>NW_026948793.1:3542500-3867500 GCF_035770615.1 Melospiza melodia melodia
GACACATATTTGTCCCAGCTCTCAGGCTGCCACAGCTCATACATAGAATATATACATATCCTCCTTTTTTTTTTTTTTTTTTTTTTTTCTTTTTCTTTTTTTTTTTCTCTTTTTTTCTCTTTTTTTCTTTTTTCTCTTTTACTTCTAGCAACCCTACAACTACAATACACATATCTGTCCCAACTCTCAGGCTGCCATACACATATCTGTCCCAGCTCTCAGGCTGCCACACACACATATCTGTCCCAGCTCTCAGGCTGCCACAGCTCGCAGCTGTCTTTACCTCTATAGTCCCAGCTCTCAGGCTGCCACAGCTCGCAGCTGTCCTTACTTCTATAGTCCCAGCTCTCAGGGTCCCAGCTCTCAGGCTGCCACAGCTCGCAGCTGTCTTCACTTCTTTAGTCCCAGCTCTCAGGCTGCCACAGCTTGCAGCTGTCCGGGGGATTCCATACCTTCTTTCCTTGGCTGCGTGTTCTTAATCACGTCGGGGTCACCAGATGTTGTATTCACATTGCTGTACAATTATATTTCCTGAGTCTCATAGCTTCTCTCGATGGTCTTCTCACGGCAGATCTTCACAGCAGTGGTGTTGTTGCTTCTCGGTCAGGGCTCCTCTCCCCGGCTCTCCCTGACCACCCTGCCCCCTTTTATCTCAGCTACCTCCATGGGCTACAGCTGCTGCCCAATCAAGGACATCACAGCTGCAGCCCATTTACAAATCTTTCACTGCCATTCATATATTTACAATACATAAGTTAACTCAGGCCCCTACAGAGGCCCTCAAACTCCTCACAACGATGGTGATGGAGCAGCAATAGAAAATCTATTGCTGCTCTATTTTGGAGTGTCGCCTTCCTTGTTATTTCCTGGTCTGTGAGGAGGTCGTAAAGCGCAGCTGATGTAAGATTCGCTTGTTTAGCTACCCAACACTCTAGGCGGCCCAATTCACCTAGAGCCTTCGCTACCGATACCCAAGGCAACAGAATGGTAAAGGCAACGGATTTTGAGTGTGACCAATGCGTAATTTCATCATCACAGTCTTCCGTGAGATCCTTCAGATCTCTTTTGGCTCTGCCCAATTCAGCTGTGATGTTTGTTCTCTTCCAATTAATAATTTGGGTAATGTTGGGAGTAAACAGCGTCAGCCGGCCAAAAGTGCACGGCCCTCCGACCAGGCCAGAGGGGATGCCTGCCCACGCTCGGTCACCACAAATTAAAAACACGCCTCTTGGAAGGGAGTAAGGGGTCCGTCCAGTAGTGGTGGGGCCGAGGATTTTGAGAACGGCCTGGCACCACTGCCTGGCTTGGTACTCTTTCTTGGACTGGCGGACCACCTCACTACCCTTCTCAACGGGGGTAATGCCGTAATCAAACTGAAAACAAATGGAGGCATTGGCTGACCCGAGGAGATGTAATTCGGTGGGCTCGGAGGGTGCAGGATCCAGCCTGACCACTCCGTCTCTCCAGGCATTGGATGAATCAAAATTGGGGAGAATGGTGAGACTCTGGGATAGGATTGGGGAAAAGGCACGTTGGAACGTAACAGGGAACTCGCCTGGAGAGAATGGGATCCCCACAAGGCAAGACGACATCGGGTCCTCTGCTGCGCCGGTGTCTAGGCATATACTGTCCTGTCCTAGCGATTGTGCCAAGGCACGCCAGACGTTGACCTTTGGCTGGGGGATGACCCACGGCTCCGAAGGTGACAACAGGAGTCCGCAGGTCGCCATGAGCATCATCAGTAGACAAGGGTTGGGAGTCAGCGATGTTGACACCAAGGCCATTGAGGAGATGTAACTAAAACGAAAGAGACAAGTAAAAGTATCACAAAATCACAAAAATGGTTCCTCACCAAATAGCCAATTTAGATAAAACGTGCGAGGGGTCATAACTGGAGCCGGGGGTGAATAGGAGGCAACATAACATAAGAGATCCAGGGGTGGAGGTGAAGAAGGAGGGGAGGGCTCCTCAGTCACTGGGAGGAGACCAGGAGAGAAAGACAAAGGATGATTGCGTGACTTCCTCCGCCGACGCCAATATGCCTGCCGGACCTGTGGTACCGCCTCCTGCTTTGTCCTCTGCTTCGGGACAAAGGGCCTGACCCATTTGGATGGTACCCACTTGGGGCCTGAGGGAGTGGACACACAAGCATATCCCCTCCCCCAGGTCACCAGGTCAAAAGGGCCCTCCGTCCGCCAGGTCTCCGGATCTTTTACAAGAACCGGGGGCCTGGCTTTCGGCTGCAGCTGCTGGTGACTGCCGAAGTGCCGGACCACCGGAGGATTCTGGCTGTCAAAAGAGCAGTTCAAAAAATTAAGTGTATATAAAGCTCTTGCCAGTCGGACGTGGGGGGTTTCCACCTTCATCGCCGGTTGTTGTCGGGATAGGATCTTCTTAAGGCTCTGGTGGGCCCTTTCCACCATGACTTGGCCTGTCGGGGAATAGGGGATGCCGGTTTTGTGCACTATTCCCCATTGCTGTAGGAAGCTCCGCAGCTCCTTGGAAGTATACGCAGGGCCATTGTCTGTTTTTAGGGCCCTAGGGATGCCCAAGACAGCGAATGCCTGAAGCAGATGCTTCTGGACATCCACTGCCTTCTCTCCTGTGTGGGCAGAGGCATAGATAGCCCCGGAGAAAGTGTCCACTGAGACATGGACGTAACACAGTCGACCAAAAGATGGGACATGTGTTACGTCCATCTGCCACACCTCGCAGCTTGCCAAATCTCGGGGGTTAGCCCCCGAGGTCACAGTAGGCATTTGGTCTTTTTGCCACTGGGGACATGTGGCCACTATCGCCTTAGCCTGGTCCTGCGTAAGATTGAATTGCCGAACCAGGCCAGGCGCATTCTGGTGGAACAGTTGGTGGCTGATCTTAGCCTGACCGAACATGTCTGGGAGAGGGCCCTGCGTCACAGCAGCCGCGGCCAAGGAATCGGCTCAACGGTTGCCCTCCGCTATGAACCCAGGCAGATCAGTATGCGACCTAACATGCATAACATAAAAGGGATGCTCGTGTTGGGAGACCAATTCCACGAGCTTATTAAGTAATTCAAACAATCTCTTGTTGGACACCTCTTGAAGAACTGCTTGTTCACCCCGAGACACTTACACCCGCAACATACGCAGAATCTGTGACCAGATTAAAGGGTTCAGGGAATCTCTGAAATGCCCTGACGACTGCGTCCAACTCAGCAATCTGTGGAGAACCCTCCACAATAGCAACATCAGCCTCCCACTGCTGAGTCTGAGGATCCTTCCAAGTCATTACTGACTTGTGGGATGCTCCAGACGCGTCCGTGAAAACTGTCATGGCATCTAGTGGCTCCCTGCTTTGAACCTTTTTTAGAGATAATTTAAACTCCGAATTAAACAATTTGTGGGCCGGCCGATCTACTGCGATGCGCCCAGTGTAGCTATCAAGTGCAAACTGTAGATATTCATTAGTTTGCAGCAGTTCTTCAAAGGTCCTTAATTTAAGTTGGCCCGAATCCAATTTAATTGGGATGTGTATGCATGAAAAGTCGCACCCTGCCAACTCCCTGATCCTCGATCTTGCCTTGAGGATCAGTTCGGCTACCAACTCTTGTGGCTTTGTCATTCTTTTGGACCGATGATGACTGAGGAACACCTACTCTATTATCAAGAGGGGGTCACCCAGCCCTTGGTCCCTTATCTCAATGTCCCATTGGTGGATGATGCCATGGAGGTGTGGCAACTTTCCCAGTATTATGAACTTAAAGGGCAGGCCTGGGTGATACCGGTGGGCCTGCCTGGCTGAAATGGCCTTTTGGATTTTCTCCAAGGCTACCTGTGCCTCTGGGGTGAGAGCCCTAGGGGAACTAAGCCCCTCTCCCCCTTTCAACAAATTGAAAAGGGGGGCTAGGTCTTCGGTCGAAATGCCCAGCCAGGGTCTCACCCAATTTAAGGACCCAGACAGTTGGTGAACATCCGCTAGGGTCTGGACTTTTGTCCTAATAGCCAATTTTTGCGGAACAATGGTCCGCTTGGTAATTTCAAGGCCCAGGTATTTCCAAGGTGGCATCCGCTGAATCTTATCCTGCTGGAGCTCGAACCCTGCAGCAACCAACGCATTGGTTGTCAGGTCAAGCGCATGGGCAAGCAGACTGTGGTCGGGCGCACACACGAGGATGTCGTCCATGTAATGATGAATGATGACAACATCCCCGAGGGCTGTACATATTGGAGACAGCAGCGAAGCGACATACCATTGGCAGATCACAGGGCTGTTCTTCACGCCCTGTGGTAGTACCCGCCAATGATAGCGCTTGGCTGGGGACTCACGGTTGATGGACGGAACCGTGAATGCAAAACGCGGGGCATCGTCAGGGTGAAGAGGAATTTGAAAAAAGCAATCCTTTATATCTATTACTGCCAGATCCCAATTTTGGGGGAGCATTGCTGGGGAGGGCATCCCTGGCTGCCCATATCTACAATTTTATCATTAATTTGGTGAAGGTCGGTCAGGAGCCGCCACCTATCCTTATTGGGCTTCTTGATGACAAAAACTGGAGAATTCCAGGGAGACATTGTCTCCACAATGTTGCCCTTAAGTAGCTGCTCCTGAACGAGCTCGTTGAGCGCCTTCAATTTTTGTTTATTAAGTGGCCACTGCAAGACCTGTACTGGTTCATCAGTCAGCCAATCCAGCTTCCAGGTCTGGCGCTCCTCAGTGGCCACTGCCCGAAAAACCTGAGGAGCCTTCGGAAGGTCAATTCTGGCTCCCCATTGGGCTAGTAGGTCTCTCCCCCAGAGAGGCTCGGTGTAATCTAATACGAACGGGCGTACAGAAGCCAATTGCCCGTCTGGCCCCGTAATTTGGACAACGCCCCTTGATTGTTTAGCCAATTGAAGCCCTCCAACACCCTGAATCGTGCCGGCAGCGTTTTGCAAGTCCCAATGTGACGGCCACTCCTGAGAGGGAATGATCGTCACATCTGCCCCTGTGTCTAATAGACCCCTCACGATCTTCCGGTCCCCGCCCAACGAGAGCTGACAAGTCAGGCGGGGCCTCTCCCTCCCCACTACCTGCGCCCAGGCCACCGTCGGAGGCGATGTTTGCTCCGGAGTCTTCTTCCAATGATCTTTCCCTGGAACCGGAATGGCCTGGGCGATAACCTGTCCTTTGGGGAGAAAGAGAGGGGGTCGGACACAGTACAGCCCTACGGCGAAACGGTCCCGGTCGGTAGTTACCAAACCCGGGACGATGTAAATGTCTCGCGGCGTGTGCTTTGTATCTCCGACGACGGTCCACCTGCAACGTCCTAATTTCCTCCAGTGACCCGGATGTTGGAGGTCGACAGACACCAGCTGTAAATCACTATTAGGAAGATGTATGTCTCTAGTGAGCTGCAGCCTGTAAGGGGAAGCAAAGGACATGATGTTAAGAGCAGGTGTGGGCTGAATACCACAGGTGTATGTCACATCAGGTGAAAGGTAAGACAAGTCCAGCATAGCGTACGGCGGCTCTCCTTTATCTCCCTCCTCCCCGCTGGATGTCACTTGTCCCGCCGCACTTCTATCGTCGCGCAGGGAGGGGCTGCATTCCTGGTCTAGTTTTTTTGATTCTTATTCTCCTCCCTTTCCCGCTTCCTGCGGTATTCAAGATAGTCCAGTCGCATCAGGCACTGAGGCATCCAGTGCCCGATTTTACCGCGAAGATGACAGGGGTGGGTGGCCGTTGATCTCCTGCCGGACCCAGGTATTGGGGGTCCAGCAACGGGGGCAACTTCCAGCTCTAAGAAGTCCGGCTCGGGGCATTCTGCAAAAGTTACTGATGACCTCTTAGGTCGCGATGTTAAGGCGACCTGGCCAACCACGGCCTCTATCATGGCCTCTACCGGGGGCCAGGGACTTCGAGGGAGTGCCTTGATTGCCCTTCGACACTCCGAGTTGGCATTGCTATATGCCATTCTCTGGAGCATCTTTTCCCTGTCCTCGTCCCCGGTCGCCTGCGCCTCCACGTATCGGTAGAGGCGCTCGATAAAGGCCATGTAAGGCTCTTGGGCCCCTTGCCGAACCTCATCGTCCTCCCACTGGGAGGTTACCACGTGCAGCTTGTAAAAAGCCCGCTCGGCTGCCCTTGCGGTCTCCACAAGCTGCGACGGGAATAGAGCTTTTGCTTGGACTGCCCCCTCTGCCCATTGTCCCTCACCCAACAGATGTTCCTGAGAAACTACCAGCCCATCCGCATCATGAGATGTTGAAGGACTCCCTCAGAGAATTGGGAGAGCCTCCAAGATCTCCCTCCTCCATTCCGCCACCCAGACCCGGAACTCCATGGGCCTAGTAAGGCTGGAGAAGAGGGCCCTCAGGTCCGCAGGCACCAGATCTCCCCGCGCAAGGGCATTGCGGAGCATCCCCCGGAAGTACTCGGACTCCCGGGAGTAGTCCTTCTGCGCCTTGCACAGTTCCTTGATCTGGGCCTGTGCAAGTGGCACCCAGTGGGCCTGAGAGGTCCCCTCCCTGCTGAGGTGGTAGGTGACCGGAGCGGCTTCCAATAAAGGCGCCTGCTCCGGCTTCCGGTCATCCACACAAAGAGTGGGAGCCGGAAGGGGGAGCGTGGGAACTGGAACTGGAGGAGGTTGAGGCGGGGTCTGGTAGTGAGGCGGGGTGAGGGAGTGGGCGCGGCACACCCACCTTCTCTGCCTCCTTGGTGGGGTTTGGAGGCGGAGCAGAATACAAAGGCGGAGTGGAGGAGGAGTCAACGAGGGGCGGAACTGGGGGAGGAACCTGGGGAGGAGCCGAAGGAGGAGCAGAGGGTGAAGAAATGGGTGGGACGGAGGGCGGATACGAAGGAGGGACAACCGAAAAAGGGGTAGGGTCAAGGGGAAGGAAGGGGTTGGCGTCAGGGAGGAAAGGGTTAGGAGGAGAAGAAGGAGCCCCGGCGGGAACGGCCGCATGGCCACCGCCATCTTGGGCTCCAAGGGAGCCATTTTGAGAGTCTTCAACAAACCGCACAACCTTGGGATTTAGAACTGGGGACTTGGATACAGGGGCTGAGGGAGAGGGGAGAGAAGGAGCCTGGCCAGGGCTCCTCGAAGGGGGAGGCCGAGCAGGTCGAGGGGGAGCAGGGGCAGGATGGACCCCCTGCCTCTGGTCGGCCCTTAAAATCCCCCTCGAGGGCTCCTGCCTACGGGATGCGGGTGAGGTTTGAGGGGCAAGGGCAACAGAACGAGGGGAACGAGGGGATAAACTAGAACCAGCAGGACCTTTCTTAAGCTCCCCAAACACGCGGAGTGCTGCATGCACCCTACGCGCCCAATAAGCCACGGTGGCCAACTTCGCCTCCCCAGAATTTATGGCCTCGTCTAATTTCGCTATAACAGCTGCCCAATATCGTGGCTGCTTTACAAGTTCCGGGGAGGTTTCGGGGAACTTAGAAAAGATCCATCTAACTAAACATTTCAACGCTTGCTTGGGGGGCTTTTGCCCATTCCCAAGCAATAAACCTTTCACAACATAGTAAACCTCCTTTTGGGATTTTCCCAAGCCTGCACCCATGGCACCTTTCTAGCACAGGAATTACTGCTACTAGAAAGGGGGGAAATCCTCTGATGGTTCAACCACTCGCCAAGTGAATAACGCAAACTAAAACAACAGATCGCCAACCACCGACCCCTGCACCCCCCCACCGCCCCAAAGTCAGAGCCGGCCGGAGGGAAAAAAAAGGAGACTAGGGGATGGGTCCGGGCCCCACGTCTGGGGAAGCCAGCACCCACAGGGAAAAGAAAACAAAAAAGGCACGGGGATGAGGAAGTACCTCAAGGAAAGAGGGCAGGGAGTAGGTCCCCAAGGCAGGGCATGTACCCCTAGGGAGAGGTAAAAAAGGCAAGGGGGGAAGCCCGGAGAGTCCCCAAGGCAGGGCCTGGACTTACCAACTCGGTGGCGACGAAAAGCAAAACTGGGCGGTGGTTTCTGTCCCTGGAGTCCTCCTCTTGTGGTGCTGAGGGCTGGGACTCCAATCCCCGGGGAGCGCTACCCCTAAAACAGGGTCTGCTACTACCCGAGGTAGCGTAGCGTCCAATGGAAAACTGTAATTCCAATTCCGAGGGGTCCGGTCAGTGGTCAGCTGTCCAAGTGTCCACTTTCAGGCCCCACGTTGGGCGCCACACTGCGCTAGGGCGTTCGCGGCCCTAAGTCCGGCTAGCTGAAGGGGTGAGAATGGCCGACGCCCCTACGCATCGGAGGCCAGCCCCCCTTGGCGTCTTGGCCTCGGGCTGGGCTGGATCTCGGAATCGGACTATTTGCGCTTGAGAGGACGAATGAGGAGGCGACCACTTGCTAGGGGTAACAGGTCGGTTTATTGGAAGGTCCCACAGCAGAGGGCAACCAACAGATGGTAGAACCCCCGGCAAATGGCAACGAACAGGCGGAGCAACAAGGTTTTAAAGGGAGGGGGTGGAGAAGGGAGGGAAACCCGGCAAACCAATCTATGAATAGGTAGGGAGGCACACAACATAACTGGCATGAGGATATAGCCAATAAACGTAAAGCAGAGGAGGGGCCCCGGGACACCAGCCAACCACAACCCCCAGAGAGAAGAAGTTTCTCGAAGCTTGGGAGGAGTGGGGGATGATTGACTGGGCCCAGGGAGGAGAGAAGACTTACTTATAAGGCAAAGCCTGGGAGGGGAAATTACATAACATAAGAGATTGACAGTGGAGGGGGAAGGGGTATCCATGGTAACTTAACAGTCGGGGGCACAGTGGCGGGAAAACTGAGTAGGGAGGAACCATTTAACACAGAACAAAGGGGGAGCATACATAAATAAGGGAGAAAACTGGGGAATTTAAAAACACAACACAACACTGGTGGCCCTGGTGTTGCTGTAGGGCCTGAGTGCTCTCAGGGCCGGGCACAGCCCTGGGGGTGGCAGTGCCGGGGCTGCAGCAGGGACAGCCCATGGGCACTGCTGGGGCAGCACTGACGCCTCAGCCCAGGGCCTGGGGGCTCCAGGCTCCTTGCCCAGGCACTCTCAAGAACATGGCCAGGCCAATGCTCAGCACAGAAAAGCCCCGTGAGCAGCCCCAGCCTGGCCGTGGGCAGGCTGGGGGCAAACAGCATGGCTGGGGCTCTGCAAGGGCCCTGGGGCAGACGGGAAGGAGCAGCAGAGCAGGGGCTGATCCATCCCCAGTGTGCTGCACAGCCCAGGGCAGCGTCCCAGAGCGTCCTGATGGAGCTGCCAACAACATCCCCCCTCTGCAGCCCTGGCCTCTCCCCCAGCTCACACAGGTGCCCCATCCTTGCAGGCACAGACACGGCAGCACTGGCTCAGCAGCCCCTGTTTGCATTGCACAGAGCAGGTGGGAGCACCCCCATGATGTTGCTGTGGGGACATGAACCTGAGGGAGCACAAATGCCATCAGCCCCTGGGGCCAGCAAGGGCTGGGGAACACCAGGGAAACCACTCAGCTTTGTCCTGGCCTCTGCACTCAGCCAGAAAGTTTGTTCCCATCAGCTGGGAGTTTCCTGTCCCACTGCAGATGCTGTTGCTCAGGGCCAGGGCTGCCTGGCAGCCACCCCAAAAGTTGTCTGACCATTTCCTTGGCTTCACCTTTGATTTCTTTACTCTTCCCTGGCAAAAAATTTCTTCCTAGTGCCCATCCCTGTTCCCTGCCCTGCAAACAGCCCATCCCTGTTTGCCCTTTCCTCTCCGGCCTCACTCCCCATTGCAGTTCCTGACTTGGCACCATGGGAATGTCCCTTGGGCAGCAGGATCATCCTACAAGTGCTGCAGGAATTGTCTGCAGGCTCTTGCAGTGCCTGGTGCTGCTCCCTTGCCAGAGGCACCCCAGGCCAGGGGGGCACATCTGGGCTGCTGTGTCTGGCTCTGGGGCTCCCTGTTCTGGGCAGTGAGGAGGAGCTGCAGAGGCTCTGCAGGACTGACAGGATGGGCTTTGGGGCTGGCAGGAGAAGCTGAGGGACCTGGGCTGCTGGAGCTTCTGAAGAGGAGGGCCAGGGCTCCTCCTGCAACTGCTCCAAGGGTTCTTTCAGAGAATCCCAGAATCAGCAAGGTTGGAAAAGTCCTTGGAGATCATCAAGTCCAATCTGTGCCCTGACACCGCCTTGTCTCCCCTGAGCCTCCTCTTCTCCAGGATAAACAACCCCAGCTCCTTCAGCTGTTCCTAACAGGAGTTGTCCTCCAGACCCCTTCCCAGCCTTGTTGCCCTTCTCTGGACATGCTCCAGCCCCTCCATGTCCTTCCTAAATTGATGGGCACAGAACTGGACACAGCACTCGATGTGCTGCCCAAGCAGTGCTGAGCACAGGGGAAGAATCCCTGCCCTGCTCCTGCTGGCCACACCATTCCTGATCCAGGCCAGGAGACATTGGCCTTCTTGGCCAGCTGGGCACACTGCTGGCTCATGTCCAGCCTGCTGTCCATCAGTCCCTGCAGGTCCCTTTCTGCCTGGCTGCTCTCCAGCCACTCTGTCCCCAGCCTGTAGTGCTACAGGGCTTGTTGTGGCCAAAGTGCAGGACCCAGCACTTGGATTTGTTAAACCTCACCTTGTTGAATTTGGGCCCTGGATCCAGCCTGTCCAGGGCCCTGTGCAGAGCCCTCCTACCCTCCAGGTGATCAACACTCCCAGCCAGCTTGGTGTCACCACAACTCTATGAGACCCCAGAGTTTCCCTATGGCCTCCATGATTCCATGAGGCCTCCCAGTGTCACAATGTCTCTTTTGTTCCATGGGACCCCTTGGTGCCACAAAGTCCTTTGGATCCTTGGGCCCTGCAGTGTCACAGTTGCCCTTTGTCCCCCAAGGCCCTGAAGTGTCATAATGGATCCTTGGTTCCAGGAGGTCTGGCAGTGCAGCAATGCTCTCCTTGGTTCCACCATGTCACAATGGCCTCTTGGTCCCAAGGGCCACCATGGTGTCAAACATGTTTCCTTCATTCCAGGAATCCCTGAGGAGCAGCACTGGCCCCTTGGTTCCATGGGGCCCTGCAGTGTCACAATGGCCCCATCATGACACCAGGTCCTGCTCTGTCACAATGCTCTGCATGGTTCCACAAGGCCCTGCAGGGTCACAGTGGCCTCTGTGGTTCCAGCAGGACCCAGACTGTCACCATGGACTCCTTGCTTCCATCCAGCCCCACAGTGTCACAATGGGCCCTTGGCTCTGTGCTGCCATGTCGTACACAGTGTCACCATGATCCTCTTAGTGCCACCAGGCCGCGCAGTGTCCCTATGGCCCCTGGCTTCCCCAGGCACCTGCAGCGTCACAATCATCAGAGAATCAACCAGGCTGCAAAAGACTTTGGAGAGCATCAAGTCCAACCTGGGACCCAACACCACCTTGTCACCCAGACCATGGCACTCAGTGCCACATCCAGTCTTTCTTTAAACACTTCTAGGGACAGTGACTCAGCCACCTCCCTGAGCAGCCCATTCCAATGCCCAAACACCCTTTCTGTGAAGAATATTTCCTAATGTCCAGCTAAACTTCCCCTGGTGCAGCTTTTGGCTGTGTCCTCTTGTCCTGTCACTGTTTCATGGGAAAAATTCCTGACCCCCACCTGGCTGCACCCTCCTGTCAGGGAGTTGTAGAGAGTGATGAGGTCTCCCTTGAGCCTCCTCTTCTCCAGGATAAACAACCTCAGCTCCCTCAGCTGCTCCTCACAGGACTTGTGCTCCAGACACCTCACCAGCCTTGTTGCCCTTCTCTGAACACGCTCCAGCCCCTCCATGTCCTTCCTCAATTGGAGAGCCCAGAACTGCAAACAGCACTCGAGATGCTGCCCAACCAGTGCTGAGCACAGGGGAAGAATCCCTGCCCTGCTCCTGCTGGCCACACCATTCCTGATCCATAGGAGTGCCAGGGATTGGGTGAGGGAAATGATGGGAGGGGATGGGGAAAAAGTGTTCTTGATTGTCAGCCACGGAGGGCTTTGATTTTCATATCTGTTCAGACTGCATCAGAAGACGCTGGGGATCCATATCAATTGGGCATTGCTGATATCAATGTATAAACAGGAAAAGAAAACTGGATAAAACAATGTTCTCTGCATTGTTTCAATACAGTATATTCAATTTAAATGCACTTCTGAAATGTCTGACTAACCACAGAAGAACTGAAAATATAAATTATTTCCAGGGTTTTTCTAGTTTGAGCATTTTGAGTAAGAACTGAAAATTTAAATTATTCCCATGGGCTTTTCTTGTTTGTCTATTTTGAACAAATGTTTATGAGCCTTTTTCAGTGAATTTGTGAACTGAAGAGCTCAAGAAAGAAGAGGCCTCCGGAGTAGGAAAACTGATCACCAACCTCCTAGTGGATGAAGGTCCATCCCCATCAGAGCAACAATGAACAGAAATGGGCACAGCTTTGTGGCTGCCCAGCTTTGGCATGGGCCCTGGGCCTGGAGCAGGAGCAGCTCTTGAGGGCCCCAAGGCCTGGACTCTTGTGCTGCCCTGGGCAGATGGGATGGCAGCAGGGGCTGCAGAGCTCTCAGCACCTCAGCCCGAGGGGAGCAGGGCAGCCAGGGAGCCTCCTTTGGCCTTGGCCAAGCACCTTCCCCCATGGCTGGGGCTGAGTCCTGTGGCAGCTGCAGCTGCTGCTGTGCCCTTGCCAGGGGCTGAGGCCATGGGGCCAGTGCCCAGAGCAGCCTGGCCTGAGCAGAGCTGCGGGGCCAGAGCCGGCTGGGCTGGGCTGGGGAGAGGCCCTTGGTGCTGCCCAGAGCTCAGGGCAGCTGGCAGAGCTTGCAGGGAGCTCTTGGAGCCTGGCCCAGAAACCATCAGTGTCCGTCTCAGCCTGGCTGAGTGTGCAGGGGCAGGACTCAGGCCAGGCCTTGTGGGGCAGGGCCAGCGCCTGTGCAAGGCATTGCAAAGAGGCAAGTGGCCCTGAGAGGAGGCTGCTCAGTGCCCTTGGTGGCATGGACAGAGCAGGGAGGGTGCCCAGGACATTTGTCAGCCCCAGTCTCTGTGCCCAGCCCTTGGCAGCCCTGGCTGCTGAGCCCAGCTTTGTCCTGAGCTGAGTTTGGCTGTGGCCCAGCTCTATCCTCCTGCAGGGCTCAGGGCCTGTTCCTGGCCATGGCCAGCCCTGGCTGCCTCTCTGCTGGCCCAAAGGTCTGGAGAGCACGAGGCAGGGCTGTCTGTTATAGGTTAGTTGCGGTGGGGAATGAATCACCCACTAATAAGTCCAAATAAAATTAAATTTATTAATTGATAGAGCAAGTGATAATAGGCAAAGTCAGCGTCCTGGGCGCGCTGCGTGACAGGAGAGTCTCCGCTCTACCACTGCCGCACTCATCTGATTTTCCGTGGAGTTCTTATACAGTCCTGCTTCCAGGCTGATGTGTAGTACTCTGCGTATTCTTCTTTTGTGTTTAGGTGGTCATAGTTCACCTCCTGGGGTCTGAAGATGAAAGTTGGTAATTTTCCTTTCTCTGATTCCTGGAATTCTTAGGCTCAGTCTGCTGAGTTCCTGGAATCCTAGGTTTACTGAGTGGATAAGCTGATACTGTGTTATCAATCATAGCAAACCCCCCACCCATATTAACAGTTTACTAACAGATAAACAACTGTTTGTGAAAACTATTGTCTTTTGGTTTCATCTTCCTTATCCTTTAAAGTCTGGAAATTTACTTAGACAAACTAGAGGTGATGCAATAGTCTTACTGGAATTACTTTGTCAGCTTTGATGAACAAACTTAAAGTTTTAACCCATTACATTGTCTGTGCAGGCCCACAGATGCCCCGGGCTCTGCAGGAGCTGGCAGAGGCTGCCCAGCAGGGAGGCCATGGGGCACAGAGCCCCAAGGCTGCTGTGGGCACCATGGCACAGGGGCCGTTCTCAGCCGCAATGCTCCTGGCCTGGGCTGGGCCTGCACAGGGGTGTGGCCACCATGGCAGGGCCAGCACAGGGCCACAAAGGGGCCATGCGGCCGCTGCCAGGGCTGACAGCAAGGCCAGGCACACACAAGCAATTGCTGAGCATGGCCTGCGCTGGCCAGGCCTGACTGTGCCAAAGGCAGAGCTCAGCTGTCCTTGGGGGCTGCAGCAACAGTCCAGAGCCCAAAGAGCCTCCATGGCTGTGCTGGAGACCAAGGCTGCAGGAGGGAAATGCAGGGCTGCTGTGCGATGGGGAGGGCATTGAATTTCAGCACACACCTCAGCTCTCTGATGATCCCGGCACCATGCTGGGCCCTGTTTCAGACTGAAGCAGAGCAGATGTTGATGGAAGAGTAACCCTGCGGGGCTGTCAGGGACCTGCAGCTTGCAAGGATCTCTGCTCTCCTTTGGGTGCTCTCGGAGAGATCCAATCCCAGCTGGGAACCTCAGGGCACAAGTGGCACTGCCTGTTCATAGGCACACAACTGATGTCTGCCTGGAAAGGGGCACAGGTTTTAATACCTGCTTATATCATAAGATACAAGCAGATCTTTTTTATGTGGGTCATTTGAGTACTTTTGAGAAATGGCAACATTTTCCTAGTACGAACAGGGATTCCCTGGAAGCATACTGATGGCAGAAGAAGAAACACTGATCTTCTCATCTACTTGTGTCAGCATTATTCAGTTTATTATTTAATCTCACTCTTCCATCAGGTGTTTCCTGCTCTCCTGTTTTAATGGCCATTTCTAAGAACATCTTTTCATTTAGAGCAGCTGGATCTTTGTACTTCCTGCTGCTCCCAGATTTTCTCCTCTAGGTCCTTTCTGGTCATTCAAGTACCTCTCAATTGACTGGTTTAATGCTTTGAGGTGCAAGAAGTTGACCAAGATTTCCGAGTTTATATATTATAAATATAAAAATAATCATCACCTCAATTATGTTTGTATTTATCACAGAACCTTTTTTTTCTTTTGTCCTGATCTAAAACTGTTCTTGTACAGAAATCCATGGGGGATAGGGGACATGTCACATGCTGCTGGGACATCCCAGAGAGCTGAGAGAAGAGCTGTGATGGTTATTAAACTGTTCAAATGATCAGGTTCTGTTTGTTTACAAGAAACCTTTCTGTGCCTCTGAGTGTCATCAGTCCCTGAGGCCAAAGGACACAAACCTGATGAGTTGTGGTTCCCACTGCATGGGCTGCACTTGGACTTTGGTCTCTGCACAGGAGAGCTCTTCATCCCCTTTCTCTCTTTTCCTCCCCCTGGGCATGGAGGGAGCTCCTGACTTCAGCGTGTGACTCATGTGTGCAAAGAGCAAATCTGGGCAGAATTGGGGCAGGAAGGGTTTGGGGGGACCTTGGGATCTGTGCTGGCCACAGAAGGTGTTTTCCATTGCTCTGAGAATGTCTGTGGAAAGTAGATGTAATTTCCACCACAGGAATGACTTTTGCATTTGATGGAGCTGTGCCTTCCCTTGTCTTTGTTGGCTGAGATTAAATGAACATCCCTCTGTGTCTCGGACAGCTCCTTCTCCAAGGAAAGCAGGTGGGTGTTGGAGCCAAGGAGCTGAAAGCTGACGGTGCAGCCTGGGCTGGAGGGAGCTCAGATTTGCACAAGGCTGCTCTGAGTGCCAGGGCTTGGATGGGGGAAATGGTGGGGTGGGGGTAGGGAGAGTCTGATTGATTGTCAGCCATGAAGGGTCTTGATTTTCATGTCTATTCAAACTGCATGAGGAGGTACTTGGATTCAGTGTCACATGTCAATTCACAGTGACACAGTGTCACATTCACATTTGCACATGTCAATTTATGAACAGATTAAAATAACCTAAGCAGGACCTAAAAGAATCTACTTCTTCTTCTGTACCTTACAAATTCGCACCCCTTCATCCCCAATAGCATTCTTTAACCAGCAAGATACATACAGTAATTGCTCAGGATCAGTATCTCCTCGAGCTGTCAGATGATTTAGTTGTTGGCACATCCACTTGTCCGTTGTCCCACACCAAGGCCATCCTCCTTGCACCTCTAATTCCGGCCACACTTCTACACAGTAGTGGATCATTTTCATTTTATCTAATCCCTCTGTGGCCTCTATAGAACCCCATCTCTCCAACAGTTCTCTTAAGGGACTATTGGAAGGTATATTCCTCAGTCTCTTGCCGGTCTTTTTTTACTATTACACCCTCCCATTTTTCAGGTCTCAACAGTAAAAAATCCCAAAGGTGCCTCTACTGACAGGTAATTAAAAAAAATAAACCTCTTGTTTGAGGAGCTTCAGCCTCCTCCACCGAACTTCAAATTTCTGCATGATGCTCAGGACTTTATACTGAAACAACTGCCCGATCTCTTGATTGTCCAACTTTCCCAATGTCAGGTCTTACATCTATCAGGACTTGAACACATGAAACGTCAGCCTAAGAATCCAGGTTGTGCCTGACTCCCTCAGTCAGGAAGAGCTGCTGCCTGATTTTTAGTTTGCCTAACGTGCCAATTTTTAGGCTTCACCGTATCAGGACTTAAAAACAACACGCAGCCTCCTTCGCTGGGGTTTGTGCCTGACTCCTTTGTCAGGACTTACTTTGCCTGCAGGGCTTGTGAGCTACCCGAATCCTTCTCGGGACTTACAATCTGCCTGACTTCCCTCTGTCAGGACTTACTTTTCGTGCGTTCCACTCATACAACTATTCCCTCCGCATGCCCAGAGAGGGGGAGCCCTTTTTTTTCCCCCTTAGGAGACGACTCACTCACGCTAATTCCACTCACTTTCCCCTGTTCCCGGCTGGCTTTCTCGCGAACATTCGGAAATGTGGTACCAAGAGGTCCGCTCTTGCTCCGAAGGTCCGGCTGCCAGCCCTCGTCTCACTCACACACACATGCGCACGTCTCCCACTCCTGCCACCGGATTTCTCACCAGTCTGGTGCTCCAGTGCTCCTCTGTGTCGCTGGTCCTGAGCCGATCTCTCTGGTCCTGATAGCCAGCTGTCCTGGAGGTCCAAGATGGCCAGTCCTGGTGTCCTCTTCTGGCGTGGTAATTGCGGACGAGCGCCCAAGCTAAAATAAACAGGGCAGGAGACTTTTTCTCCTTTTAGTGCCTTTATTAAAAGTGATCAGCTCAGGATTGGGCAGCTCGGAAGGGGCTGCAGCTTCCCGTCGCCTCTCCCCAGGTGACTTGGAGGAGGAGGACATGCGCAGCTTTGTCCACTAGGGGCAGAGCTGGGGGTCCGGTCCTCGTGGGAGCCTTTAGGGCGTGGTGACCCCTTCCGATGTTAATCCTGCCGCCTCTCTTGGCCTGCTCCTGGCATCGAGACAACTCCCGTGCTCAGGGTGAGAGGGAATGCGACGGTGTTCAGCATCTCTGCAGGCTCAGCGCTCCGTTCCTGACGTCCAGACATCACTCCAATCTCTCAGCTCTTAGGTGGCTTGTTGTTTTGAGGTCTTTTTTAGCAAGCTAGAAGCAGTAGCTTCTCATGGCATGCTGGTCCTGGAGTTATTTTGCATATTCCCCCCCCTAAAGTCTCTTCTCCTCACTGTTTGGGAGGTCTCCACCCTTCACTGTCTCAGAGAAGGGCCATTAACTTGGTCCCAGCTGGAGTTTTTACTGATACAAAACCAACTATTAACGACAACGACCCATAATTACCATAACACAAGCAGCAGCCCAGCAGCAACCACGGTAAGCTTTTTCTCACAAAAAAAAATTGGCAGAATTTTTGTTCATAACGCTTCAGGTGATGTTCATCTTCCTTTCTCAAGCTGTTTTTCTCTGCTTCAATAAGGCGTGAGATAAGCATATTTCCTTTTTATATATTCCAAAGCTATAGTTTCAAGGATACAAGTAATATTCTAAAATTATGCTTCAAAAGATTATTATTGCAGAGCTCTTTATGGATTCAATGCAAGCAAAAAGCCTTATCTTTAACACCTTAATTCCAATGCTCCTAAATCAACCAGCGTTAATTGCAAACCAAAGATAGGTTCAAAGGCCTTTTTCCATGCTTTATTTTCCTCACTTATTAATAGAATTGACAGCTCGCCCATTGTCTGGGTCCACACATTTCTCATTCACAAATACACGTCGCCTGTTTGTACCTGACATGAAACACAGCGTTGTATTTCACATTTCCACCTGTGTTTAGCAAAAAAGGTCAAGAGACCAGAAGGCATATGCCATGCCTGTAAAGAAGTAGTTTAACTTGTCCTCATCGGTGGAATTCCCATTCCAGTGCAGCTTTTGTGACAGAAATATGTCTGTCCATGCCGCACGACAGTCCATACTCCCTCCTTATTGGCATTGTACTCTTTTATGCATAAAGCTGAATGAGTTTGACACTAATATCAGTTAATATTAAATGAAATTTTCTTTGAGTGTTTGGCCCAGCTGCAGATCTTAAGTGGAGGAGATGACACATTTTGTTCCAACTTTTTTATTTCTCTGTTTTGTTTATTGTAACCCAAGAACTTTATTCAAGAATGAAGCAAACTTTTCTGGCTGTCCAGGAGGAAAAGGTTTAAAAGCTGACAAGTTCATTGACTGCATTGTCTCCACAAGAGTGCAGTAAAAAGAGACCAAAAGCAAAAATTAAAGAAATAGCCACCCCATGGGAAAATTTTAAATACAATTTTCTTTCTATGCATCCATACATAATTCTTTAGCATGGAAATATTAAATAAGGATATGTATGGAAAGGAAGAGAATGCCCAGAGCAGCAGGCCCCAGCCAGCACTGGCTGGTAGGGAGCCTTGCTGAGAACACACTTCCATCAGCTTTCTGAGACAAACTCAACTTTGACACTTTTTAATCTTCTGTGGTCACAGTGCTGGGAGACTGAGCAAGATCTGAGGCTCTGCTCCATAAACCATAAGAGGAAATCCATCCTATTTGAACACATGGAAGAGTTCTCCCCTGATCACAGAAAGGGTCAGAAAGAACAGCTACATCAATCTGTCACTTGCTAGTATCAGGCTGCAAATAAGGCTCGAATGCTTGGCACTGCCCAACACAAAGAAATAAATATTCCAAAGCTGACAGAAGCACCAAGATAATAAGTTTAGGAAACTTGCTCAATTTAAATGAATGCCAGGCCTGGTCTGTTCAGAAAGCTCGTCTGAAACATAGGAAACTCTGCTTGCAAGGCAAAGGAACAAGATGCAGACTAAGTAAAGGGCGTTACATTTTTTCTGCCTTCAGTTTAAAAGTCATCTTTTATTTTTAGAGTGGAGTCAATCATGAGTAAAGAGAAAACAGTAAGATACAGTCAAAACCAGGAGGAGAAATAAACCCAACAGGAGTCAGGATGAACTCTAAAAAAAGGAGCTAGGAGTTTTGGTGATGGTGGGATTTTTTCACACATTGTTTGCTTGTGGGGTAGGGGGTTTTTTGTGTGTTTTTGTTAGTTTAGTTTAAATTTTGCTCCTGAAGTGACAGGCAGTGGATCTGTGAAACTACTTGTCAGATGGTATGGTGGATTCAGGAAGTTTGGTTAAAAGGGCAGCCTGAATGAGTACCTGAAAGACAGGGGTATTTAAAGTTACTAACCAGATAATATCTATATCTGCTTTATTAATCCCCTGAAGTGTTTTTCTTTTTTTAATCTAAATATATGTTACCTCAAATGAAAAAATATTTATAAGTGGTAAAAAAATAATTATTGTGGTAAAAAAGCTTGGTAAGTGTGGTAAATTTCTACATAGTGTTAGTCTATTCACTCTGGAAAATGTAATATCCAGATGGAGATGACAGAGAAGGATGTAAATTACCTTGTTGCGTTCTCAGCTGTGCAGTCACATGGACTGAATGCTCTTGCCCAGCAGGAACAGCCCCAGCAGCTCCATACCTGCAGTTACAGTAGAGGACACAGCCATCTCTGTGCAGCTGTTTGGCCAGCTCAAGCTGATGGTTCATCAGCTTGTCATTTATTACTACTATTAGTGGTTTTCCATTCTCTAGAGTCTCCAGGCAGCTACCAGCACCTACAAGAGGAACAGAAAACATGGTGAGAGATCAAATATCCCCCTACTCGCTGCTGAAAGAGGGGAGCCTCTTGAACAACCCAGCTGTGGAGCTCAGCACTCCCAGCCAGCTCACCCCGGGCTGAAGAGACCTCATCCCACGGAGCTCCCGCAGCCCCAGAAGCAGCCGGGCTGTACCTGTGTGGCTGATGACCAGGTCTGCGCTCTGCAGCTCCTCAGCCAGCGAGTCCTTGAACCGGAACGCTTCCACCGCCACGGCCGGGCTGCTGCTGGGCTGCGGCTGCGGCTGCGGCAGCGAGCCCCGGCCCGCCTGCAGCACCAGCTTCTGGTACCCGCGGCTCTGCAGCGCCTGCGGGCAGGGCACCGGGGGATGGAGGCGATAAGGGGGGCGGAGAAGATGGTGGGGAGGGGGGACGGAGAGAGAGAAGGAGAAGAAGGGGGGGATGACGGAGGTGGAACGAAGGGGATGAGGCGGGGATAGAGAGGCTGTGTGAGGGCTGTGCCCAGCTCCAGACGGCCCCGGCCCCGGTATCACCCCCCCCCCCCTCCCCGTCCCACAGGCCGTCCCTCCCCTTCCTCAAGCAACACTTCATGCTTCTCCGCCGGGCACCCCCGAACCGCCACGGCGCCCTCAGGCACCCCGGCACTGCTGCCGGGATGCGGCAGGGAGGGCAGGGCAGCCCGCGGCGCACAGGCGCCAGCCCCGGGAGGGCAGGCCCGGGCCAGGGCCGGTGTCGGTGTCTCGGCCGACTGACCTGCAGCGCGGACGGGGAGCGGGCCGCGGTGATCAGCTCATCGAAGCTGGTGGTGCTCACGGTGACGAACATGGACTTCATGGCCACCGGGATGGGACGGCTGTGAGGCCGCCAGGGGGAGCCGCACGCCCGCACAGAGCTCCCGAAATGGCGGCAGGGCTGAGGAGAGGGACGGGGCAGGTGGGAATGCCTCCTTCCCTCCCTGTCCCTCCTTGTTCCTCCCTGACCCTCCTGTCCCTTCTTGTCCTTCCTTGTCCCTCCTTGTCCCTCCTTGTCCCCTACCGTGGCTTCTCTTCATGGGTTTTTCCCGTCCGCCCGTTTCGGCGGGGCTGCTGCCACTGCGCCGTGAGGTTCTCCCTCACAGTACCGCACCAGCAGCGATGGTGGCCGCTCTAATGAGCCCACTGTCCAGCAGCGTTTAGAGGGGTAGCCAAGGCTGTTCCAGGGTTTTAGATTTTCAAGGAGAAGAGGTAAAAATAAATTTGGAAAAGGGATTAGAAAAGTTTTGGCCTGCACGTGTTATTTCAGCCTTGGGGACGCACATAACTCGCGGACGGCCTGTGTGGGTGTGTTCAGAAGTGCCATTGCCAGAGCAGGGCCACAGCCACCCTCCCTTTACAGACTGACACTGGCCCAATCCTCCCACAACACTTACTGGGGGAGTAACACTTTAACTTCTACCCCAAACTCATGAATATTAAATGTGCTAACACAGTTATGAATATTAGATGTGTTAAATGTGTTCAGTGAAGAGTAAGAATGACCCCTGAACAGTTGCACAAACAGAGTTGGCAGTTTTGTTCCTTATTAGTAAGTGTAACACAATGCATAATTTGCTACAAAGATAAACCAAAGTTAGACATCTAAATCTATTTATTCCCTGAATTAAAGTCAACAGATGAGGTCACAACTGTAGACACAGTTGTGTATACATGTTGTTGGAAGAAGGATGCAGCTTCTTGTGGAAACCTCTGCCATGTTAATGCCTTGTTCACAATGCTCATTAGCCCCCTGTTATTTTCATTTAGCATCATGAGCCACGCTGAAATGTATTTATTTTTTGATTAAAGGAAATAGTGCTGACAGTAGACACTGTCTGGGGGAAAAATGCTGTAGAGCAAAACATTACTGGTGTCCTGAGTGCACAGGGACTTAGTGGCTCTGCCCAGCCTCATCCAGCTCTTGCTGTTGTCCCTCAGGAAAAGGAATCTGGGAGCTGAGGGTGGCCACAACACCAGCCAGGTAAAGAGCTCACCAAGAGGACATGGTCCAGTGACCATCCGGCAAAGACATGGACACAACGTCAGCCCAGGAAACCCAAACAGCAGTTCAGGAACAGAATTAGCAGCAAAGACACCCACGAGTCAGCTCTGTCATCCCAGCAGGAGAAGGACATGGTCAGGTAGGTTCAGAGGAGGGCCATAAAGAGGCTCAGGGGCTGGAACATCTCTGCTGGGCAGACAGGCTGGGAGAGATCAGTGTTCAGCCTGGAGAAGAGGAGGCTCCAGAGACACCTTAGAATTCCTTCCAGTGCTTAAAGGAGCTCCAAGAGAGAGCTGGAGAGGGACTTTGGACAAGAGCCTGCAGTGACAGGACACAGGGAAATGGCTTTAAACTGAAAAAGGGCAGATTTAGACTGGATATTGAGAATTAATTCTTTCCTGTGAGAGTGGTGAGGCCCTGGCAAAGTGTGCCCAGAGAAGCTGTGGCTGCCTCTGGATCCCTGGAAGCATCCAAGGCCAGGCTGGATGGGGCTTGGAGCAGCAAAGGTGTCCCTGACCATGGCAGAGAGTTAAAACTGGATGAACTTAAGGTCCCTGCAAAACCAAGCCATTCTATTGTTCTATTTAAACCCCAAGGCTAAATAAAGTCCCTGTCCAAGAGTGTGAGTGGAAGCCCCAGCTGAGACTGGTCACACAATTAGTGCAGTCAGGGCCCTGACAGCTGTGGGAGAAGAAGGTGGATTTGGGATGAAAAGGAAAATACTAAATTTTTCAGGTGTTGGAGATGAGGTTCAGCACCTGGTAAAGGACAGGATAATTAAATGTTAGGAGTTTTGGGGTTTTATTCCCTGTGTGTCACTGGAAGTCAGTGTCCTCTGCAGCAGGCACTTCCAGCTTCATGCTGTATAGGGGCTAGAGGAAAAAATATTCACATGTAAAATTGCAGTGACTTAAATTTGAATTTTCGCTGGAGGATACATTCCACTTGCACATTGAATCAGGCTTGTTAGGGTGATTTTAAATGGAAGAGAAAAGGGAAAACCATCCATTAAAGGATTCAATTTCATGCTAATTTGTACCTGCTGTTTTAATTAGAAGTTGTGTAGGGCATAAGTAGAATTTTGCCCATGAGTGCTTAGGCTGAGGTCTGTGAGAACTACACATCACTCTCAAAATGAGGTGCTTGGAGCTGAGCCTGTGCAGTTTTGAGGCAGGTAAGAGGTCAGGTAATCCAGGTGTGGTGCTGTGCCTTGTTTCATTGCTGCCTCTGCCCCGTGTTCCTGCACATAAACCACACTGTGCTCACAGACCTGACCTGCCAGTGACTGCTCAGGGGATTTTTACATTCAGTTTGTAACACCAAAGACACCCTTGATGCCCCAAAATTCCCTTTGAAAGACAAAGCTCAACTCCTTCCAGTCACCCAGCCCCCTGCCCAGCTAGGGGCAAGACCAGGCCCTCAGCAGGCACTTGGTGGGGGCAGTGGGTGCCTCAGCCTGGCCACGGTCAGACACTGAGGAGGAGGAGGAGAGACCCTTTGTCATCATGGAAGAAGAGAAGAAACGTGACAGAGATGACAAGTGGGGAGATGTTGGGGCCCGAGAGCTTGGCCTGAGGGGACAAGCTGTGAATTCTTCCAGTAGGTGCCTGCAATGGCAGCCAAGGAAGCGTCCCCATGCAGAGCAATGAGTGCCCACGAGTTGCAGCAGTGCAAGGCGGCTGTGAGTGTGCTGTGGGGAGAGGGGGCACAGCAACAGCCCTACCAGTGGCAACAAAGGGCAACAGCCGAGGAGCTGCCCCCAATGGAAAAGGAGGTGACTGAGCCAAAGCTGAGCCAGCAAAGGCAAGGAAGTGCGAACAGCCAGGAGAAGCAGGCACATTCTCCTGCCCCCAGGGAGATGGTGCCATCAGCAGGGACACAGAGCCCAGTCCCTGCTCCAGACAGACCCTGCTGCCCCACCAGCCCCTCACCCAGCCCACTGGGAGCCCAAACCCCCAGGGAGCAGTGGGAAGAGGCAGAGCAGGGCTCAGTGCTGACAGAGAAGGAGAGTGAGGAGGGCACCTCAGCTGGCAGCAATGAAGACTGAGAATCCTACAGCCAGACTGAGCTTTGCCAAGAGTACCAAGGTGGGGCAGAGCCAGAGCTGTCCCAAGGAGAGTTCAGCAGCTCCCAAGACCTCTCCAGCTGCAGCAAAACAAAACTCAGAGAACTCCGAGATGATTCCACGGAGAAAGACAGCAGCAGCACAGACCTGCCACAGAACTGCTGTGCAGGTAACAGCATCTTCAGCTTCGGGCCCACTCCCTTGCTGTGGGAGGAGGAGGAGGACGATGGCTGGCATGAAGTCAGTATCCTGGAGCTGTCTGAAAGAGAAGGCAGGGCCCAAAGGCTGGCAGATCTTGCGACAGATGGGCTGCCACTACCCGTCCCTCAGGAGGTCTGGGTTGAGGGGCAGGCAGCGGAGTCCCTGTGTGCCTCGCTTCCCTCCCTGTGCAGCGAAGGCTCCATGGGCCAGCAGGGGCCCAAGGCAGGGCCCCAGAGCCAGGGGCCTGCCCCGCAGAGCCGTGGCAGCGCCTCAGCTGGCCAGCCGGGAGCGCAGGCCCACAGGCAGCAGCGCTGCCCCGAGCAAACGGCCCGGCTGCCTCAAGCAGGCGCTGTGGGCACTGCGGGCACTGCTCTGCTGGCCCTGCCTGGCGCGGCAGCTACAGGAGCAGCACCCATGGCCCTGCCCAGCCCGGGCCAGCCGATGATGGCTGCTCCCTGCGCGGGGCCCCAGGGAGCCACACAGGCGGCCTCGGCCTGGACATGGCCCTGCAGCCTCAGCTGCCCCGGCCAGCCAGGAGCATCTCCCCAGCACCCACAGTCACTGCTGGGGCCAGTCCTAAACAGCACGTGTGGGACACAATTGGTGCCAGAACGCTCAGCAGGGAATCCCAGAGTCATCGAGGTGGGAAGAGACCCTGACGCTCACCCAGTGCCACTGGCACTCTGGCAGCACCATCATCACCGCACAACCACGTCCTCAAGGGCAACATCCGCACAACTCCTCAACGCCTCAGAGACGGCGACTCCACCGCCTCCCTGGGCAGCTTCTTCCAGTGCCTCACCCCTCTGTCAGAGAAAAATTCTTTCTGACATTGAATCCAAACCTCCCCTGGTGCCATCAAAGGCCATTTCCTCTCATCTTGAAAGGATTCCGCGCTGGTCCTTTGGGATTGTATCCCTGAGGAATGAGCACAGGTGGGAGCTGTTGCTCCATGGATGTGACTGCAGGACTTTGACTCATACCATTCCTCCGAAACAAATTAAAGTTGAGTTTAAGAAATAGTAGTAGTAAAAAAAAAAATTAAAAAAAACTTACACAAAAGATATTTTGAAAATATTTAAAAAAAAGAATAGGAATAAGAAGAAGAATAAGAAATAGTAGTAGTAAATTTAGTAAGAATAATAAGAATGAGAATAGGAATACGAAGATGAAGAGGAAGATGAAAAACTAGTAATTAATAAAGGAATATTAAAAATCAAGAATGACATAGTTAATAAGCATAGCAAGCAAATAAGATTACTTAGAAGGAGAATAGGAAGAATATTTTAAAGAAGAAGAAAGAATAGTAGTAGCAATTAAGAAGAAGAAGGGGAAGAAGAGAAAGAAAGAAGAAGAAATTATAATAAGAAGAAGAATATTAAATCCAAATTCACATCTACACGTCTTCTAGAATCCCAGAATGCAGGAAAGGACCTTAAAAAGTATCTACTTCCAACTGATCATCTTCTAAGCTCTCTCTCTCCAAGACCTCTTTCGTACTTTGATCTCCTGAGCTCCCATTTCTTGTTCAGTAAAATCCATGAACAAAACAATATGGTTTTGTTCTCCTATGGTCTCATTTGTGCCTTCACTGGGGCTGAGGCACCTCTCCCTCATGGCACCTTAAGCCTGGATGGACCCATGGGCAGGTTCCTTCCAGGCACAAGCATTCCAGCATTCTGTCAGGGACTCCCTGCCCTTCTTCCCTCTGCTCCCAGCTGCAGAATGTGCAGCAAAGCCGCCTTTGCTGTCTGCTCGGGGAGCCCAGCCAGCTGCTGCAGCCTGACCCTGCCCTGCACAGCTCCCCTGGCAGGCACGGCAGGAGCAGCGCCCCGGCAGCCTCAGCAATCGCCCTCTGACATCTCTGGCACTCACTGCCATGGGCTGCAATTCCAGCTGCCAGCAAGGAAAAGATGCTCCTGCCCTTCAAGGCCAAATTCTGAAGGGGCCAAGACACAAGCAGAGCAAGATCTTACAAAGACATTTCACTGCCAGCCTCCAGAACTTCATCCAGGGCTGTTTGAGCACCCGAGTTGGGAAGGAAAAAAAAAAAAATCAGGGGAAGGTCTTTGGCTGGGAGCTGCCACAGGTAAAGAGAGACCGTGTGGAAGGGAAAAGGAGCAGACAAAGGAAGGCAGGAGAGAAAGCAGGACACAAATGGCAACCAGCTGAGAAGGTGGCACTCTGAAAACCAAACTTGAACTTATGGAATAGCAATGGGACAGAAAAGAAGAATTCTAAGACTATTTACTCTGCTTCTGTGAGCAACCTGTGCCAGGACTTCACCACCCTGACAGGGAAGAAGTATTTTCTAGATCATACCTGAATTTCATCCCTTTTACTCTGAGCCCTGAACATCAGTCCCTGAGAGGGAGCTGAAGAAACCTCTCCAGAACTCCAAGTCAGAATCCAGCTCCAAACTTTCTTGGACTTTTAATGGGTCCCACTGAGGTTCACAACTGAGAAAGTGTCCCAAGGCCCCAGGCAGAGCAGAGAACTGGAGGCACTGATGACAGCTGGGGAAAAAGAGAAGCCGAGCCCTTGTGCCCTGGGGCACAGCAGGGTCTGTGCCACCAAGGGCTGTGAGGAGACACCTTGTCCTGAGGCCCTGGGGCCTCCTGGCACAGCCCCAGCCAGGCTGGGCACTGTCAGCCCCTTGTCCTGCCCTCAGCATCCACCCCTAGCCCACATCCCAGTGGCCTCAAGGATCTGCTGGAAGGAGTCCCTGGGGAGCCTTGCTCAGGAATGGCCCTGGGGGCTCCTGAATGCTCCCTACAGGGACTGCAGGTTTTTCAAAGGACTTTGGGTTTTGCTTTTGCCTTGGAGTCTCTGAGAGGTTTGTGCAATCATGGCCTCCAATTATCTGCTTTAATTAGTCCCTGGAGAGGCTTTGTCAGTAACAACACTCAGTGGGGCTCATTAATGCTACAAGGTACTTCAGTTATTTTAAGGTACTTGGTGTTTCCCTTTGGATACAGACTCTGGGAGAGGTTTGTGCAATCATGGCCCCAATTATCTGTGTTAATTAGTCCCTGGAGAGCTTTGTACTTACACTCAGTAGGGCTCATTAATCCTTTGAGACACTCAAGGTGTTTAAGGTACTTTGGATTTTCCTTCCCACACTGAGTGTTTGAGAGGCTTTTGTGCCATCCTGGTCTCCAATTCTGTCCTGTAAGGAGTCCATGAGGAGCCTCTGTTGGGGATGGACCTCAGTGGGAGCCATTAGTGCTCTGAGACAGTTTGGGGTTTTCTTCTGACTTTGACTCCTGGCAAGGTTTGTGCAATCTCCTCCCAGGCCCTAAGGTTCCAGGGCTCACGCCAAATGCACCACGGGGCTCATTAGGATCAAGCAAGTCATGACAAACCATGGCTCTGCCTTGATTTCCCTCTGCTCCAATGCAGTTCATTAGGAGGGTTTCCTTTGACAGTTATGGAGAAAGAGTTCAAAGAGCTTATAAGAAATATGTATTCCTATTATAAAGGGTGTCTTTTATTGCTGTTCCTATTACACAAGAAGTGATTGCAGCATTCAGTGGCTGATATTGATGCAGGGACTCTCGTAAGGAGGTCTGGCCACGCTGGGCAGGGGCTGGGGCTGCGGGGGAGCTGGGCAGGGGACACAGCCAGGACAGGGGACCCCAACTGAGCCCAGGCATACCCCAGACCAGAGCACATCATGCTCAGGGTAGGAATGGGGGGAACAGGGAGGAAGGGGGGAATTTTGGAGGGAAAGTTTTTGCCTTCCCAGGTAACACTTAAGGCAAGAGGGGGCCCTGTTTCACCAGTGGGCAGGGTCACTACCAAAGACACAGACACCAGCCTAAGGAATTGTGTCATTTATATCATGCACAGCTGCAGAGATTTACAAAAGGATAAGCTCAGCAAAGCACATCATCATTAGCAAAGAATTACAAAAGAAGCTCAGCAATCCATCATAACCCATCATTACATTTTGATGACTAACCCCTTGGTGAAAAACGAGAGGTGTTTGTGGCAGACAAAGATTCTGGCTGACTATCAAGGTACACCTTACAGACATCAGGAGTACTTTAGTGACACCGTTCTTCATTCTATTTTCTCAATCCCATTGGAGTTAGGAACAAGAATTCTGTTGTCCGTGGAGCTGGCACCTTTTTAATTCCAGAATAATGCCCCAAGGCCCTTTGCTGTTCAGCTTTACCATGCTGTCTGTGGCTAACAAGGCTTGGGGGGACCCTTTCCCCTCTGACTGGAAGGGGCCGGGTCCCAGTCCCTGAGGGGCACCCAGGCTCCTGGATGGAATTCCTGTGCAAGTCCCTCAGTGTCACAGCAGCGTTCACACGGAGCCCCGTGGATCAGAGCATTTTCCACAGGGGCCCTTGGGGCAAACAGGGAGATCTGGTCTGGCAGGATGTGTAAAACAATATCCTGTCAAATCTCCTTGTTCTCACACAGAATCCCTGGCTGCAGGGACACATTCCCATTGTTCCTGCCCAGGTTTCAGGACTCAGAGTTGTCTTTCCTAGGAGCTGTTCCTTCAGCTGCCTCGGGAGGGCCATTTGGCCTCTGGACCCACACTCTGGCTCCATTATTAGGGCTGCTGCATCCAAACCCTTTATCCCCACAACGGTGGTGACTGGAGGTGGATCTCCTTTTTTCACAATTGTTCTTAAAATTGCAAGATCAATAATTGTGCTACTCTGTCATGGGGTTGAATAATCCAATCTTGTTCATTATTGTTTGACAGAATTACTGTAATTTCTCCTGGATATTCTGCATCAATTCCTCCTGCCATGACAGGAACACTTTGCAAGGCCAAGCTCCAAGGGAGCAGTTACCAAAGCAAAGTGTCCTGGAGGAATCTGAATTCCTGTTTTGGTATTGATAGCTCTCATTTGATTTGAATTTATCCTAATGAATTCCAACGCATGAAGGCCCAGCCCCGCAGCCTCTGGGCTGGCCCTGCCAGGGGCCATCACAGCCAGAACAATTTCCCAGGCAGCCCAAGTCTCACTGCCCATGGTTGGATTTGCAAATTGGGGGCAGCCGTGCACAGCCAGGGGGTTTCCATTTCCCCCGTGGGCCATTGTGAAGGGCATGGAGCACATCTGGGACATGGGCTCTCCATGGGCAAAGGTTCCATCTCCTCATTTTTTACACTGCTCTTTTAACAACCCGTTCAACCAGTCCTGCAGCTTGTGCATGAAAAACCCTGCAGGCTTAATGACTGTATTTTTCACAGGAACAGACAAAGCACTCTGCATCACAGCATCAGCACACCCTGTAAAAATAGCCAATTTCCTCCCTTCCTCCTTTTTCCATTGTATACAATCTCACAAAGTTGACCGCTGACATTAAGGTCCTGGCCAATCCAGTTCTGTAGGGTATTTAGTGTTACATCCCTGAGCTGCCAAAGCTACCAAATTAGTATTGTCAACACTACTTCACATTATTATTATAATTTTATACATAGATAGTGATATAAAAATATAGATAAAAGTAGATACAGACATATATAAATATATATATTGAGGTCTTACTATACTATAAATACATATATATTATTATGTATATAGATATTTCACTTGCACAAATGCATCTGAGCTCAAAATTAAAATCTTCTTCTCTTGCTCCATGTGGGAGCATTCCAAAAATAATTGTTCCTTCTGAAGGTGCTGTTTCCAATGCACCCTTAACAAATTCATGTTTGTCTGCCCAAACCCACAAGTTCTTTTCCTTTTCCATATGCAATTTTTGGATGCATTTAAAGCCATCCAGGGGTGCAGCTTCTTTTACCCGACTGCCCCACTGCCCACACGGGGCTCTGATCTCAGCCTACTCCAGAGCCAGGGAATTCGAGGGAAGGGCTTCCCAGCTGGGAATTCTTGATGGCACTGATTCCTCACATTGACACTGAACAAGTGACATTTTGTTGGGATCTGGCCAGACTGTGCCAGTTTTGTATTACCAGTAGCCAAAGTTAGCACCAAGGGCACAGACTCCAGCTGAAGGAATCAGTGTCATTTCCTGCAGTTCAGAGCAGCAAAGAATCACAAAAGGAGCAGCTCAGCAATGCAGCCAACCATCCCCACCAAAGATTGCAGCAGTGATTAAGAAAGATCCAGCAGCATTCACCCTCAGCCTTTACCATCCCCCAGACCCACACAGCAGCTGGGGAAGCTGTCACAGCCAAGGGCTGCAGAGCCACTCCTGGGCACTGGGAATTCCTGCAGGTGCCTCCAGCCCCAGGTGAGGCTCCAACCCCGCTGGGAGAGGGCCCAGCTCTGACAGTGCTGAATGAACAAACTGACAGTACTGCTAGTGTGGCAACATCTGCTTTCATCCTCCTCTTGGGTCCCTCCCAAAGCCTGGCCAGGGCCCCAGGAGGAACCAAGGGAGGTGACTTTGACCATTCAGCCCCAAACAAGGCCAGATGTCAGATTTCATGGCCTTGTCTGGCTTCTAAATACACAAAGGTCAATACATGTCTCACTAAGGAGTGGCTACATCTATCACAGTGCTAATAACCATGCATATTTCATCAGGGAGCAGATACAAAGATAACGTTTGCTTGGAAGGTTCATCCAGAGGCCACCTTTGGCTCAGGGCCTGCTGTCCAGGCCTCACTCAGGGCTGGTGTCCAGGCCTTGGCACTTCAGGGACGTGGTTTAGTGCTGGGCTTGGCACTGCTGGGTGAGCGGCTGCACTGGGTGAGCTCAGAGGGCTTTTCCAACAGAAAGGATTCTGTGATTCCATGATTATATCCACTGCATTCAGCTGGGGCTATTTTAGCAGCATTCCTTTGCTCCAAAAGTTCCCTCTTGCCCAGCTCCTGTGGCCTGAGGCTTCAGCTCCTTCAGCTCCTGGTGCTGAGTTGCTCATGCTGAATGAGACGGCTCGGAGAGAAGAACACAGTGCATGCAATTCCTTCTGGGACACGGAGAGGGGAGGCTGTGCAAACAGGAGCATTGTTTGCTGTGGCCTCCTCTCTGCCCTTCACGCCTTTCAGCGCTTTGAACCAGCCAAGAGCTTTCTCCAAGAGTGTAATGGAGCAGCTGCTCCTGCTCCCAGGCCTGGCTCTCTCCAGTCTCTGCCCTTGCCTGGTTCTGTCCCTCGTGCTGTGCCCTCTGTTCCCCCAGGGCTCGCTGGCTGCTGCCCAGGACTGTGGCACTGGCACAGATCCAGTGCTCCAGAGCCTCCTTTCTGTGCCCTTGGAGCTGCCTGGGCACAGCAGCCTTTTCCATCTGGAAGCTCCCCATGCACAGGGAGTGCCCAGCTCCGTTCCTTGCACAGCCTCCAGGAGCCCAGGGCTGCCATCTCCAGTCCCTGCTGGCACTGGGGGCTCCCAGGTGCCTCAGGCTGCTGTGACACCGCTGCACACAGGAGGGAAAAGGGGCAGGGGCTGTGCTCAAAGTCAGCTCCATCTGCTGCTGCTGCTGCTGCTGCTTCTGCGGGGTCATTTGTTCAGCCCTGTCTGCCCAGAGTCAGGGATCAGATCCTGCCAGTCTCTTCCAGCCCTGGCTGCTCAGAGTTTGGGTCTTGGAGCCTCAGGTGGCCAAAGGCAGCTGCTGCTGGTGCCTCTGTGTGCCCGAGTTCAGCAGTGCTGCTCCATCAGTCTGTGCCCAGCAACGGGGAAAAGCCTCAGCCCTGCAGGGCCAGGAGCTGCCGGGCTCTGCCTGAGCAGCTCAGCCAGCAGGAAGGGAGCTGCTCCACACAGGAACCAGGAGCAAAGGACATTCCTTTGATAGGACATGTTTTCTATTGAAAGGAGAAAAAAGGAAAAAGTAATAAAAAACTATATAAAGTGTGAAAGATAAAAACAAAACCCAAGTGTGCAGTTAAAAATCTTCTCTAACTTTGAATTAAGAGGTAACTGATCATTCGAAACAGAACTCAGTTATTCATTTTGTAAATGTGCTGATGGCATGGATCCATCTTAGTGATGTCAGCAGTCTTTATAAAAAGTTTTTGGGGATTGTTTCCAATATTGTTATTTTAAATTCTGGTCGAAACAAGAGGAAATTGCTTTGTGCCCTTCCAGCTCCAAGCAGGACTGGGAATGGAAACTCTGTCAAAGCCCAAATCCTTTAGAAGATGACCTTCCTTCTCAGCCTGGGAATGAGCTGCACATTCCCTTTGAAACTGTCAGGGATCTCTTAGAGACACAAAGTCCCACTGCCAGCTTTTTGCTCTGGTTTGGCAGTGCAGATGGGCAATTCTCCATCCACCAGCTCCAGACTGCACTGCCTCAGGAGCACGGCCAACTCGCCAGCTTTGGCCCACTCGTGGCACTTCTAGAGGAGGAAGAAAGTGGAATTGCACAATTGCAGCCAATCAAGAAGGAAGAATGGGACAGACAAAACACCCTGTGCAGATCCAGGTGTTCAGCTGGACTGTGGAGAGTTTGGGTCCTTGCCAGTTGGATGTGTGTCCCCAGCTGCAATCTCTGGGCCTGCAGCAGAGTCTCACTCACCTGCCAAAGCAGAAAGCTCAGGCGCTGTGCTCGCAATGGGCTCGTCTGATGCAGAGCTGTCAGAGCAATGTGAGGGCAGAGCCAGCCCAGCTGGGCCCAGGGCTGAGCCCAGCAGAGCCCTGGCAGAGCCCAGAGCAGCCTCAGCACCCGCAGAGCCTGGCTGCAAGGAGAGAAAGCAGAAACCGCCCGTCAGCTGAGGGCTCCTGTGCCCTTGTGCCAAGGCCTGCGGTGCCCAGGCCATGCTGGCTGTGCCCAGAGCTGTGCCCAGAGCTGCCCATCCCTTCTGCCTTTGGCAAAGAGCAGGAGGGCAGCACATGTGCCCAGCCTGCAGCCAGCCACGGCACATCCAGCCCTCAGCAGCTGCCCAGAGCAGGATGCTCCTGTGCTCACTGCCAGCTCCCAAAAGCTCTGATCCCACCCTGCCAAGCACACAGGGACCCACCTCACGCCAGCCACGGCTGCAAGAAAAGCTGCTCCCAAACCATGGCCTCAGCCTTCTCCAAGGGCATGGCCCATCCACGCCACAGCTGCTCCCCAGCACTTCCCCATCCACACTGGATCACCTGGAACATTTCCTCTGCTAAAACAAACAACACATTATTGAAAAGAGATTAGATGCAAAAAGGGAAAACAAGAAAAACGGTGAAAACTCTTATCTCTGTAAGGGCCTTGAGAAAGGCCAAACCCCTGCATGCCAGGGAAAAACCCAGCCATGGCTGAGGGAAGCCCACACTTTCTCTCTTCCCCCCTGCACTGCCCCCCAAAATCACAGTGACCCCAAAGCAAACAAGGGCAGTGGTGCAGCCCAAGCCCTTCCTTGCCTGCACAGCAAAGCAGCCCCAGCATGGGTTCTGGAGCCCCACCTCTGCTCCCACCATGGGGGTTTGTTTGTGTCGGGCTGGCTGCCCCAGCCCCAGCCCGGGGCACGGTGGGTGCTGGGGGCTGTTGGCAGGGCCAGGAGCCCACTCCCATTTCGTGCCCACCCCAGCCCATGCCCCAGCCCTGCCAAAAGCAGCTGGGCAGCCACTGAAGAATGAGTTGCATCTGCCCCAGCAAAGGGGGAGCCTTTGGTTCCCAGCCGGGCTTGGTCATGCCCAAATCTGGCAGAATTTCCCCGGCTGGGGACTCATCTGCAAATTCCCTGTGGAGTTTGGCTTTGAAGAAGGTGCCAGAATCAAAGTCCATCACCTTCAGCCTCCCGTGGCCAGGCTGAGGAAGAGCTTGTCATCCTTGATGTCACCATCGCTGTCTCCAGCAGCAGCAGCAGCAGCAGCAGCAGCAGCAGCAGCAGCAGCAGCATCCTCACCTGGTACAGCTTCTCCAGGGGCTCCTTCTCCTTCCCTGGGGGAAGACCAGGCTCTCAGGGCTCTGCCCAGGGCCCCAGCTGTCAGGGAACCAGGACAAGCAGAACCAGATGGGATGGATACTCCAGGGACCTGGAGAACCATTCCCAGCAACTGGGAAAATCCTAGGTGCCCCATCCACCCATAGATGCGGTCTCCAAATTTGCCCCAAAATTGGGTCCAGCTTTTAGAGGCCATAAAGAGCAAGTCCAAGTGACTTGATGACATTTTTAGCCCAGAAAGCCCTGCAGCTGATGGCACACTTCACAATCAGCAGGGGACACAGCTAGGCCAAAGCCCAGACCTCTGCTGGGAGCCTTTCTCCTCAAACACCCTTCAAACAAACCTCCATGCAAGTTACTTGGGAAAGTTTCTTCCAATGATCCATTTCTGGCACATAACTACACAGGGTTATGTGAAAGATTCTAAAGCAACTGCTCTGGAGTCAAAGAGGCAGCACTAAGGGTCCTTGTCATCTCTTTGTAGCTAAATCCCACTCTGCAGGAGTTGAAGGAGTTTGGAACGAGCTAGAGAGCGGACCTCTGAGTTTTTTACATGATGCCATTGCATTTTCTTCACTTCTACACAGACAGGAAGGGTGAGTTTGGCTCACATCTCCACCGCATGGCTCACAGGGCCGCAAGACTTGTAGTTACAAGAGCTTGGAAGGATTTCTTGGCCAAGAAGACACGACCAACAAAGATATTTGTGGTTTGGAGCCAACCCTTCAATATTTCGTCTTAGGGACTCCTGCTACAGTGTAAGCTTCCTTAGCCAATCATGTTATGACACACAAACCTACAGCACTGCATCCTAAGCTTCTCGTTTTCCATTGTAACTACTTTTATTTTTTCTAGATCTTGGACTCTAAAACTCGTAACTTTCCTCCACTTCAACTCTCCTCCCCGTGTCTCTGCTATAATAAACTAGAAATCCTCATTCTCGCTTCTAGCACCTAAGTTTGGAAGCCCTTTCCAAGGTCTCCAATCAAGTCCTGTGCTTAATTCTAAGCTTTGCTGACAAGACCAAAGGTCTGAGATTTCCCTGCATTTGGGTTTCCAACAACACTGATGCTGTTAGTGCCAGAGTGCCCAGGAACCCTCTTGCAAGTCAACTCTGTCAGGATCAAGGCGGCTGCTGGGGGGCTGCTTGTGGCCTCTGACAGCCCATTGCCCAGGGCTTGCCAGCGCCCCAGCCCCTCAGGGGCTGCCCCAGCCAGGCCAAGCTGCCCGGCAGCAGCGCCGCAGCCCCACAGCAGCTCCAGAGCAGCCCCATCCAGAGGCACCTGGGAGCTCTCAGCAAGGCAGCCAGCAGCACACAGGCAGGAGGACACGGATGGCGCTTCCTGCCTGGCACAGGGCTTGTGGCCATCTCCAGGCACCGCTCTGGCAGGGATCCCCGCAGCCCCGGCCCCTGCCCAGCCGCTCTGTGGGCAGCACAAAGGCTTCAGCAGAACCACCAAAGGCCAAGGGGCTTCTGGCCATTTCCCCTGGGCCGCTGCACGCCTGGGCAGCTGGCTGAGCACAAGCACCCTTTTCCCCCTGCAGGGCCTCAGCACCCCTCAGCCTCCTGTGCTGCTGAGCACAAGCTCCCTTTTCACCCTTTCCTGCCTCTTGCCCTGCAGACCCGGGGCAGCAAAGAAAAGCTCCTGGCAGTCTGTGTATCATAATACATTCTATAATTATTTACAGTAATCTATAATCTATAAGAATATATATAATTATATATACCCTATAAATTATTTATTTTCAATATAGATAAAACAATGAAAAGAAGAACAGAAAAATATTAAAGAAAAGGAAAATTACCCCTGGCTCAGGTTGCCCCAGCAAAGACAGCCTCCAGGATCAGCTCTTCTCCTAAGTCTTCCGGCAGCGCAGCCAGCCGAGCCCCGACAGACGAGGCCGGGTCCTCCATGCCCTGTGCAGCTGATCTTGCAGCCTCTGGATGGTGGAATATCGCCCACGCTGTATTTCCCTCAGGACATGCAGTGTTTCAAGTGCCAGCTGCGACACGGCACTGCTCCTGTCCTCCGTCAGGCGTTCCAGGGCTGCAAGAGAGAGGAACAGAGGCACGGTCAGAGCCGGATCTGCGGGGAGCCAAGGAGAGCCCCCTGCCAGGGCCATTCCAGCCGGCTCTTGCCATGGCCAGAAGGGAGCAGGGAGCAAGGGGATCAGCCCGAAGCTCCTGGCCACCAATGGCCCACGGCGCCCTGAAAGCTCCGTGTTCTCTGCCCACGGCAGCAGAGCCCTCCGCAGCTGGGGCAGGGCTTGCAGCTCCCCTCGGCAGCCCGCGCTGTCAGCCCGCTGCCCTCACTCACCAGTGCAGACCAGCTGCAGCTCTTGCTGCTGCCCCCTCAGGCGCCGCCCGGCCATGCCTGTGAACACAGAACCTGTCACGGCCCCAGCGGCACAGCTCCCTGCCAGCGGCGCTGCCGGTGCTGTGGCCACACGGGCTGCTGGCCGAGCAGAGCTCAGCCCGGGCCCTTGCCGCACGCTGCCGCCCCAGGGCACGGCTGCCAGAGGGCGGCAGCAACGCCCAGGCCAGGCGGCGCTCCACGGCGCCCCAGGGCACGGCCGTCGCTGCCGGGGCAGCAGGTGGGGCTGGGGCCGAGCTGCGGCGGGCCGGGGAGGGGAGGGGCAGCCCAGGCTCGGGACTCACCCATGAACCTGATGGCCGCCTCTCGCAGGGGCTCCTGTGGGCTCTCGAGGTAGCGCAGGGCCTGGCGCAGGTGCTCGGCCGCTCGGCTCCTGTCCTCTGCCAGCTGCAGAGAGCGGCAGGAGGGAAGGGTTGGCGCGGGCTCAGCCCCTGGGCCGGGCGCTGCCTGCGCCCATCGCCGGCCTCGCCTGCCCGCACAGCCCTGAGGCGCGGCCAGCAGCCGCTGGCCAAGGGCTCCCGAGGGGAGGGGGCAGAGGGCCGGCTGCTGCCCGGGGAGCTGCGGTGCCGGCCCGCCCCGCAGCCCCGCCGGGCCGGGGCTCCATGGGCACCCGGCTCGGGCCCACGGGAGCCTGGAGCAGAGCCCGCGGGGCCTCTGGCTGCAGCAGCGGGCAGGGGCACAGCTGCCAGCCCCGCACGCTGAGCACCGTCCTCAGGGGCCTTCTCCAGGCTGAGGCTGGGGCATGCCGGCCCTCCTTACCAGGAGCTCAGTGAACTTGGAGAGTTTCTCTTTCTTCACAGTTTTTTCAAGATCTTTCCTTTTCAGGAACTTGACTGCACAAAGCAGCGTTTCCCGAGAAGTCTGGAGAGCAGCAGAGATGCGGACATGGCCCCAGAGCCCTACGGCACAGGAGCTGCAGCCTGGAGGAGGCTGCGGTCCAGCAGGTGCAGGGCAGGAGGCAGCCGAGCCCCCTGCCAGGGGGACATCAGCAGCCCACCAGTCCTCACCTGTGCCACACGCAGATTCTCATCATGGCAGTGGAAGAGCAGTGGGAGCAGGCTCTGCCACACTTGTGTCATCAGGGGCTTTCTTCCTTCTTCTTCTACAGCAGAAATCAAGGTGTGAAAGACAATCATGGAGAGCTGCTGCACCTGGCTATCACCCTGTAGAACAGGAAGGCAGCAAGAGCTCAGCATCAGCTGGTTCTGGCCCACATTGGCACAGGCCTGCATCTGCACAGGGCACCAAGTGTGCGGGCAGCAGCCAGTGGCCGTGGCTGGGGGCACAGAGCCTTACGTGGTCAAAGAGTGGTAGGAACACCTTAGCCAAATGCAGGGCAATGGGACTGGGTATGCGGGCACCGTTATCCAGGAACAGATAGCCCAGTAGCATGGTGGTCATCCTGAGCCGCAGGAGCTCCACGAGCCTTTTGGTCAGGCTCCACATTCTTTCGGCCTGTGTGGAACACGACTTTGTGAAAGGCCACCCTGCTGCCGCAGGGCCCAGAGGCCAAAGGCCTGTCCTGAAGCACTGGGGCAGCTGAAGCGGGAGGCAGGAGAGCTGGGAGCAGCTGCCCCAGCGCCCGAAGGCCAGGCAAGGCCAAGCGACTGCGTTACCCAGCCCCACGCTGCCTGCACGGCTTCAGCCACTGCCCCCTTCTCACCAGCGGGGAATGGTCCCTGCGCGGGAGGAGGGCCCTGAGCAGCTGGCTGCCAATGTCTGCGCGGTCCCTCTGCAGGTGCCATGACAAGACAAGATCCATGATGCTGTCCCTGCATTCCCTCAAGTCCAGGCACTCGAGGACCTGCAAGGCACAGGGCAGTGACGGGGGAGCCGGCCGGCAGGAGCCCGGAGCCGCACGGGGCTGGGCCCAGGCAGCAGCGCAGGGCACGGGCACCATCCCAGGCGGCTGCGGCGACGAGAGGGCAGAGAGCTGGGAGGCAGCTCGGCCAGGTCATGCTGGCCTTGAGGCTCACCTCCACAAGGAATGCCAGGGCAGGGAAATCCCAGTATGGCATCTCTTTGCTGAGCATCTCAAGAAGGCAGCATAAGATCCGTTTACACAAGGGCCTGGATGCATGGCACATCTCCCTGGAAGGTGGAAAGTGTCACTAAGACCTTGAGCCGAGTGGGGGAAGCCTTTCCCAGCACTGACTCACATGGTTCTTGTCCTTCCCCACCACCCACTGCCAGGGGACCTGGGCCCTTTGAGGTGTGGCTGCTCCTGGGCACCCCCTTTCCCAGCCTTTTCCAGTCTGTTTGGCTGTCGCTCGTCCCTTTGGCCCACAGCCACGGGGACTGTGTGGGACAGCCCGGGCACAGGGCACAAATGCCAGGAGCAATGGGGAGAAGGGGGTGTCTCACCCGGCCAGCAGAGCCACGGCAGAGTGATGGGTATCGACGCAGAGCAGCGTGTCCCAGCCACGCTTGCCTTCCATTGACACCACCACCTGCTCACACTGGAGAAGGCAGAGCAGGGACTGCAGGGTCTGCACTGCAAACCTGTGTGCACAGCAAAGCCCAAGTCACACTGGGAGCACTGGCTCCTTCACAGGCCATGTGGCAGGGACAGGAGGAGTGGGATGGAGCACCTGTTGGGGCTGGTGGCAAGGCCGTGCTCTTCCTGGCATTGCTTCCAGAAGGTGTCGACCTCCTCTGGCATCTCTTCTGTGCTGAAGAACACTTGGAAGAGCAGATGCACAAACAGGTGGGGGAAATGCGGCGCCACTATTCGTGGGACAGGGGCCTCCTGAAGGATCTTCCACATCACCACGGTTGCCTGCAAGGGACAAAGCCCCCCGAGACAGCACTCAGTGCCGAGGTGTCCGTGTGGCGGGGCCCGAGCGTAGCAGGGAGAGGCCCCTGAGAGACCTTGGCAGGGGGGAGCACGGGGCCTGGTGGGCCTGAAGCTGCCCCTGGGCCAGGTTTCAGGCCAGCGCCCGAGGCAGGGAGATGCAGTGGGGGAAGGAGGAAGGAGAGCTGCTGGAGAGGGAGCCTTGGGGCCAGCAAAGGCCAGTGTCAGAAACTCACAGCCAGGCCAAAGACACCCGTTTTGTCCCTATCAGAGGTGCACATGCTGTGCTCTGGCCAGCTCCCCAGCACATCCAGGAGTATCAGCTGCACTGGCTCTGCAGTCCTGAGCGAGCCCATGATGGTCTTCCACATGGTCAAAGCAGCTCTGTAGGGTTAGAGCTCTGTCTCAGGGGCGGTCTCAGACACGGCACCGTGGCCTGGGCATCCCCAGGGGCCCAGCTGACCACGGGCTCTGCCTCTGCCCACTGGCCCTGGCCAGCAGCAGCCAGGCAGCCCAGCCCTGTGGGGACAGGGCCCTTAGGGGCAGCAAGGCAGCATGGCAGCAGGCTCGGGGCCTGACGTGCCAGGGCTGGGAAAGGCAGCAGCCAGAGGGCCCTGGAACTCAGACACCTGGGACAGGTGGTACAGGCTGATGGGCTGGGAAGGCCTGAGCCTTCTGGGCAGGTGGGCCCCATACCTGTCACAGGACGGGGCCACACGCAGGAGCGTCACGACTGCGTCACCCGGGTGTGCTGCGGTGAGATTCAGCAGGGCCTTGTCCAGCCTGTGCTCGGCCGAATCATTGGCCATGAGCCAGCAGTGAATGTACCTCACCATGGCGGGCACCTGGAGAAGGTACGGGGAGACTTGGAAAGCTGCCAGAAGGAACAATGTCCCCAGGGTCCCCAGAGAAGTCCTTCCCTTCCCAGCGCACTGCCATGGCCTCAAAGGCTCCCAGGGACCACCAGGCGTGGCTGGGGAAGGCACGGCACTCATGGGGGAATTGAAGCCTGGCCCCAGGCTGCTTACTTGTTCTGGCCTGGCAACACCCTTCTCCAGGAGCAAATCCAGCAGGGTGGCACTGGTCTCATGATTGAGGAGCTCTGAGTGTGCTCTGAGCTCAGTGCCCATGGTGCTGGTCTCCTTTTGCCAAATGCTCCTGATGAAGTCGCAAACGAGCTGTAGGAGAAGGGCAAGAAGCCGGGGATGTTGCATGGAGTGCTGCACACACGGTGCTGGGCTGAGCAGGGACAGCAGGCCCGGCCCAGGTGGGGGTGGCTGCAGGTACCTGCGCTGTGCTGCAGAAGCGGCCACGTCTGCGCTCCTGCTCCTGTGTGCGCTGCAGGGCTGCATCTGGCAAAGAGCGAGCGCAGCCAGAGCTGAGGGGCTGCGGGAGAGGCCGGAGAACACAGCCCAGCCCTGCACTCCCCAGGCAGGGAGAGCCCCGGGATGCTCCAGGGGATGGAGCACGGCCACTGCGGGGTGTCTGCCCGGCCCCTCTTCCACCCTGTCCATGGGCATTTCCCCAGGGGATGGGATGGGATGGAATGGGATGGGATGGGGCCAAGTTGGCCGCAGGCTCCAGTCCTGCAGCCCAGCTCTGCCGCTCACCCTCCTGCGGTGGATGGAACGGCACCGCCTCTTCATTGTCCTGTGCTGGAGCAGCTCCAGGGCCTTCTTCCTCCTCCTCCTCCTCCTCCTCCACAGTGGCCAGCTTGGGCACTCTCGAGGCTCTCTGGCGCCCCAGCACCGAACGCAGCCGGTGCCGCTCCTGCAGGGCCTCCTGCGCCTCACCTGCGGGCGGGACGCGGCGGTCAGCGCTCGGCCCGGGGCCAGCAACGGCCCCCGAGCGCCCCTCACCCGCCCCGGGCCGGCCATGCCCCGGCGTTCGCTCCCGGGAACGCGGCACGGGAGGCTCGGGGCCGGCGGCCGCGCTGCCGAGCGGCGGAGCTCGGGCCGGGGAAGCCGCAGCGGAGGTGGCAGGAGCGGCCGCGCCGCGTGTGTCCTCCGCGGGCCCCGGGAAGGGCCGGGGCCGGGGCCGGGCTCGAGACTGGACCCTGCCTCGGGGCCGGGGCCGGGCTCGGGCCAGGCGGAGCCGAAGGGCGGCGATGCCGCCCCCGCACCACGTACTGATGCCCGCCCAGCAGCGCCACCGCCAGCACGGCCAGAGCCGGGCGGAGGCGAGACCGCGGCGGGACGGCCGGGGCCGGGCACGGGGCAGCCCCGCCCGGGGCCGGGGGCGGGCCGGGGGCATGGCCCGGCCCGGCAGGGGAGAGGGAGGCGGGGAGAGGGGAGGGACGCCGGGCAAGGGACCGCGGAAGAAGGGTGCCCGACAGCGGGAAAAGGAGAGAGAGAGAAAGAAAGGGACAAAGATAAAGAGGAAGAAAAATAGGAGAAAGCGCGTTTTAAACTGTCTGCTTTGCTGCTCTCGCCGCTGCTGCTGCCGCTGCTGCTGCCGCTGCCGCTGCCGCTGCCGCAACTGAGGCACCGGGGCCGTTCGTCCCCGTGTCCGTTCCCCGCTCGCCCCACGAGCCCCACGTTCGAGCCCCGCGCGCCCCGGGGACAGCCCCTCCGTCTGCCCAAACACGGGAACTTTGCAGCGCTGAGCCCGGATGCAGAGCCCTGACTCCTGCACACTGGCACAGCGATCCCCTCGCTTGCTGCTGTGCATTGTCCTTGCTGAGGGGCAAACACTGTCGGGCCACCTTCCCTTGGGGTAGGATTCCTACCTGACCCGAGCACTGCACTTACATCTCCAGTGTTGCTTTCCAGTAAAAACAGGGGAAGGAAAACTGTGTGTGGCTCATGGGATTTTAGAGTGTCTAAAAATCACCAAGTCACCGATCTTAGAGGTGCAGTGCATCTGGAATTACTGGGATGGAGAAATAGTGTAACATGGAAAAGGGGAGCATAGAAATAAATAGAGGAAAACATCTTGGATTGTTTGTTTCATTTTCATTTCACTTCTGGAAAGCTGTTTCAGTTTTCCAGGAATCTTCTCCTGTCTGCTCTTCCCAAAAATCTCTCATGGAGAACAAGGTCAAGCTTCTGTCACAAGATTTGCCACCAGGAAATTCCGCCACTGGTGAAATTTTCATTGTGACTGTTTGTGCTGGATTAGGGCAAATTTGGGGAGGAAACCTCCTAAAGGGGTCTGTCTAGAAAGCAAGTTCAAGCGGCCCCTCCCCCTACTAGTTCAGGGAAAGACTTCCCTTGAGAAAAGTGAAAAAAACCCCAGTTTTTTTAACAAGTAAAGTATTCACAAGTATGAAAAATGAATAATATTAAATAAAACCTTGGACAGTGCTGAAGAGTTGGCAAATTCAGAAAGTCGTTTTTGTGGGTTGTAGTTGGCTCACTCGGTCTCTTCTAAGTCCCTCTGGTGCTGGAATGCAGCGTCCCAGAGCTCAGGGGGCCACAGGTGTGAGCTGCCGGTGTTTGTCTGGGTTTTCAGTCCAGAGCAGGTTTAAACAGTTCCAAGAAAAAGGAAAGTAACAGTCTGAGGAACTTCTCTTCCTAAGGTGGCTAAAATCAAATTGCTGGACCTGGGCTGTGAAGGCATTGGGAAATTTCCAAACCTGGGCACTGGCAGTCCCAGCAAACACCAGATCATGGTGGCGCTGGAGCCAGAACCTGCAGATTTCCAAACTTTGGCTTTCTGTGCCAGCAAATCACTGGGCTTGGGCTGTGCCAGCACCAGGAAGTTTTCCGATCTGGGCGCTGGCACTGCCAGCAAACACCAGATGTGCGTGGTGTCATTGCCAGAAATCTGCCAGATTTGGGCTCTGCTGGCACTGAGAAATTTCCAAATCTGGGTTCTGATTACATGAAACACAAGATGTGGGTGGTGCCAGAGCCAGTAGCAGGAAGCTGCCACAGGTTTTGGATTTCTGTGCCAGCAAATTGCTGCACTTGGGCTGTGTCAGAATAGGGAAATTTCCAGATCTGGGCACTGGCAGTGCCAGCAAACAGCTCATTTCAGGCTCCAGGCTCCAGGAAGGACTGGATCTGGACCCCTTCCTCCTTTCTTCTTTCCTTCCTTTTTCTTGGGGTCCCGCTGCCAGCAAACCCCAGACTGGCCAGTGCTGGCAAGGGGAAATTGCCAGGTTTTAGCTTTCTTGGCCAGCAAATTGCTGGACATGGGCGATGCCGGAACAGGGAAATTGCCAGATGTGGGCACTGGCAGTGCCAGCGCACACCAGATCTGGGTGGGGAATGTGCCAGCACCAGGAAATTGCCAAATGCTAACTTTCAATGCCAGCATATTGCTGGAATTATGTTGTGCAGGAACCTTAAAACTTCTGGATCTGGACACTGTGGTGTCAGCAAACACAAGATTGTGTTGCTGTAGGTACCAGGTATTTGCAAGGTTTCGGCTTTCTTTGCCAGAAATTACAAGACTTGGGCTGTGCTGGCACTGGGAAATTCCCGCATCTGGGCACTGGTGGTGCCAGCAATCACCGGATCTTGGCATTGCCAATGATGGTAGCAGGGAATTGCCAGATTTTGGCTTTCTTTACCAGAAAATTGATGGATTTGGCTTTGCCAGAACAGGGAAATATCCAGATGTGAGCACTGGCAGTGGCAGCAAACACCAGGTCTGGGCACCTGTATTGGCATCAGGAAATTGCCAGATTTTGGCTTTCTGTGCCAGCAAATTGCTGGACTTGGGCTGTGCCAGCATTGGGAAATTTCCAGATCTGGGCATTTGTGCAGCAAACACCAGACCTGGGTGGTGCTGGTGGCAGCACTGGGAAGTTGCTGAGTTCTGGCTTTCTTTGCCAGAAAATTGCTGCATTTAGGTTTTGCTGGCACTGAGAAATTTCCAGATGCTAATTTTCTGTGGCAGCAAACTGCTGGAATTAGGCTGTGCAGGCATCTGAAACATTCCCGATCTGGGTACTGGTGGTGTCAGCAAACCCAAGATCGGGTTGCTGTAGGTAGCAGGTTTTGCTTGGTTTTGGCTTTCTTTGCCAGCAAGTTGCTGCACTTGGGCTGTACCAGAATAGGGAAATATCAAGATCTGGGAACTGGCAGTGCCAGCAAACACCACATTTCAGGAAGGATTGGATCTGGACCCGTTCCGTCCCTACCTCCCTCCCTCAACAAGGTGCCAGAGGGGCTGGACAGCAGCCAGGCAGAAAGGGACCTGCAGGGACTGATGGACAGCAGGCTGGACATGAGCCAGCAGTGTGCCCAGGTGGCCAAGGAGGCCAATGGCTCCTGGCCTGGATCAGGAATGGTGTGGCCAGCAGGAGCAGGGCAAAGATTGTTCCCCTGTGCTCAGCACTGCTTGGGCAGCACCTGGAGTGCTGTGTCCAGTTCTGGGGCCCCAATTTGGGAAGGACATGGAGGGGCTGGAGCATGTCCAGAGAAGGGCAACAAGGCTGGGGAGGGGTCTGGAGCACAAGAGCTTTGAGGAGGGGCTGAGGGAGCTGGGGTTGTTTGTCCTGGAGGAGGCTGATAGGAGACAAGGCAGTGTCAGGACATTGGGTGGACTTGAGGATCTCCAAGGTCTTTTCCAACCTTGCTGATTCTGGGATGCAGGAGGAGCCCTGGGCCTCCTCTTGGGGAGCTCCAGCAGCCCAGGTACCTCAGCTTCTCCTGCCAGCCCCAAAGCCCCTCCTGTCAGTCCTGCAGAGCCTCTGCAGCTCCTCTTCATTGCCCAGAACAGGGAGCCCCAGAGCCAGACACAGCAGCCCAGATGTGCCCCCCTGGCCTGGGGTTCCCTCTGGCAAGGCAGCAGCACCAGGCACTGCAGGAGCCTGCAGACAATTCCTGCAGCACTTGTAGGATGATCCTGCTCCCCAAGGGACATTCCCATGGTGCCAAGTCCGGAACTGCAATGGAGAATGAGGCCAGAAAGGAAAGGACAACCAGGGATGGGCTGTTTGCAGGGGAGGGAACAGGGGTGGGCATTGGGAAGACATTTGTATCAGGAAGAGGAAAGAAAACAAAGGTGAAGCAAAGGAAATGCTCAGGGCAGTTTGGGGGTGGCTGCCAGGCAGCCCTGGCCCTGAGCAACAGCATCTGCAGTGGGACAGGAAATTCCCAGCTGATGGGAACAAACTTTCTGGCTGTCTGCAGAGGCCAGGACAAAGCTGAGTGGTTTCCCTGGTGTTCCCCAGCCCTTGCTGGCCCCAGGGGCTGATGGCATTTGTGCTCCCTCATGTTCATGTCCCCACAGCAACAGCATGGGGGTGCTCCTGCCTGCTCTGTGCAATGCAAACAGGGGCTGCTGAGCCAGTGCTGCTGTGTCTGTGCCTGCAAGGATGGGGCACCTGTGTGAGCTGGGGGAGAGGCCAGGGCTGCAGAGGGGGGATGTTGTTGGCAGCTCCATGAGGACGCTCTGGGACGCTGCCCTGGGCTGTGCAGCACACTGGGGATGGATCAGCCCCTGCTCTGCTGCTCCTTCCCGTCTGCCCCAGGGCCCTTGCAGAGCCCCAGCCATGCTGTTTGCCCCCAGCCTGCCCACGGCCAGCCTGGGCCTGCTTACAGGGGTCTTCTGTGCTGAGCATTTGCCTGGCTGTGTTCTTGAGAGGGCCTGGGCAAGGAGCCTGGAGCCCCCAGGGCCTGGCCTGAGGCATCAGCGCTGCCCCAGCAGTGCCCATGGCCTGTCCCTGCTGCAGCCCCGGCACTGCCACCCCCAGGGCTGTGCCCAGCCCCGAGAGCACTCAGGCCCTACAGCAACACCAGGGCCACCAGGGCAGCCAAGGGAACCTAGATAGCCCTGGCAGCTTTTGCCTGGGAGCTACCTTTGGATATACGGAATTTTGGAGGCGGATTCTCAATTTTGGCCATGGATTGCTGGACTTGAAAGTGTTTTTTTCAATGGGAAGAAAAGAACGGGCCCCCAGTGTTTTGAAGGCAGATGAGGAGTGGCCCCCAAGAGGCCAAGGCCAGCCAGAGCTGTCTGTCCTGGCAGGTTTCATATGGGAATAATTCCTTTGATATAATCAAATTTGGAGGAGGAATCCCAATTTCAGCCTTGAATCCCTGAAGAAGGACAGTTCTTTCCTACAGGAAGGAATGCACAGAATTCCAGGGTTTCAGGGGTTGATAAGAAGCAACTCTTAACATGCCAAGGCCAGCTGGACCAGTCAAGCAGCCCCCAGGAGGCCCAGCCACCCAGACCTTTTCCATATTCTTGGATCCTTGGGGCCCTGCAGCATCAAAATTGCCCCTTGGTTCCATGAGGCCCTGTAGGATCACCACAGATCTTGCTTTCCATGAGGCCCAGTGATATAACAATGGTCTCCTTGGCTCTGCAGTGGCACAATGGCCCCTTGCTTTCCAAGTGGCCTTGCAGTGTCCAAATGGTTTCCTTCTTGCCATGGGACTGCACAATGACACAATGGCCCCTTGCTTCCATGTGGTCACAGAGTCTCCAAATGGCCCCTTGGTTCTATTGGGTTCCCCAGGATGTGTTACACTGGCCCCTTGGTTCCATGAGGACCCACAGTGTCCCAATGGCCCCTTGCTCCCATGAGGCCCTGGGATGTCACAATGGTCTCATCGCTTCCACGAGGCCCTGCTGTTCCACAATGCCCTTGAAGTGTCACAATAGTCCCAGTGGGTTCCCCTGCTGGTTCACAGTGGCCTTCTTTATTCTGTAGTGTAACAACAGTATCCTTGGTTCCATGGTCAGAATGGCCCCGTGGTCTCATGGAGCCCCCACAGCCCCTTATGGAGCTCCAAAGCCCCTTATGGAGCCCCACAGTGTCACTTTGATCCCCTTGAGTCCATAAGGCCCTGCCATGCTACAAGGACCCCTTGGTTATACAAGGCCCTGCAGTGTCACAATGGCCCCTTGATTCCAGTGGTCCTGAAGTGTCCTAATGGTCTCCCTGGTTTCATGACACCCCACAATGTCACAATGGACTTTTGGTTCCACGAGCTTTCCTACTGCCAACAACAGTCTCCTTGGTTCCACAGTGTCACAATGGACCCTTTGCTCCACGAGGTTCAGTAGTGTAACACAGACGCCTTGATTCCATGAGGTTGTGAAGTGTCACAATGATCTCCTTGGTTCTGCGGCCCTGCTGTGGCTGCTGTGTAACAATGGATCTATGGTACCATGAGGTTCCATAGTGTCACCATGGTCCCTTTGGTTCCACAAGGCCTTGCTGGGCCACAATGGCCCCTTGGTTCCATGAGGTTCTGTACTGTCAACAATGATTTCCTTGGTACTGCAGTCACAATGGATCCTTGGTTCCATGAGGAGCCTGGCCTCCCACAGCCCCTCACAGCTCCCCATGGCCCCTCATGGCCCCTCACAGCCTCCCACAGCTCATGGCCCCTCACAGTTCCCCAAGATCCCTCACAGCCTCTCACTGTGGATGCCCTGGAAGAGAGAGAGAGAAACAGCAAGTGTTTCTCACAGCAGCATGTGAGAATTTTTAGGGTATGGTAGGGATGTAATAACTTGTTAAGTATAAACAATCTGCAGGTGGTGTTGTTCTACTTTGTCTTTCTGTTTCTCTATAAAAACTGCACAGTTCTCTTGAATAAAACCTTCTTTCACTCTCTCTACACAACTGCCTCCTGCCTGTTCCTGTGACATTCTCGACTCAAGAGTGACACCTCACAGCCCCTCATGGCCCCTCACAACCCCTTCACAGTTCCCCATGGCCCCTCGCGGCCCCTCACGGCCCCTCAGAGCCTCTCATGGCCCCTCACAGTTCCCCATGGCCCCTCACAGTCCCTCATGGCCCCTCACAGCCCCAGACGCAGGGCTCCTCCCAAAGGAGAAGGTGTCAGGCCCTGATTGTTCTCCTTTCATTTCAGTCCTTTCACAGCCACAAGTGCAGAAAGGCTGAAATGGAGCCTTTCCCCAGCGTTTTCCTTGGGGTTAACTGCGGGCTGAAGCTCTGTGCTGGCCCCGGCCCCAGCACCACCATCCCTGCAGCCGCCAGGCCTTTGCTGTCCCCCCGTGTCCGTTCCCTGTCCCCGAGTCCCGCCCAGCTCTGGCAGCAGCAGCAGCCGCAGTGCAGGGGGCGCCGGCCCGGCCCAGCCGGGGCTCCCGGCCAGGAGCAGCAGCAGCGCCGGCCCCTTCCCACCTGCTCCTGCCTCGGCTCCCAAGGGCTTTTTCCAGCTCAATTCTGGAGCACAGCAACTAGCACTCACACACAGCCCTGACTGCTCAGGGCCCGCCTGTGCTGCCCTGAGCCAGCCCTCAGAGGAAGAAAGGATTGGGTTCCAGCACTGTTTCCACCTCTGTTTGACTCACCCTGAGGTGACAGGAGGAGGCTGCTGGTGCCTCTGCCTTGGGAATTGCAGATCATGGCTGCTCTTGGCCCTCTTCTGCTTGCAACCTGAATTTTATCCATGAAACTGCAAGTGCTGCTTTCAGTTGGTGCTACCCACGGTGCTTTCATGACAGTGAAGTCAGTATTTTTGGCACAGGCATAAAGATCAGCAGATACTGGAATGCTCACCAGCTCCTAAACACTAAGATGAGGGGAATTAAAGCTTCACAGGCCACATTTGCAGGGCTCAAACAGAGCCCTGTTGCTGGCACTGTTGAAATAGAATAAGCTGACAGTGGCTGTCACAGAATTCGCCTCCGCAGTGTGGAGTTAAATTAAAAAATCAACCAGGAGAAGCAGAAACCAGAACTTCTAAACTCGCTTCATTGCTCCTTCCCAGCAGCAGGAAACGCAGATGCCCAGAGGTGTTTTGCACTGCTGCTGCCCCCAGTTTGAGCCCAGGCTCTGCCCAGTCCCAGCGGGAACCTGAGCCCAGCCCAGGGAGCTCAGCGCACACGGGGCCAGGCCCAGAGCCCCGGGCACAGCCGCCCATTGCGGGGCAGTGGTGCAGATGGAATGTCCTGCGGCCCAAACCTCCTGCTCCTGCCACACAGCGCCAGCCTTCTCCCCCTCCTCCTCCTCTCCCAGCACGGCACAAATTCCAGCTTGGAGGAGGCTTCCCCAGACAGCGCTCTGGCTCCTGTTCCAGTTGAATGTCCCTGCAGAGAAACAGGGCATCTTTCAGCCACTTCCACAAGCTCAGGCTTTGCACTTCATGGGGAATCTGGGATGCAAATGGCCTTGTTAAGAAAGCCAAAGGCCAAGGGAATGGATTATAGATTACTGAAAAAAAGTCACCCATCTTCCAGGCAAGGTTTACCAAGGCATTTCCTGCATTTCTTTTCAGATTCTTTCAGTTGGCTGCTCTGGGAAGTCCAGCTTGTACTGGTGCTTATCATGAACTGTTATGAATGATCAATCAAAAGCCAAATTGGTAAAAAATCTGAAAAGATTTCTTTATCTTTTTCCACTACTAAAATATGGTCTTCAAAACCACCACAGCCAAAGAGACAGTGTTGAGCCCGTGGTTGGTGCTGGGTGAACCTGGATCCCACCTCTATTGCATCGGACCCTCCACCATTCACGAGCACCGCTTCTTGCAGGGATGCTTTATACAGTTTATTATGCCTGAGCGAAGAAGTCCCAGTTTCTTTTGTAACTCTGCATATTCATAGTTGGTTCTTTCACTGTGCAGAGCTGGACAATCGCCATTTCCTTGTTGATAGCCAGCACTGATCGGATTCAGGGAAGTCACGTATTCACAGGTATATTTCTGGCGACTTTGGCTATCTTGATCGATGTTATCAACAGGGCAATGATCACTCTTGGGTGTCTTCCGATGACATGAGGATGACGATGTCTCTGGCTATCTTGATCGATGTTATCAACAGGGCAATGATCACTCTTGGGTGTCTTCCGATGACATGAGGATGACGATGTCTCGGGATAATGGTGATCATTGCGCTGGGTGTGTCTATTCTTGGGCTAAAGTGCCGATCTTATCTGGCCACCTTCAGGAATTTTGGAATTTGAATAGACATCTGCCTCTCAGGCTGCTTGTGGTCAGAGACTTGTTTGGATTTTGCAATTGTTATGAAATACACACTTTTATAGCATGAATTATTTCCCAACATATATTACAACATCACTACAATCTCACAGAAGAAGGCAATCATACAGATCAGTGTATGGTCAAATTGCCCCCTAATTCTCATAAAGTCCATCTACTCTGCACACCCTTACTTTGTATTTTTGTTTCTCAGTCATCACAGAACTGAAAGCTGCAAGAAAAAGAGAAAGAAATATGAACAGGTATCCCTTAGGTAAGGGAAATACTGGACTGTCAGGAACTAAAAATAGTTGATAGTATCTGTATCAGGCAATATTTTTACCCTCTACCAGTGTCCATTTCAGGCATTCTGTGCATGCTAGGCAATCCTAGCATGACCTAGGATTTTGCAGCTAAATGCAATGGACTGCAATTTGACAGGCCTACAAGAAAAAAAACTCATCAGACTTCCCCCCCCGCCCCAAGTGACAGGTGCAAATTACAAAATGAAAGGGCCTACAGAAATTTAAAATATTCTAATTTTAGAAAAATATAGTATTACCATCAGATTCCAAGGGCATAGAGATATAGGAGCAGAAGGGAAATGCTCCCAGAAATGTTTTCTAGCCTGAAGAGACAAGCTAGACACAGGAAGAAGAGTGAGCCACTTCCTTTAAAATGTGTGAATTACTGAATGCAAGAGCCATTGGCCCTTTCAGCTTCTGTTTTTAACAAAAAGTAAGCTATTAACTTGTGTTTATGAAGACTTTAGTTGGACTTCAATGTTTTTGGGACAGCTTCTGAGCAAAATACAAAGAAACTACATTACATATTAGTAAATGCAGCATTTAGAATAACAACTAAATAGTCCTATCTCATAGTTAAATGTTCAGTTCTTCATGAGATCAAGTCCATGAAATGCAGTACCTAATCCAGTTAAATTCCACCTACACCTCAGATTTGCCTGTGTAACTGATTTTTTCCACTTCACTCCCTATCCCTTCTCTCACCACAGTCCTCAAGCCCTCAGCCAGGCACAAGCCAACTTCTCACCTCAACTGCTGTTAGCAATTACCAAGCACTTGTTGGTAATTACCTGAGCACCTGCCCCACCCACAGTAGCTGTGCAGGTCCCTGGCTGCTGGGAGAACAGGTCTGAAGTGCAGAAATAGAAATTAAAACTTTTCTAAATAATTTGAGACTAGTAAAAGATCAGGACATGGAGGGACTTGTTTATCCCCTTTAGGCCAATCTAGAAAAAGTTTATAGACTTCTCTGGAAAGGGAAGACTGGGGGGTTTTTCTTGAAGCAGAAGCATGTTTTATCAGCCCAGTTTCCTTCCTCATTTGTTCCTGCTCCCCAGGAGGCCATTCACTAGGCATATATATGTAAATATCTATGTCTGAAAACACATCTACAGGAGTGCATGACTTACTGTGGAGAGCATTATTAATAATTGGTTAGCTGAGAAAGGCCACACTGATATAATGCCACTGGTTAAACTGAAGGAGAAAAGTCAGCAGTCAGCAAGCTGAAAGGAAGAGTCAGCAGTGACCTTGCTGCAACATGAGGATAGGGAGTTGAGATTAGTCCTGAATACATCCTAAGAATATGTAGAAAGTATCAAAAGTAGAACCATAGGAATGTAGAAGTAGGCGTAGGTGCTGATATGCAAGCTGACCAATCCTGAGCTCAACTTTTGCAATATGTATGAAGCTCATTATTAACTGTATTTAACCCGCCGTACTGATCAATAAAATCGAGCCTGTGATGATCAAAATGATGTCCTGGTTCCCTTCCGTCGACAAATGGTGGAGAATGCGGGCATAACCGAATCTCTGCCCTTTTTCTCGGATTAAAAGAAAAAGGGATTACGCCACGGTCCGGAAGTTGGATTTGGGTCCCAGCAGCCAGGACGGTGCCGGAATTTGAAGCACCCTTAAGGTTCACAACGGTGACTTAAGCCAATACGTGTCGCAGGAGCCTGGAGAGCTGCAACAGCGCGCGCTGATTAATAGGTATGGATAGGCAAGCGGCATATGATTTATTTACCGCCTATTTAGAGCGGCGTGGGATAAAAGGGATAGATTTAAAAAAGGAGTTACCAGGGTTATTAGCTTATGGCCATGCTAAGGGTATCTTTTCTAATCCTCATACAGTTCATGAGTTATCAGAGTGGAGAAAGTTTGGGGAAATATTGTGGGATACAGTACTAGACGATGATAAGTCAGCAAAGAAATTCGGGAAGTTATGGCGGGTGGTGTATAACACGTTACTTCAGCAGGTCTCTGAGAGAAAGGCAGCAGAAAGGGCAACAGAAGCTCATAAGAGGAATATAGGGTATGGTCGTGAAGATGATCCCCTGGAACCCTCTGTAACTAAGGTACTTATGCCTAAGAGTCCCCAGCAAAGTGGTGTGGAGGATTTCTCTATAGGCGCAGTGGAACCATCTGCACCTTTTCTGGCAGAGGGGGAGGGCGAGTCGGATGGTGGGGGTAGGAGCAAGCCAGGTTTGCCTCCGCCACCAGCTTCAGGCGGGTCGGATGGTGGGGGGAGGAGCAAGCCAGCTTCGCCTCCGCCGCCAGCCCTGCCTCCGCCGCTACCCCTCAGTGAGCCGGCTCAGGTTACAGCTTCGGTGGGGGGGTCACCTCCCCCGCCAGAGCCGGCTCCAGCGGGGGGGCGGATTGCCCCCCGCAGGCTGGCTGCGTGTGAGCCGGCTCCGGTTTCACTGTCAGCTCCAGCGGGGGAGGGGGGGCTCCCGCTTCCCCCGCGCGAGCCAGCCTCTGCTTCACTGCCCCCCCCGCGCGAAACCTCGGTGTCTGCACCGAAGCGCCAGCAGCATAGCACCCTTAAAGGGCCAGATCCCATCCCAGGGGCACACCGTGATCCATAGGGGGAGATGGCTAAACAGAGGAGGGAAGCTTGGGCTGCTTTGGCGAAAGAAGTAATGCAAATGGGGGATGGTGAAGCGGTGGAAATAGCTTCTAGTCTTGCATGTCCAGTTACATACACACCACAGTATGATGCACAGGGGAACCTTACGCATAATATAGCAGAATATACTCCCTTAGATTGGAAGTTGTTAACTCAGCTACGTTCTACGGTTAGTCAGTTTGGAGTAAAAAGTGAGCCTGTTAAGCAAATGTTAGATTATCTTTTTAATACTCAGGTTTTATGTCCTAATGATTTAAGAGGAATAGTTCGGTTGATATTCACTCAGCATCAGCAGTTATTATTTAATGCCCATTGGCACGCGTTGGTAAATGAATCGGTTGCTGTACAACGAGCCCAGGGAGACCCATTACATGGGGTGACAGTAGAGGAGCTGATGGGCTTAGGGGCATATTTACGTACAGAGGCACAGATGATATTGGGAGCTGATAAACTTACAGAGTCTATGTGGTTAGTGCGTGCTGCAATAGACATGGTTAAAGAGCCAGGAGGGTTACCGGCTTATATGGGCATTAAGCAAGGAAGAGAAGAATCATTTGGAAATTTTATCGATAGAACAGCTACTGCGATAGATCGGGCTGGTGTTGCAGGGCGCTATTGAAGCAGGTGTGCTTTGCAAAATAGCAATCCAGCAACCCAAAGAGTGTTAGCTACTTTAGGGGCAAATTGGACTATTGAGGAAGCATTAGAGTGAATGGCATTAATGCCAACAGCTTCACAGGCATTTATAGCAGAAGCCTTAAAGGAATTAGGATTAGGGTTGCAAAAGCATAGTCTACTCAGAATCAGGTGTTAGCTGCTCTTGCTCCTCTCCGAAGCGGCTCACTGGCATTCACGTAAAGAGGCTCGAGACCATTCATCAAGTGTTACCGATGCGGCAATGAGGGACAGACACAAGTTACTGCCATGACATCGGAGACACCAGCTGCTGCCGTGACATCGCTGCTACCTCCTGTCTGCAACCCGCAACAACCGGGAGCCTCGGCTTGGATTTATCAGCAGCAGTAGACGTCACACTAATGACAAACCGGCCTGAGAGGATACCCACTGGAATAAAGGGTCCTCTTATACTAAATGGACAAACATGTGGAGCATTATTGCTGGGACGTTCCTCTATAACTATGTTGGGATTATTTGTTTTGCCTGGTGTTATCGATGCGGACTTTACAGGGGAAATACAAATTATGGCTTACACCCTTTATCCTCCGATTAAAATTACAAAGGGACAATGCATTGCACAATTGGTACCACTATCACAAATGACATCAGGAATACAATCATTTACTGGGCAAGCACGGGATGAAAAAGGTTTTGGCTCTACTGGTGTTACACTTTTAACTGTGGATTTACAAAATAGACCAAAACAAAAGGTTGAAATTACCTATGGGCATCAAAGCATAACCCTTTATGGATTATTGGATACAGGAGCAGATACTAGCATCATTTCTCCAGAAGCCTGGCCACAACATTGGCCTCTATTTCCTTCATCAAACATGCTCACAGGAGTGGGAGGATTTACATTGGCAAGCAGGTCGCCGTCTTTGTCTGTGTGCATTGAGAATCAACAAATATCTGCTGTGTTTTCAGTTGTTCAACTGCCTCCTACAGTTTCCTGCTTAATTGGAAGGGACATTTTAACACAATTGGGAGTGGTGTTAACTAATCAGCACCCTTTGGGGTAATTGCCATTGCTTGGACTTTCCCCATTCCACTCACCTGGAAAACGGATACACCGGTGATGGTTAAGCAATGGCCATTAAAAGGGGAGAGTCTTATGCATGCCCATGAATTGGTACAGGAACAATATACAAAGGGACACCTTCGACTATCCACAAGCCCTTGGAATACACCTATTTTTGTAATCAAAAAGAAATCAGGGAAATATCGTTTGATACATGATTTGAGGGCTGTAAATGACCAAATAGAACCAATGGGGGCCTTACAGCCTGGTCTTCCAAATCCAGCTATGATCCCAGAACACTGGCCACTTTTAATTATTGACCTAAAGGATTGTTTTTTCACTATTGGCCTGCATCCTGATGACATGAAGAGATTTGCTTTTACTTTACCAGCAATAAATCGTGGGGAACCAGATAAAAGATTTGAATGGACATCTCTTCCGCAGGGCATGCGCAACTCTCCCACTTTATGTCAGCTTTATGTTGATGCAGCATTACAGCCACTACGTCGCAAATGGCCAGCAACTATAATATATCATTACATGGACGATATTTTGTTTGCACAGCAACAGCCATTCTCCTCTTTACAGATTAACACCATTAAAAATACTCTTGCTGCATATTCACTTGTTATTGCTGCAGAGAAAATTCAGACTACAAAGCCCTGGAAATATTTGGGATGGACTTTGACGGATCAAATAGTGATACCACAAAAACTGGAATTACAATTGGACATTAAAACACTACATGATGCACAGAAGTTGCTGGGAGACTTACAGTGGCTGAAGCCTATTGTGGGAATACCAAATCACTTATTAGAAGCCCTACGACCTTTGTTAAAAGGTGTGGACCCTACTACTCCTGTACACCTGACAAAGGAGCATCATCTTGCCTTGCAGCAAATTAGTAACTGTGTACAGCAAGGGTATGTGTCTCGTCGACAACTCGACCACCCCATTGACCTTACTCTCTGGAATAGCCCTTGCCACTTGCTTGGTGCTCTCTCTCAGTTGCAAAAGAAAACGGGGGAGATACGGGTGTTGGAATGGTTGTCACCACCACTACAGCATAAGAAAACAATATCTTCAAAAATTGAACAATTGGCTGCATTAATCAAAAAGGGGCGTCTCAGAATTCTTGAAGTGCATGGTAGAGAACCTGCTACTATTAGATTGCCTATGGAAAAAGAAACCTTGGACTGGTACTTGATAAATTCAAAGAATTTACAAGAAGCATTATTGATGTCACCTGCTAAAGTAGAGACTAGTAAATTAGTGCCTAGAGTTTTGCAATGGATGACAGAATGGAACTGGATTACTCGACCTTTAAGAGAAGAAAACCCTATAGAAGGAGCTATTACAGTTTTTACAGATGCAGGAAAGAAATCAAGGCGTGCTGCTGTTACCTGGCAAGAAAAAGGACAATGGAAGCATCAATTCCTCACAGCAGACCCTGCAGATAGCTTACAAACTTTGGAATTGTTAGCAGTAGTATGGGCGGTGTCCAACTTACAGGAGCCTTTAAATGTGGTCACAGACTCTATGTATGTTGCAGGAGTAGTCAAACGAATAGAGGAAGCAGCAATTAAGGAAGTGAATAATAAACGATTGTATGAGTTACTGATACAGTTAAGGAAGGCTTTACGAGAAAGAAATGCAGCATATTCTGTGATTCATATTAGGAGCCATAAGTGGTCTGAAGGTTTAGGAGAAGGGAATGAACATGCAGATAAATTGGTTACCCTACCCATTGATAATTCTTGTCCTATTGACAAGCACACATTGGCCAGAGAAGCACATAGTAGATATCATCAAAATGCAAGAGGTTTGGCAAAACACTTTGAGCTGAGTTTGTCAGAAGCCAAGGCCATTGTCAGAGCATGTCCAACATGTAGTTATCATAATGGTGGGATAGGTCTAGGCATCGGGGTTAATCCTCGAGGTTTAAAAATAAATGAGATATGGCAAATGGATGTTACACACGTAGCTAGATTCGGTAAAGTCAAGCATGTGCACGTCACCATAGATACATACAGTCATTACATATGGGCTACGGCTCAGGCAGGACAGAAAGCTATACAGGTTATCAGACATCTGTTAAGTTGTTTCGCTGTTATGGGAGTTCCAAAGAGTATCAAAACCGATAATGGTCGAGCTTATGTAAGTGCTAGGGTCCGGAAATTTTTGAATCAGTGGTCTGTTAAGCATGTGACAGGTATTCCACACTCTTCTACTGGACAGGCAATAGTGGAAAGAGCAAACGGTACCCTTAAGCAGTATATTGAAAAACATCAAGATTTGACAGATCCACAAGCATGTTTGGCTAAGGTTTTGTATGTGATTAATCATTTATGCATTTTTGGGGAAGATGATACCCCCCCTGCAATGAAACATCATCCGAGGTCAGGTCAGGAAATTACTAAGGAAACAGAGGTCTGGGTTAAGTATAAGAACCCAAGTACAGGATTATGGGAAAAACCTGCAAAAGTATTATATTGGGGTCGGGGGTATCTTTGTGTTTCCTCACCTACAGGGCCTTTGTGTGTGCCTGCTAAGTGGACTAAACCTGTTTTTGATGCAGCCTCTGGTGGATCGCCTTACGGAGGAGGACAAGGAGCGACTGGGGAAGAAACTGCTTCTAGTCCTACAACCACTACTGTTTCAATTGAAGGGGTACTCGGAAGCAGTGGACAGAGCACTGACACGTCACTACCGGACGGTCCAGGAGTTGATTCGTTTCATTGACTCATTATCAACTTTTCATTTAACAGATCCAGCGAAACTACATTGCCTTGACTGTCACAATCCACATTGTGCCGCCTGGATAGCTCTACGTTGTGGGGGTTGTAAAAGAACTTTTTGGATAGAACAATCATTATTACGGGATTTGTGGTGTCATACTTGTAAACACGAGCATACGTGGGGTAAAAGCTGGCAAGATGAATTAAGGAGACAAACGGGGCAAAACGCATATATAGCTTTAAATCTTTATGAGTCTCCTGAACAGAAGGTTCTTGCTTATTATCGATGGGAAATACAATGTATTGTAAATAGAATTAAGGTTCAAAGTAAATCACGTATAGCTTCTATAAGGTGTAGGAAATTAGTGCCTTTAACACAGCATTCAGTTGTAGGACCCTTCCAAGGGGATCCTGATAGAGCATTAGATTGCTGCATTGATAAGTTGAAAAAATTAAGTTTGAAAGTGGCAGGACCAGTGAAATTAGGAGCAGCAAGATTGAAGACAGATAAGAAAAGGAAGGCAAAAAAGGGAACGGTCTCATTTGAATAGGGGTATCAGTAATTGCTAATTAATTTTCTATGATTAGAACAATTTTACTGTTGTGGGACCCTCGGGAGGATATAGTTGTTGAGGAGGATAACGAACAAGAACTACGATTACGAAATAAGATACACCTTGTGTTAAAGAAAGACCTTGAGCTGTTAGCCTCATATAGTAAAGAGGCTGAAGAGGCTTTGCGATCACCACCATTGAATTGGTTGCATTGGGTTGAAGAAACAGAATTTTATACTGGTCCTTACTTACATTCGCTTCCTTGTTATGTTTGCAAAAAGGATAAAGATAAATGCTATGCATGGGTAGCTTTGCATTGTGCAGATTGTAATCAGGTTTATTGGTATTCACAGAAGTCATTGGGATATTTATGGTGTACATCTTGTTTTGGAAAGTGGATTCGAAATCATATCTGGGTTAGAGCTCTTGAACAAAGTACTGGCCTGCCAGGACGGACAGGATTCCAGCTCTTTGAGAGTGCAGAACAAGTGGTTATAGCATATCTTAGGTGGAAGTTACAGGAAAACCTTAGAATATTTGAAATTACTAAAGCCTCACGCATCATAGCAGCTCGCTGCAAAGCTGATTTGCCTTCAAACTTACCTCGTGCTATACTTGTGAGCAAGGATGCTGATTTAGAATTAGATCAGTATATTCAAGAATTGACTCAGCCTTACAATAGACAATCTAGCAAACCAGGGAAGAGACAGCGAAGAAAGAAAAAACAACGTAAGCAGAAGGAAGAAAAGGAGAAGCAAAGCAAGCAGAAAGAAAAATGAGGTTTGTTTTTGTTATACTGCTCAATGCTGTAGCAAGTGAAGCAGTAGGAGTAACACACTTTAGTCAACCAAGGGAAAATTTATGGGTAACACTTGCTAATCAAACTAACCAATCATCACTTTGTCTTAGTCTTGGAGGAGTCACTAACCCATTTCGAACATGCCTGGTGGGACTTCCGGTGTGGTCTCCGGGAGAATTTTGCAGTTTGATAAACAATCAAACCTTATGTATGTCTAACATGTCAAACATCACATTGCCGGTGCAACAAGGGTATACTGCAGGTCAGAGTGATGGCTATCGTCAATGCTTACTAATCCAATCACTTAACACCTCTTTGCATTCTCCTCCTGAAGAATTGGATCTTTTTGGAAGTACAAATGCCAGCATATCTAACACTACAGCTGGTGGATGGTTTAGCTTCAAACTTTCGGGTGCTCAGAATTTAAACCAACCTAAAGAAACATGGGCCACCCTAGATTCATCCCTGAATGTGAGTGAATTCTCTCCACAGCATTACAGTCAATGTAACGGCACAAATATCACAGCACCAATGAAATTACCCACAGGAATATTTTTGATTTGTGGAGACAGGGCATGGAATGGTATACCAGCTAAACCACAGGGTGGACCCTGTTTTTTGGGAAAATTGTCACTGTTTCATCCTAATGTGTCCTTGCTAATGCAGCTGAGTCAAAATTCAAACAGGAGAAAACGTAGCATACATGACTTAGACTGCAGCAAGATAGGAGATCCACGGTTTTGGGGCACATTCAAACAGGTGGTGGTTTCAACTATCTTACCAGGAGGATCTGCCAATAAAGCCATGAATTTAGCAAAACAATTAGGATGCTGGGCAAAGAATGAGCTGAACAAGACATCACAAATTCTAGACATGCTAACTGCAGATGTGCAAAGTGTTAACCATGCTGTTTTGCAAAATAGAGCTGCTGTAGATTTTTTGCTCTTAGCACAAGGGCATGGATGTGAAGAGTTCGAGGGAATGTGTTGCATGAATCTGTCTGATCATTCAGTGTCCATTCACACTAAGATAAAAGAATTACAACAGGGACTTCACAAACTTAAAGAAGAAGACGGTTTAGGAATTGACGAATGGCTTAAAGGCTTGGGACTTGGACCGTGGCTGAGGAACCTTGTGATCTATGCTATAGGACTGCTGGGTGTAATTTTACTGTTTTTGCTTATTTTGCCTTGTATCTTTAACTGTATCCAAAACATGGTCAGCCGTACAATAGCAAAAACATGGCAAACTAATCTCCTTGCACAAGAAGAAAACAGGGGAAATGTGGAGAGCATTATTAATAATTGGTTAGCTGAGAAAGGCCACACTGATATAATGCCACTGGTTAAACTGAAGGAGAAAAGTCAGCAGTCAGCAAGCTGAAAGGAAGAGCCAGCAGTGACCTTGCTGCAACATGAGGATAGGGAGTTGAGATTAGTCCTGAATACATCCTAAGAATATGTAGAAAGTATCAAAAGTAGAACCATAGGAATGTAGAAGTAGGCGTAGGTGCTGATATGCAAGCTGACCAATCCTGAGCTCAACTTTTGCAATATGTATGAAGCTCATTATTAACTGTATTTAACCCGCCGTACTGATCAATAAAATCGAGCCTGTGATGATCAAAATGATGTCCTGGTTCCCTTCCGTCGACAACTTACACTGGTGCAATTTAAAGCATAGTTTTTATTGTACAAAAATGCAAAAATCTGTTCTAGGAGAGGCACATCTTGTGGAGCTGTAAGGACCCTGCCAGCACATCTGCTACCATAGCAACAACTCCTGCTCTGCAGTGGCTTAAGTGGGCTGAGATGGAAATGTTTCTTCATCAGTGCATAAACCACAACAAAGTAGTGGTGACAAGGCTTTTTTTCCAAGTCTGACTGAAGGTTTGGAAAGCAGGTCTGCCTGCAGAGGGCACACAGAAGCATGACACGTTTGCCTACTGTGCGCCTACAATTTCTACACCATCATATCACTACTCAGGTCACTGAGGAAGCTGACGCTGTATGACAGGTTATCTGTCCTGCATAGAAAGTCACAGAGAGAAGAAGAGAGGAAGAAAACACGGAAGATGACAATGCAAAAGAAGTTGAAGAAATGTGGCAAGGATTGAACATGGGGGGATAGAAATAAGAAGAGACCATACCCTTGAACTGTAAAGTCCTGTCAGGAAACTGCAAGAACTTGCATATATGAGTTCACCACCTGGACTTGCATGCTTCTCCATATTACCATTATTTCAAAAAATTTGCTTCCTGGACAAGCTGCCAGGTCTCTAGTACCAGTCCTAGCTCCCTTCCAGCAGTCTGCATCTGAGCAGGGAGTTGAAAATAGATCAGGGCTTACCTTTTACGCTGTAAGCATTCAAGACAGCCAAAGAACTTCGAGGAAAAAGGCCATACTGAGTGACCAGGACAAAGAGATCTTAAGAAATTGGAAGAAGGAAGTATTGATTGAGGGTCACAGTTATGTTGAGGTTTAGCCTTTCAAAGGTTTGTTGCTTTTCTACGGAAAACTGCAGGTGAGAAAGCCTAGGCAGAAAAGGGAAGGAGAAGCTATGTAAACAAAACCATAGCTGTACACAAGGACAGAAGCAGATTTTTTCTTCACAGGCTGAAGAGAGTGGTTTTATTATTCGAAAAACAAAAGCCAAACTACCCCAAGTCAAATATATATTCTCCCACTGCATTTAGACATTACAACAATAAAAATGCACTATAAAACTACTGCAGTAAATTAGTCAGTTAGGAACAATAAACAGGGCACATGTTAATAGTATTCATATCTATCTTTGGAAAGATGAGCAATTACAATCTGCATCCCAGCTCATGCTCAGTATTTACTACAATCTCAAATAACAATAAAGTCAAACACAACAGATGACTGATGTTCCTACCTTCTGCTTTCCAAACAGTTTTAAAAGATAGTTTATTGCAAAATTAGTCTCAAGTATGTTCAAGGCCTTGGGAGCTCTCTAAGCTTAATTAACAACAGAAATAAAAACTATATCTTTATAACAAAGTTATAAAGATCACAACTTTAACATCACACATGTAGAATCAATTTTAATATTTGTGTAAAGCCAATATTATAATATTATAATTTGTATATAACAATCTATTTGTAATATTGCTGAAAGAAGGCAAACTTTTCTAAATACCTACTGGATTTGGTAACTGCTAAAGGTAATGTAGATTGGGCTGTACTACTGTTTACTCATCTTTCTGTTGCACAGAAATCTTGGATACTTTAGTGCGTACATCTGTAATTCTGACATTTCCTGAAATTAAAGCGAGAGGAGAAATGAGCTAAATTCAGGTACCTAAAGATACGTATCAACATTTGCAGACCTAAATCAAATACACAAGGAAAGCTTTTCTATGGGAAGAATGCCAGAGCAAATTAAAATATGTATTGATAAGAATAATCAATAGTAGAATCAATAATCAACAGTAGAAATGAAGAGCATCTGCACCATAGGAGAGAGTGTATAAAATCACACTCTGCATCAAGAGAACATAATTGGTATTTCTTCACAGCCTTCTCCCTTTGCATGCCCCTTTGCAAAGTGCAAGGGGCGTCAAGGACTGAAGGAAACACAGGGAGTCAAATGGAGACACTTGCACCTGTCTCACTGGGGGCTCCTGGGGAAGCAGTTTCCTTGGCAATCCAGCCCCTCTCTGCCAAGGGCACTTCCCCAGATGTGTACATTTCATGGGCAACACCAACACACCCTTAAGTGCATGGTGCGGAGGTTCATGGACATCACACAATGACCAAAATGATCCAGTGAAGCTAAATTTTTTATTCCTAATAAGACTCTATTTATAATAAATCTCTACTGTCCACGTGTCTCTAGCTAATACATGATTGGTTAATGCTAGCTGTTCACATGTCTAAAATAGAATGCTGATTGGATCATCTAATTTTTTATGCATCTTGCTGTGGTTGTCTGGCCCACCCATGGCTCACTTTCTCAAGCCTGCTGACAAACTTGCTGAGTCCTGATGACTCTTCTTCTTATATATTTTTCGAGGATATACCGAGCTTATTTCTGAATATGTCCATAATTTATTCTTTGTGAAGGTGTTCATTGTCCATTAGTACAAGCAGGCCGGATTGTGCATCAGCTGAATATGGCCATTGTCTTGCAAAAACTCCTCCATTCTGTCTCTGAGCCATCATTTGAGTTGGTTAAACAAAATCCTCCCTCTCACACTGTAAAGAATGTGGAATTAGAGTTGGAATGTGACCCTGAAATAGAAGCAGCTCAGCAACTAAAGTAGAAAATAGTTATTGCAGAAGCTATTGTGGAAGGGACTTTTCTCTCCAATGATGTAGAAGCTTTTCTTGTAGTAACTAATGCTGCAAGTAGAGTTTGAGAACCTTTCGATTGGAAGATTTTAGAAAAATTGAGAGCTGCAATTTCACAATTTGGTTGAAAATCCCAACTTTCACAGTCACTTCTGCAGTATATTTTTCCATCTAACAGAATAATTCCAGCTGATGTGCATACCCTAATAAGACTTAGAATGCCACCCCATCAGCAGGTGATGTTTCATAAAAGCTGGGAGGAAAAGTGTGCTCAAGAAGCAGCAAGATCGGTGCTAGAGTGCAGGGTATGGTTTAACAGCACAACAGTTATACTTGGCAAAGGGCCCGGGGCTACTGCCACTGCCCAGGCTAAGAGCATTGATCAAGTCTTACAGATGAGCCAACAACTAGCATATAATGCATTTCTTGCACTTCCAGATAAGTTACACACTATGTCTTTTAGACAGATTTGTCAAAGAAAGAATGAAGACTTCGATAAATTTTTAGACAAATTGCATGAAGCTATCTATAGTGATTCTCATTTAAATTCAGACACAAAGATACAATTGTATGGACTTTGGGATCATTACTCCATTCCAAATAGATTTCCCTTCAGTCACAAGAGCCTTCCATCTCTTCCAAAAATTGCCTGCTGAAACTCTTCTTCTCCCTTGCAAATCAGTTCACTACTCCAGCATAACCCTTGAAGAATGGACAGATGACTCTTCAACTAATTATAGTAGAAAAGAAGGGTATTTATTGCAGCCCTGGTCACATGTGAACTAGTTTCCAAAGACATGTTCAAGGAGTTGCAGACTCCTGCTCTCTATTTCTACAGAAAAAGTTTTACATTAGGTTCCTAAAGACTCCTAATACATAATTATTATCTGCCTGCTTCACATTTTTATCAGCTGAATATCTATTACAGCTGCACAATTGTACTCCCTCAACTGGGTTGGTGGGATTTTGAAATGAGGGAGTGGTTGTATGGGAGGAAGAAAGCAGTCTTCCTCATGGTGAACTCTTCTCCCATGGCCAGTTGGCAAGACCTTTTGACCTGCTACTCATGGTCCAAGCCTCTCCTAACTGTTCACTTATTCTTAAGGCAAGGTATTTCTATGGTCTCAGCTTCTTCACAATTGCTTCCTCTATCGCTGTCACTCCTAGCTTTATGTTCCTAATATATTTTGTACTCTTTAACTAAGGTACATGATTTCTGCTAGCTCTATTACTAACTAAGCTTCTTACATCATTTTAAAATCTTAACTAAAACATGCAATCTTCCAATTCTATTCCAATTCCAGTATTCCAGTTCTATTCCCAGCTGGCCCCTCGACTTATCTGCACTTTTCAATTATCCTAAATACATTTTCAGGTTACCCCTTGACTCACCTCAGGCACATCCCCAACTGCCTCTCTCCCAGCAGCTCAGAGCTGCATTGCACAGCGCTTGCTGTGCGCCACAGAGCACAAAGCAGGCTGGCCTGGTGGGCCTGAATATTTCTGCCAAACACTCTGCATCTCACACCCTTGCTCTGGCTCAGTGCAGAACTGCAGGATTGCAGGCGCTTCCTCCCAGAGCTGCGTGAGGCGCTGGCTCCTGCAGATGGGCCCTGCCAAGCTGTCCCTGCCTCACGCTGGCCTCGCTTCCCCTGGCACAAGTGCCGGGCCTGAAGGAGCTGCCCTGTGTTCCAGCCTGCCGAGCTGGGAGGCTGGGAGCCAGCCCGGCTCCCTGCCCCGGTGCCCAGAGTGCTGCACACACTGCTGACCTTTGCAGGAGTTGCAGGGCAGCCGGCAGAAGAGGAGCTGGCCCAGCCAGCCCGCAGCTGCCCTTGGCCTTTCTCTGCTCCTGGGCACACTCCAGACGGCCATGGCCTCCAGGCCGGGCTGTGCCCAGCACGGCTGCGCTTCCCCTCGGCAGCAGCCAGCTGCCACCTGGGCTCTGAGAGCGGAGGATTCGCCCGCTCCCAGCAAGAGGCACCCAGGGCCCGGCTGCTGCCTCTTGCAGCTCCAAGGGCCTCCTTCCAGCCTGCCTCTGCCGGGGCTCAGGCTGCTCCGGCCTCTGCCGGGGCTCTGCTGGGGCTCCAGCCCGGGCAAGGCCGGGCCCGCTCTCACCTCACAGGCGCCGACAGCTCTGCACCACAGGAGACCTTCCCGAGCACCCTCTCTGATCTTTCTGCTTTCTCACTTGAGCAAGGCTCTCCTCCAGCCAAAGAGATTATTGCATTTAGGGAGCCCAAATGCTCTCCAGTCACAGCTGAAGGCCTGCATCTGTATAAGGTGTTTGGGCTGCCCCATTCTTCCTGTGCTTTTGCCTTTAAATGCCATTGCCCTTTCTGCCTAAAATAGAAGTACCAAAGATGGCCAAAAACAGACCAGTGGGCCATATTCCAAAGGCAGTGTGGTCTGGAGAGGATGAATGAAGAACATCCTTCCCCACTTTCACACCATGCCAAAGACACTGTTTCACTTTCCACCTTTAAGAAACAACAGACAATTCAGAAGGAATTCTCGAGCTTATTCGCAGAGTGAGAAGGAAGGGAATCTTCAAGGTGAGTTGTGGTTTCAGAAACTTTATTGATTTTCAATCCTACTCTGCAGTCCTATTAGACAATCCTACTCTAACCCTAACCCTTACCTTAACCCTAATCCTTATCCTTATCCTTATCCTTATCCTTATCCTTATCCTTATCCTTATCCTTATCCTTATCCTTATCCTTATCCTTATCCTTATCCTTATCCTCATCCTAATCTTAATCCTAATCCTAATCCTAATCCTAATCCTAATCCTAATCCTAATCCTAATCCTAACCTACAATCCTACTCTAAACTGATTGAGGAATAAATGGTCCTGATGTGATTGTCACATTCTTGTCTCCCTCCTCTTCTTCACTGAAACAATCAGTGGCACCAGGCTGGACGCAGGCTCAGCAAATCTTACAAATGGATGCTGCCCAAAGGGAAAAAAAACAGATCAACAAAAAACAATGAACAATGACTTTCCAAGCTCAGTGCTTCAAAGGATTCCTCCTGCTCCTAGAAGGATGCAGGAAGAGGAACAATGGGACTGTCTACACCTCCATCTTTATGTGCAGACTTTGCCATCACAGGCTGTTGTGGTGTGCTGTGATGTCCCATTTTGGCCTTCCAGGTCACTTTCCCAGGTGTGCCTGTACGTCTATCCCTTCCCCCTTGCCCCCATGCTGAGTGAGTCCTGTCAATCAGGCTAAACGTTCCAGCAAGGCGTCGTGTGGTTGGTCAAGTTCAAAGGATGCCCCTCAGGCCCAGGGGTCATTGGCCTGTCTGGGTGTCAACTTCCCCTGAGACCCTGCCCCTCTCACCTGGTTGGTGGCTCACCTGTACCTCCCCTCCCCCTGTCCCTGAGCTTAAAAAGGTGATCAGACCATGCGGTCAGGTTCTGTTGGAGCAGCTCCTCACGTTCAGACCTCTGTAATCATGGAATAAACCTCTGGACATTAAACCCTCCAGCAGAATCCATCTCCTTTTTCTCTTCACCATCGCCTGAAGCTATCCCTCCTGAGGTAACGGGGTCCCTTACAAGCCTGGACTTGTTCAGTGCCCAGCTGCAACCACCAGCAAGCCGAGGTATCTCTGCGGTGATACACCGCAGTTGCTGCCTTTGGCCCAGCAGCGAGGGTCAGACTGGCCCAGGCACAATCTAACTGGTAATATTGGGAGCCCTTTTTTCCAATATTTGGCGTCCCTGAGGCGGGCAAAGCAACTCTGCAGCCTGAGACGGACCTGCAGTACCTTGGAGAAGCTTCTGGCAGCCGTGCATCCAGCTGAAAGGGGCTTTGGTTGCAACGCCCTCGGCTAGAGACTTAGGGAATATTCCCAGAAGAAGTTTCGTGGACTGTTCGGCGCCTCTGGAAAGCCCAGCTCCTTTCTGGTGAGCAGATTTTCCAGAGGGAGGACAGGGTAGCCTCTCTCGCCCATAGAGAGGTCCTGTTCCGGTGAAGAGACCTGCCTGTACCCAGCCAGCTACAGCTTCCATTTCGGGTGAGTATCTCTGCTCTCGGTAGGGCAGGAGCTCAAAAACAGACTCTGCCGTGAGTTCTGTTCCTTTTTGCATTTGCATTTTTGGCTGCGCAGCCCCACAGACGGGAATTCATTGATTTCTAGCTATTAGCTTTCTGCCGCGTGTTTTGCTGTCTTTTGGAATTCGCGCGGGAGCTCTCTGCCCTTCCCTCCCGGCTCTGCAGGCTCGGCTCTCTCCACGTGGTCGGGAGATCTTTCTCTCTGTGCGGGGGAGGGGGGGCTCTCGGTTCTCTTGCCGCGGGGGACTCTCTCTCTCTCTGTGGGGGAAGGGGGGGGGGGGGTTCTCTGCACACGCGGCGCGGGGGGCCCCGGTTTCGGCTTGCAACGTGGCGTGGCTGCTCTCGCTGCTCCGCGGGGGGGTGCATTCTACAGCGGGGGGAGGCTTTGTTTCCACCTCAGCTCGGCAGGGCGTGCCCTGCTGCTGCTGCCCGGGAATTTTAAAAGCAGTATATACAGCTGCATTGTGAAGCTTTTGTCGGCTCGTTATCCCTTTCCATCTGTGGTTTTTTTTTTTAGAAATCGGTAGCTGATTTTGGCTTTGTTCTTGGTCAGGCGGGATTTAGTACTTTGCTTTTTACATCTAGCATGGGTTTGAAACTCAGCATTGTACAAAAAGGAGTGTATTATAATATTGTTAGCATTTTAAATAGTGGTAATGTGAAGTTCTCAAAGGGAAAATGGAAACAATTTATAAGATGGCTTTTCCTCCACTTCCCACAAATCTCCCCTGAAGAAATCCACAATATTCAGTTCTGGGATAAAGTTGGAAATGAATTGATAACCTTAGGACAATCTAGCAATGCACCCTCAGCTAAATTTGTGTTTTGGAGTTTACAAATTCGAACAGCATTGCTCAAACAAAAGGAAATGGAGAAAAAGCCAAATGTAAAGCCATGTACCTCTACTCTCCCTGTTTCTCCCTCTCCTAGTTCTAAAACCCCTAAACATCTTTCCCCAAAACTTAGTATTTTAAACAGATCAAACTCATTGGGAAGTCGACGCCCAAATTCTGTTGAAATGCCTGAGTTGCCCTATCCACAAGGCCCTGGCCAGGCTGCGTGGAACCTTTCCCAATCCCCTGTGTCCCATCCTCTGAAACCCACAGCACGTGTTAGCTTTCCTGAGAGTAGTGTTACCCAAAATGGCCCCCAGCCCCTAGGGGGTTCACAAGATGGTGGATGCCACGTGGCATCTTCCCAAACCTGGTCTTCTTCTTCCCAAAATCCTCTTAACCATCCCAAAACTCCAGCCCCATCCCCCTCTCCTCGTGATACCTTCCCCCCTCCGTTTCCTGCAATTCCCTCAGCTCCGCCCCTCTACTCCTCCCAGGGGGCGTCTTCTGACGTGATGTCACCAGGTGTCCCCGCCCCCTGCCTGCCCCTTGACCCCGCCCCTTGTTCCCACGGTATCCCCGCCCCTTGCCGGCCCCCTGTCCCCACCCCCTCCCCGGGTTCCCAAGGTGGGGACACACCCACTGCCATCCCCCAAACCTGTATCTGTGATCCCAATGCTTCCAATTCAAGGGATACAGAGCAGGGAACAGCAGATTCAATGCATAGTCCCATGTTGTCACTGGCTCCTGTTACCTTTCAGCCTGCAGCTCAGGGGGGAGCAGCTCCAACTGCTAATTGGAGTTCTTTTGGACGGCAATTGATTAAAGAGATCTGTAAGTCTCATAAAGAATATGGTCCACACAGTCCATATTTCCGTGGCCTTTTAAATTCTGAATTGAGTAGGACTGTAGTGATTCCACATGATTTAAAACAGCTTTTTTCCTGTCTCATGACCTCTATGGAATTCAAATTATGGGGAATAGCATGGAAACAAATGCTGAATGATGCTCTCCCAGGCTTGCATGCTGATCCAAACACAGCCAAAGACAACAGTGGTAACCCTATCACCATTGAGCACCTCTGTGGTGAGGGCCAATGGTCTTCTCCCTCAATCCAAGCTACTGCAATTCCTGCAGAAACACTCGAAAAAGTAAAGGAAGCAGCTGAAAAAGCGTTCTTTTCCCTACAACCTGAGGGGCCTTTTGAGCCCTATAGTAAAATTAAACAGCTACCATCAGAGCCTTTTTTGAAATTTGTAGAAAGGTTAACTAGAGCTATTGAAATACAAGTTAAAAAAGAGAATGCTAGGGAAGCAATTTTAGAAGAAATGGCGTTTACAAATGCAAATAATCAGTGTCAAGCGGCAATCCTCAGCCTTCCTCTCGAACCTACCCCTACGTTAAAAGATATGCTCCTAGTCTGTAACAGGAAAGTGCCTCTGATGAGTGTGGCTGAAGACACCAGACCAAGGCTGCTGCCAAGACCACCTCAGCGTGTCGCCGTTGCCAGCCCTGCGCCTTTCCCCTCATCACAGCAGTACCCTGGGCAGCAGCGGAGACCAGCACTGGCTGAGCCAACAAAACCATGCCTGCTTTGTAACAACCTAGGGCACTGGAGTAACCAGTGCCCCCTGAAAAGGGAATTTGATGAATTTAGAAATGGCAGGGGAGGAGAACTACAAGCCCTCCCTGGGGGTCAACAACAACAAAAAAACTAGAAGAGCCAGCGCCGGCCTGCCAGGCGCATAGACACAAAAAGAGCAGGCCAAGGGAATAAGGGTAGCAAAACAAATCAAGCGCGCGATAATATTAATGATTGTGTAAGTGAAGCAGGTGCTTCAAAGACTGTGTATGATTTAGGTGATCCTGTGTTAACCACGTCTTCTGTCAATGAGCCTTACAGGTTGCAGCTGACTGAGTCACTCCATCTGGAGGACACTGATTGGCATTTTGTCTCTGTCAATCCTGAACAGAAAGGTACTTGGAACCGGATTCGTTGTAAGTACATCGTCATTGGGGACACCAAACACACACCACAAGAGATCGAAATTGCTCCAGGAATGACAACATCAGATCCTGAGCAATTCGTTCTCGGCCTGCATTGTTTCCACCCACCCCTGTTTCTTCCCAAGGGGACAAATTGTTGCACAAGCTATCCCTGTGCCATCTTTACCTGAAAATATCAAAAAACAAGGGCCCACAGTCGCCCGGGTCCAAGTTATTGGAAAAGACAAACCCAAATTATGTTGTAATGTCAGTGGGGGTGGGGAGTCTAAACGCATTGAGATGCTTGTAGACACAGGTGCAGACTGCACAGTAATTCCAGTACAAGACTGGCCAGCACATTGGCCTTTGCAAAATGTTGCCGGTCACCTTCAAGGAGTAGGAGGTCTGCAATTGGCAAGACAATCCAAAAGCATTATTCAATTTGAGGGACCAAACGGACAATTGGCTAATATCCGTCCATTTGTGTTGGATTATTCAGAACCTTTGTTAGGGAGAGATTTAATGGCCCAGTGGGGTGTCACAATTGATATTCCAGACTCTCCACAGCATATTTGTACAGCAGTCACTGAACAACAGCGCCCCACCCAAAAACTGAAGTGGATAACAGACAAACCAGTTCAGGTGAAACAGTGGCCGCTAAGTAAACAAAAAATAAAGGTGCTTGAAGAACTAGTGGAAGAGCAACTAAAAAAGGGCCACATTGTGGAGACCATGTCCCCATGGAACTCTCCAGTGTTTGTCATCCAAAAAGCTGACAAAAAGAGATGGCGGCTCCTCTGCGACCTCCGACAAATTAATAATGTAATTGAAGATATGGGTTCTCCCCAACCTGGTATGCCATCCCCAACAATGCTTCCCCAAGATTGGAAATTAGCTGTTATTGATATTAAGGATTGTTTTTTCCAAATCCCCTTGCACCCTGACGATGCACCGCGTTTTGCATTCTCAGTCCCTTCTATTAATATGGAATCCCCTATGAAAAGGTACCATTGGACCGTTCTTCCTCAGGGATTAAAGGTCTCTCCAGCTATCTGCCAGTGGTATGTGTCTTCCCTGCTTTCCCCAGTACGTGCAGCCGCAGAGAAGGCCATCATCTATCACTATATGGATGATATCCTTGTGTGTGCCCCCAATGATGATTTACTCACGCATGCGCTTGACCTAACGATCGATGCATTGATTGTTGCAGGGTTCGAGCTCCAGGAAAAGAAAATTCAAAAGATGCCACCTTGGAAGTATTTGGGCTTAGAAATTGGAAATAGGACCATTATTCCTCAAAAATTAGAAATCAATCCAAAGATCAAGACCCTTGCGGATGTCCACAGGTTGTGTGGGTCTTTGAATTGGATAAGACCATGGCTCGGTCTGACTAATGAAGACCTTGCCCCTCTTTTCAATTTATTGAAAGGGGGAGAGGACCCAGGTGCTCCTAGGTCTGTTACCCCAGAGGCACGGAAAGCTCTAGAAAAGGTTCAGATTGCAATGTCCACAAGACAGGCCAACCGATGCCGGCCTGACCTGCCATTCAAATTTATCATCCTAGGTAAGTTGCCACACCTCCATGGAATTATTTTCCAGTGGGAGGAAAAACAAACACCTAAGGCAAAGAACACACCAAAAAAGGACCGGGACCAGAGGAACCCTCTCTTGATCATAGAATGTGTTTTCCTCAGTCACAAAAGGTCCAAGAGACTGACAAAGCCTCAGGAGCTGGTAGCAGAACTGATCCGGAAAGCAAGGACCCAGATCAGGGAGTTAGCAGGATGTGATTTTAAGTGCATTCACATTCCAGTTGAGTTAAAATCAGGACAAAATACTGTGAAAATACTGGAACAATTGTTTCAAGAAAATGAAGCGTTGCAGTTTGCTCTGGATTCCTACTCAGGACAAATTTCGGTAGCGCGGCCCGCTCACAAATTGTTCGAACAAGATGTTCAATTTACCTTAAAACTGAGAAGTGCTCTAAGTAGGAGACCTTTAAAAAGGGCTCTAACTGTCTTCACAGATGCATCTGGGAGGTCCCACAAGTCTGTTATGACTTGGAAGGATCCTCAAACCCAGCAGTGGGAGACAGACATTGCTGAGGTGGAAGGTTCACCTCAGGTTGCTGAATTGGCTGCGGTTGTTAGGGCCTTTGAAAGGTTCTCAGAACCATTTAATCTGATTACAGACTCTGCATATGTGGCAGGAGTAGTATCCAGGGCAGATCAAGCAATACTGCAAGATGTGTCTAACATCGCACTTTTCGAATTGCTCTCAAAGCTGGTAAAGTTAGTCACTCACCGAGAGCAACCATTTTATGTGATGCATGTCAGATCACACACTGACTTGCACTGACAGGGTTTATCGCTGAAGGCAACAGAAGGGCAGATGCTCTTGCTGCACCTGCAGTGATGGCCACTCTCCCAAATGTTTTTGAACAGGCAAAAATCAGCCACCAGCTTTTCCACCAAAATGCACCTGGCCTGGTTCGTCAGTTTAACATCACTCGAGAACAGGCCAAAGCGATTGTGGCCACATGCCCAAATTGCCAACAACATGCACTCCCTACAGTGAGTACGGGAGCAAACCCAAGGGGACTGAACAGTTGTGAACTGTGGCAAACAGATGTAACACACATACAGTCTTTTGGACGGCAGAAATATGTTCACGTTACTGTAGATACCTTTTCTGGAGCGGTCTATGCTTCTGCCCACACAGGAGAATCATCTATTGATGCTACTAAGCACCTCTTGCAGGCTTTTTCTTTCATGGGCATCCCCAAGGAGCTGAAAACTGATAATGGGCCTGCTTACAAATCCAAGGAATTCGGGAGCTTCCTGCAGCAATGGGGAGTAGAGCACAAAACTGGCATCCCCTACTCCCCTACAGGTCAAGCCATTGTAGAAAGAACTCACCGTGATCTTAAAAGGGTCCTGGACCAGCAACAACAGGTTCTGAAGGTAGAACCTCCCCACATCCGGTTATCCAGGGCGCTATTCACAATAAATTTTCTGAATTGTTCTTTTGACAGCCTAAACCCACCCATCCTACGCCACTTTGGGGGGAGCAATCATAGGTTAATTAAGGAAAAAACTCCAGTTTTAGTAAAGGACCCTGAGACTTGGAAAATGGTGGGACCTTACAAATTGGTTACTTGGGGACGTGGATATGCCTGTGTGTCCACCCCCTCTGGTTTAAGGTGGGTTCCTTCCAAATGGGTAAAGCCCTATGTTCCCAAGGTCTCAGAGAAATCTACAGAAGCACCCCAGGTTGCTCATGCTGCCTGGAGAAGAAAACGCCGCCCGTGTTCTCTGGAGGAAATTCCATTTAAGCCTCCTATCTGGAATAGTTTATAATATATGTTTGTTTCAAGTTTTTGTACCAGTTTAGATCCCACTGTTCGTGTGTAGCCTCGAGACGCCATGAGACCGAGCCTGCTTCTCGTCCTACTCGTGATCATCCCACCTGTGACCTCCTGCATAGTGCCTCAGCCCAAACCACGTATGGACTACCTTGACAACGGCTCTCAGACATCAACAGAGAAACTGACAACTGGCTGAATGAACTGTTCAAAGGCTGGGGACTCTCGGGCTGGTTGGGATCTATTCTGAAAACTGTGTTTTAGTTCTGTTTATTTTAGTTATAGTTATTGTAGTTTATAGCATTGTTTTTGGACTAATCAAACGCATGGTGCTCAAGTTAATTTCAAGCTCATCTCCCCCTCCTGAAGTCTACCATTTGGAAGCCCTCAGTGCTCCAATAGATGACCTGGAAGCCTCAGTAGAAAACACTGACCCTCCTGTAGAGGAAGAACTGATTTACCAACCATGGTTTGGCAATCATTCTGCACCACAAACATAGTCCTCTTCTTTTTAAACAAAACTAGGGGGAGATGTTGTGGTGTGCTGTGATGTCCCATTTTGGCTTTCCAGGTCACTTTCCCAGGTGTGCCTCTACGTCTATCCCTTCCCCCTTGCCCCCATGCTGAGTGAGTCCTGTCAATCAGGCTAAACGTTCCAGCAAGGCGTCGTGTGGTTGGTCAAGTTCAAAGGATGCCCCTCAGGCCCAGGGGTCATTGGCCTGTCTGGGTGTCAACTTCCCCTGAGACCCTGCCCCTCTTACCTGGTTGGTGGCTCACCTGTACCTCCCCTCCCCCTGTCCCTGAGCTTAAAAAGGTGATCAGACCATGCGGTCAGGTTCTGTTGGAGCAGCTCCTCACGTTCAGACCTCTGTAACCATGGAATAAACCTCTGGACATTAAACCCTCCAGCAGAATCCTCTCCTTTTTCTCTTCACCATCGCCTGAAGCTATCCCTCCTGAGGTAACGGGGTCCCTTACAAGCCTGGACTTGTTCGGTGCCCAGCTGCAACCACCAGCAAGCCGAGGTATCTCTGCGGTGATACACCGCAGTTGCTGCCTTTGGCCCAGCAGTGAGGGTCAGACTGGCCCAGGCACAATCTAACTGGTAATATTGGGAGCCTTTTTTTTTCCAATAACAGGCAAACCTGGCCCAGAATCCCACTCATCCATTTATACAGGTGTCTTCATCTTGCTGAGATTTTAGCCCTGCCAGTGCTCTAGATATGGTCCTTTTCTTCTTTTCAGGAAACTCCAAAGCCTCTCATTGGTCCCTCTCTTTGAAAGACAGGCACTGTGCTGATTGCCACAGGGACAGAAAGCAGTGTCTGCCTTTCCATGCCCTGCCCCTCATGTGCTGGATGGCACCTTCCTTCCCAGCAGGCCCAGCCCAGTGGCACTGGGCCCTGCAGTTCCCTCTCTGCCACACAACCTGGCAGTAACCCTGGCACAGTTCCCGTCTGCTTGAGCGTGCCAGGCAGCAGATGGGGCTGGGACAAGTCCCTCCCAGCTGTCCCTGTTTGCGTGGCAGAAACCTCTGAGGGTGGGCTGGGGGGCACCAACCAGGGCCCCTCAGAGGCTCACAGTGAGCCCCCCACAGCCCCTCCTGCCCACAGCCAAATCTCTGACTGCTCATCTGGGACTGGCTTCCTTGGGTTCCTCCACCACCATTTCATGTCTCTGTACCCTGCATTGCTCTACTTCAATTCTTTTGCCATTACATAAAATTGAACACCCCACCAAATTACAAAAGAAGGTGACAGAAACAGCCAGAGGACCTCTCTGACTCAGGAAATGCAGAGAGAGGTGGGGTTGCTCAGTTTTGTCAAGAACAGGCCCCAGGGAGACTTTATTGCCACTTTCCAAAACTTCAGAGTGGCTTTGAGGAAAGTTGAGGACATCTTTTTTAACAGGGCCAGTTACAAGAGGATGTGGGTGAATATTTTTTAACACAAATAGGATCTAATCAGAACTTGTTTACTCGGAGCATGGTGTGACCCTGGCACAGCTTGCCCCAAGAGCTTGTAGGTGCCCCATCCCTGCAACCATTCCGGCTCCAGTGGGAAAGGGCTCTGAGAAACTTGATGTCTTTAAAGATGTCCCTGCTCATTGCAGGACACTTGCACCAGAGGACATTTACAGGGCCCTGCCAGCCCAGCCCAGTCTAGGATTCCTCACTGTTTTCATTTGAAGAGCAGCAAGAATGGAGGTGAGGAGGAAGGGGGCTCATCTGCTGCCTTGGGCTTGAGTGGAGGAGGAGCCCATCCCTCAGAGCCTGTTTCACCTGCAGCCCCTTCACATTTTACCTGTAGGAGCTCCTTGGCAGACCAGCGCCGCGCCTCGTCTCTCTGCAGGCAGCAGCTCAGGAAGTCACGCAGGCAGGATGAAAATAGGTTGGGCTGCTTCAGCTTTTGTCTTCCTCCTGTGGCTATCAGGAGTTGAGGCTGGGGAAAAAGGAGACACCAGGCTCCACCTGCTTCTTTCCCATCTGTCACTGCTCTCCCAGATCCCACTGATTAAGCTCCACTCTGCAGTGGCAGTTTCTGCCCTGGCACAGACCCAGAGATGACTTTCCTTTACCAACCAAAAAACCCAAACCCCGATGCAGCCACAGCCTCTCCAACATCCCACAGATCTTGCCTTGGCAGCTGATTTCATATACTGACCTAGTTAGTGGGAGCTACATCAGCAAAAGGACATTTGCTTCTCTGAGGATTCATGCCAGCTTGAGAGGCGTTTTGGAAGAAGGACTTTGCTATACTAACTCTACTGTATCCAAGGGTTAGTACATGGAAAGTATTTCTGCAGTGCTTCTTGGTCCCTTAAGCACCGCTGCCACAAAACAAAACTAATCAAGCTTTTTGCTTTGTTCTTGAAAAGAATGGGAATTGGAGGGAAAGAAAGGAAATCCACCAGGTATTCCTCAGGTAAGGAAACAAATCTTTGGAATCTCATCCTCAACACAGACGCATTATGATCCATGCACAAATGTACTGGGATGAAAACGCCTGCTTGGACACACAGGAGCCACCTGCAGCTCTGTTTCTCAGCAGTCTGAAAATTTCTGCTTTCCTTACATGGAAAAGAAAAACCTTTCATGGTCAAATCAGAAGGAGAGGTTCCATCCCTATGGACACCCTCTAGTCATTTGGCTGCTCAAGTCAATGCATAAATGGTAGGCGCATCCCAGAAAGTGCCAGGAAACAAATGGGAGGTTTTGGCAGGCTCTCCACATCACCAGGCTCTGGCTTGGTGACGGGCAGAACGTGACTTGGGCTGGGAGAGAAACACGGTCACTGAGTGTTTCAGCAGCACTGCACAAGAAGCAGAAGAGACTCTGGCCTTTACACCCTCATGCCCAGGTTTCAGGCACATTTCCCAGTGAGAAGAAACTGCACAGGGAGTTAAGTTCCTCCCTAAAAACCAGTGCCTTAGCAACTTTCATGTGTTTGGGCTTCTTTTCTTCATTTCTGGAAATGTAACACCAGTTCTGAGAGGCTTGCCTTGAGGTTTTAGGGGCATCTTCACAGACAGACAAGTGGGAACAACTTGAAACCCAAAGCAAATGTTGCCTGAGAAGAGCTGGGGAGTGTTTGCCTGTGGTGAGGCTTGAGCTGTCTGGAAATCCCCTTCCATGATGTGCAGAAACATCCAGCTGCTCCCCAGAACTAAGTCCCTCTGGGCACGCAGGCCTCTGGAAACACCTGACGATTCCAGCCTTTCTCCTGCTCAAGAGCATCTAACCTAAGCTGAGCTCCAGTTTCTTCAGCAAGGCCAAGGATGCTCACTTCCATGCAGCTGACAGTGTCCATGGAGCTCAGCAGGGCTTTCTGATACTCCTCAGGCCAAGGAATTACAGTGTAGATTGGCAAGACATCAGCTGATCATTATCCAGTGTGGTTCATGTGGAACCAAGCTCTAACACGCTGACAAGTCAGAGGGAGAGAGCTCATTCTGCTTTTGCAAGATGGTATTTAGAAACATAAGACACCAACTTGGAACTATTCAAACCTCAACTTGCAGAATCCATCTCAAACAGACAAAAAGAACAATGGCAAGAGGCCTTGGAGTCTCCATAAAAATGCCCACCACTGTCATGATAAGTCTGTGCTCATGGCACTGAAATAGATGGTGACCAAAGAGACTTTGCTATTATCCTCTTTAACCCAAAGGAAAATTTCAAAGCCAGAAATGGCAATGCACTCCCCTTGTGTACAAATAATTTATGCGGCTTTCTGTCCTTTTCCCACATCACCAGAGGTGACAAAGAGGGTTTTATCCTGACTCTCAGCTGAGCTCAGCCACTGGCCATGGTTGGGAGCTGGAGCCCTCCCTGTCATTATAACAGTGCAGGCCAGGGATGGCCCTGCTCCTGTGGTAAAGAAACACAGCACTGGTGTCAACTGCCCATGCTGGATCCCAGCCCAGGCACCTGCCTGCATCATCAACTTGTTAAAGTACCCAGAAACAGCCAAGGGTTTGGCAAACAATTCTAACTGCAGTCAGAGAAAAACACATCCTAAAATTATCCAGGCCACCCACACACGTGACTGAACAATGTACAGATGACTTGAAAGCCTGAAAGTTTCAACAACCACAGGATTTGGAAAAGATGCTACAGAATGGAAGAGAAGAGCTGCATTTAAAAAATGAAAAAGCAAGCAGAACTGCTTGGGCATTGCTTTGGTAGTAAGTTTTTTTCTCTTTTCCTTTTTTGTTTACTCTTCTTTTTCCTTTTTTTCTATGTTTTCTATAAAATTGAAACTGAAAAGGTCTAACCTCCATTGCTCAGGATGTTTATCACATGTCTACCCTGTCCACTGAAAAATTCTTGTCCTTCAGAAACAGAGTTCCAACATTGTTCAAAAAACAAGTGGGAAATGTCAGGCACGGCTGGAGGCCAAAATGGCAGGTTTCTGAACTGGTTAGGTTTCTGAACCGCCACTTCCCTTTCTGATACAACCAAAGCTACAGCAGATGCTGATGTGTTGCAGGGGCATTTTTAGAAGGGGACCTTGGTGGAAGTGGTGCCAGCAGATGGCAATGGGATTTTGTCCAATGGCACGCACAACATGGGACTGGTGAGAAAGACAGTGGAATCAGTGAGTATTTGCACCTTACCAAGACAGGAGTTGCATTCCAGGAAGGAACTTCTCGTTCCACCATTTCGATGCCCACAATTCCCAAAGACCATATGTCCACTTTGGGGCCACATGGTTGGCCTGTCACCACTTCAGGCGCCAGCCACCCAGCAGCGCCGGCCACGGAGCTCCGTCTGCCCTGCTCAGGGCTGAGCTGAGCAAAGAGGCCAAAGTCAGCTGTGGAGAAAAAAACAAACCATGAAAGCCAGCTCCAATTAGGAAACCAAGCAAAGAATTCCCCACTCTCAGGCTAAGAATGTGCTGCTGGATCTCCTGGAGAACTGTCCACACTCGATTTCCTTGGGGCTTTAGCCAAGGGAGTATGGAATTGGCCACTTCCAAAAAATCCCAGGTTTCTTAATGCTGCTCACAGCAGTGGACTTCATTCCCCTGAAGCTTTAGATTGTAGATCCCTCTGTCTAGAAGGGACACACACAGAGCAAGGCCACTCTTGACTGCTTGTGGTTCCTTATACCTCTGTGCACGTTCCAACTGTGCCCTCAGCTCGCAGCAGGGGTCCCTGCACTGCCACCAGCACCATTTTTGGGGAGCTGGCAGTCACGCCAAGCAGCCCCACACACACATCCCTGGAAAGCTGCACCTGACCAAGAATATACTGACCCAGCTTGACAGAACCGTCAGTTCTGAGAAGGATGTTGCTGCTCTTCACATCTTGGTGGATGACATGGTTTGAATGAAGAAAATCCAGTCCTTGCAGGCACTGAGCAAGAAAACAGAAAGAGGAGGGCAAAAATGAGTGATGTGATTTCATCACACCAGGAAGGAAACAAAGAATCTAAAAGATTCCCTCTCCAGGGGAATGGGGAGTAAGGGCAGAACAGTAATGGCCACTGAGAGGAAGAGCTTGCTGCTCCAACACTTGCAGGACAGGACCTTTCTGAGGAAAGGCACATCAGCTTTTGAAAGAGCAACAGCACCTGCTGTTGTAGGCTGTCCCCTGCAAACCAGCCAGGACGACTCCTGCTGCAGTGGACCTGCTTTTTCCATGCAGAGGACAAAGGAGGGGTTTGGAAAGGAAAAGTCCCTCCCTTTGGTGTTTACTGGATCACTTTTGTGTGGGAGGCTGCATGGAAAAGATTTTCTTGCTGGCCTCAGCACAGGCTTGGAAGTATCACACCAGTCACTTTGCGGAAGCAAAGAGCATTTTGGCTGCACTTCTATCCTTTTCAGCTGAGGACTGTGAGAAATGAGTCTTTTTTCTTTGCTGGTCTTTTCAAATCCTGCCACCAGCACTTTGCTTTTACAGGCAAGGAATGCAGCGAAGACAGACTCCAGGCAAACATTTAGAGAGGCAAGGTAGAGAACAGAAAATACAAATAAAAATACAAGAGACAGAGCGAGAATACAACAGCAGGAGATAAGAGTACTGGCACTGAGTACAGGGAGTGCAGGGGCACTGGCAGGCCTTTCACTTGAGACGCTTTTACTTGCCCATAGCATACCAGCAACACAGAAACAAAGCTCGGCACAGGAAATCACTTCAGCTCTGAGCCCGTTTCCCAGACAATCCTGTCGAAGCCCTTGGAAACACAGATGGGATTGCTGACCTCCCGACTGATGGCTGCCATCTCATCTTCCGACAGGTAGGTCTGGCTGATGACATTGCTCAGAGTGCCTCCATCCATGTACTCCATAACCAGGGACAGTTCCTCACCCACAAGGTAGCTGAAAAAAGGAAACAAGGGCATGGAGATGAATGTACATGGCTAAGTTGCTGTTTGGAAAAGACAGGTTGGTTCTTCTTTTCAGGTCCCTTTGAGACAAAGACAAAATAAAGGAAGAGACATTCCCTCTTGGCTGTGCATTGTTTGCCATCTGTGCAGTCTCAAGGAGAAAGGCGCAGCTGCAAAAAAGGAGATGTCTTAGATGGGCAGCAAGCAAAATGTGCAGTTTAGTAACAGCCCAGATAAAAAAACCTGTCATGCTTGGTGTTTCTGGAAAAAAAGTATCTAGTCTTCCTGGCATGCATAGCAATGGAAAACAGTGGCAACAATCCAAGGGAAATCCTTGTTAGTTTACCTGGACGTAAGAAGACACTTGAAAAAAATCAAGCTCCAAAACAAAGTGGTGGCTGTGAATATAGAGATCATTGATTTAGTAAGACACAACTCATCTGGGTTTTTGAACAATTTTCAAATACCATGTGCCAGCGAAGACTCATGCAGACAAAATGCAATCTCTTCCCATCCACTGGAGATGAAAAGAGCAATAATAATTAGCCAATAATTACAGCTCTATTTTCTGCCAGTGACCAAAGTGGGATTTTACCTTGCATGTTTGCAACATGCAAACAAACATTCATGGGACAAAAGCACAACTCACCTGTCTAAACAGTTGACCAGGTTGGGATTTCTATTCACCTTCATGACCATGAGTTCGTTGACTTTTAGTTCCTTCTTCCTCAGTCCTTGAAGCTGTATTTTCTTGATGGCCACCTAAAACGACATTGAAAATCAGTAACTTGAGACGTTGGTGGCATGAGACCACAAGGCACGTGGAGCAAGTGATTTTGCAATGACACAGCTGAGCTGTGCCAAACTGCCTTGTGATTAGGCACTGCAGTAATTAGGAACTGACATTCCAACAGCCCATTTCTCTGCTCCCTTGGGAGCCAGTTACAGGACACGTGGGGCCACTGACATTTTGCCTTGACCACTTGGTAACAGCAGTGTCTCAGTTATCACCCACAAACCTCTGACCACACTCTCTGCTGCTTTGTTTGGGACTCAGAACTTAATACTCTGTGGATACATCTTGGGCTATGGGCAGGGCTTAGGGCTTTCAGGGACACCTTGCAGATCTCTCCCTATGTGCAGTTCCCAAGTGCAGCACTGCAGGTGGCTAAGGAACTACCAGTAACTTTCAGATGGATTTGCTGGCAGCCAGAAATGAGAATTCAGAACTCTGAAGCTGTAGCCCCAAAGAGCAGTGAGGTGCTCGCACGCACCACCTTTGTTTTAGCAATGGAGAGCGAGTGAGCGCGTCCTTCTCTGAAAGGAACCGCTGCCCTCCGTGCCTTCCTTCCGGCAGCTGAGGAGGACAAAGTCCCAAATGTGTTCTGTGGGCTGGCACCAATCTGTGCTTCTTGTGCCTTTTCAGCACAGCTCTGCCCAAAGCTCCAGCCACAGCTCACACCAGAGGGGAAAGCCCTCGAGTGCAGCAGAGCCTGCAGGGGCTGTTGACATTTACCTCTCCTCCTGTGGCAGTGTCAAGTGCTTTACAAACATCTCCAAAAGTCCTAGAAACAAAACAGAAGCAGAGAGAGGAGAAGCCATTTAGATCTTGCAGTGAAAGCCAGCCCACACAGGAGATCTGTGCTGTAAATACCGCAGACCTGCAGGACACTGGAAACATTGAGATGTGTTTGACAATGCCTTCTGAGCACACTTAGAAATTCTGATCAGCACTGAAAATCTAAGCCCAGTGCCTGAACACATTTGCAGCTTGTCTGACTTCACACTTGATACCTATTCCGCCAGCAAAACATCTGATGCATAGTTTTGTAAAATTAACATTGCTTGGACTCACCCACTGCCAATATTTTCCAGTTCAATGTATTTTAGAATAGGATTTTCCATCTTCACCATTCTCCCTGAGGGAAACAAAATGCAAGATGTTCACTTCAAAGCAGAGATCTCACCTTCTAGGAGATACAAAAGGCAGCCCCACTGTCTGGAGCTCTGAGCCCTCCCTTTGTGGACAGCTGGCTAACAACAACAGGAACAGGAACTGGAACAACAAGAAAAGAACAACAGGCCCACAGCACAAGTGGCTGGCACAGAGGCTGATTTCCAGCATCCTTTGAAGAGAGAGACCTCTTGACAGCAGGCACACAGGGAAGCACAGGGAGATACATTCAGAGGAGACTGAGATCAGAAGAGAATACCTACCAAGGCAATTAAGTTTGTCATCTAGAAACATTAAGGAGAGCTGGAACTAACAGTGCCTTTGTTTTCTTGGGAATAAACACTGTGAGATTTATAAAAGGTTTCCTACTTGCTAAGATTAAATGCACCTGGACATCTGGTATCAATTCCTCTGAACAGATGCCAAGTCCAGAACAGGAGGAATATTGCCAAGTGTTCCCATCTTTTCCACCTTGCAGCAGTTTGCCAGAAGAATGCCTCTGTGTTTGTAAACCAGAGCAGCTCATGCTAGAACCAATCCCCACGGGGCTTTCAGCATCAGGACCCTCACCCTTTATGAGCAGGCTGAGCCCAAAGACGCCCTTGCCCGTGCCCCGCGTGAAGAACCGCGCCGCTTCTCTTCACCCTGACAGCGCGGATCAGTCGCTCCCATTGCACTCGCCCTCTCGGCACCGCACACGTCCCCATCTTCCCAACCCTGCACGGCGGGCATGGGCACAGAGGACAGCAGTGCTCCTCAGGCGTCCCTGTGACACAGAGAGCTGCCCAGAGGAGATGCTGACCCTCTTGTGAGTCCAGGCCGTGCGAGGCAGAAGCCGGCCCAGAGCAGGGGCTGCGGCCTCAGGCAGCTCCGCACTGCAGCAGCCGGGCAGCAGCGGGACCCTCCCAGCTAAGGAAGGCTCCAGCCTCTGCATTCCCACAGCCCTCAGGGACAGGGCAGCGACCACAACAAGTCTGGCAAAGCCCAAGCATGAGCACTGACAGGCACTGATGGGAAGAAGCCAGAGTGAGCCTGAGCCCCGGACAAGCTGTTACCCCCATTCAGGACACAACAGGATGGGCTTTGAGATCAGCCACACCCAGGCACAGATCAGTGCCCTTTTTGTCCCAACAGGTGATGGTAGACACAGAATCCACTGGGCTCTCTTCTCAACCCTACCAGATCTTATCTGAGAGCACAGCACTGGCAGCTGTTCAGGGCAAGAAGCAGATTCATTGGGTTGCGCTGCAGAATCACAAAAGGCTTGATGTGTTATCCTAGAGACTGATCTCAGCAGGGCTTCTGCCAGTGGCTAGGACTCAAGCAGTCACAGCCTTCTGCTGATCCAGGAACAATCCCTGCTTCTGCCTTCGGCAGAGAGGGAAGCTCAGGCAAACTCCAGCCAGTCTAAGCTGCCCTCAGAGGCAGCAGGAACACCCAGAGCTCTCTCTTGCTGCCTCGGAGCACTGCCAGCACTTCTGTGACACTAAACTGATCAGAACCCTTGGTACAGCTATGCTGACATGTACACACAACACACTGTCCCTCAGATAAGAAAGATACCAGACGTACTCTGCTGCTCCAGGGAGTCACCCGCCATCTCCTGTTGCTGAGCAGCAGCTGGGTCAGCACGGCAGGTGAACCAAGGGCTCAGGCTCCACTTCTTCAGCTGGGGAGCAAAGACTCCTTGGGATGGCACTGCTGCTTCTGCAGCAGCTTCAGTGTCAGAGTCGGTGTAGATCTGAGACAAGAAATGAGTTTATGTCAGGAAGGTGTGGCAGAGATTGCCCTGAAATGCAAGAGAGATTGCCATTTGAAATGCAAGCTCTTAGGAAGCTGCTGTCAGCCACATGCAGAGCTCTTCAACTGGATTGCTTTGGATGTCCCCTTGTGAAACCAAATGGTCAAAAGCAAAGGCTGGTTTGACTCGAGTTCATAGCCAGTTTCTTGTTCTAAAGGATGACTGCAGCAACGACCGCTCCACTTCTCTCAAAGACTCCTTTCCTCCTCCTAGGTCTGCAGATACATTTGCAGCTCCTTATTCTAATATTCTACCTCCTGCCATGAAATTCTCTTTTTCTGCACCTTCCTCGGGACATGCTTATCCTGCAGCATCTCTGGGTGGGTCAGTTCCTGGGCCTCATGCCAGCCTCGGGGCTCTTGGTTGCCCGTCATTTGCTGGAACTCTCTGCAGGCTGCTAGGTAGGATGGCGACACTTCCACCTCAAGTCAAACAGAACAAAGCAGTCAGAGACTACAGCTTGTCCCCGTCTGCCAGGAGACATCGACTGGGAAGAAAGTAAAGGACAGGAGCAGATCTGCAAGGGATACAGACAGCTTGTAGCTCGTATTCCAAATCTATGTGAGTGACCATGTTCACCTGCAAAAACACCTCAAGAAACAAGGTCACCTGGAAGAAGCCAGCAGGAGTTCATGACTGCTGGCTAAATGGCCAAAGGAGTAATGCCACTGTCTAGAGCATCAGCTGAGATCCAGCAGAGCAGGAAGTGTCCTTGAGAGCAGCTCTGACAGAGGCCTCATCAGGATGGCACTCAGAGGCATAACCCACCCCTGCTGCTCTGCACTGGGAAGGCAAGGAGGGCAGAAACCACCCTTGGGTGACTGCAGTGCTGATGGCTATTTCCCTCACTTGCTTTTCTAGAGCCTTTTGCTCCTGAAGGAGGCAATTCATTTTCTCTTGGATGATTTTAATTTTTTCGTCTAGCCTCTTCTTCCTTGCCTTGGTCCTAGCCTCAGTTTCCTGCAGCTGTGCCTGCATCTGTTTGTCAATTTTCTGTAAACAACAACGGAAAGGACTCTCTTTCATGAGTAGAGTGGCTGCCATTCCTTCATTCACCTGTTTTTGTTGATTACCCCTGTGCATAGGGAGATTCTTCTCCTCTTGGATGTCTTCATTCCTCCTCTTCACTGCCATGATGGCACTCTGAGCTTCAAGCAGCTCTGCTTGTGGCTCTGCCTTGATGTTCTGTACACACAAAAGCAGAGCAAGTGACTGAGAGCTGCCATCAAGCTCAGCTTTTCCCTCTTTTAGCCTCAAAATCACATTTATTCAGCCCCTTCTTTCTGCTTCTCTACCCAGCTCTGCTTCCACTGTAACCCTCCTGTGCTGGTGCTGATCTCTGCAGATTGCAAGGCTCTGTCCTTCCAGTGCCTGTGGGACTCCTGGCCTCCTCAGTCCCAAGAGCTCTGGTTTATGCCCCTCTCCCTGCCCTTCCCTCTGTGCCCTGGCCAGTCAGGCTCACCTGGCCATTCTCCTGTGGCTCTTCCACCTGCTGCCTGAGCTGCTCTTCCTGCCCTCGGGCAGGGAACAGCACTCCCTGAGTCTGGCATGGCAGCTCAGATGAGGCAGTGTGCTCCTGCTCTTTCTCTCGAAGCACCTGCACAGAAAGCAAGAGAAGATGGGTTTCAACTTCTCATACGCCCTTTGTGGGCCAAGACTCACAGACTGCTGGGCTCACACGTTCCCAAAGCACTGTGCTGCTGCTCTCCTCGGTCCTTCTCTGCCCGAGGGGAGGCACAGATTCCAAAGTGACCCTGGCCCTACAATCAGGGGCCATCTGGGACTGAAGCTCCAGTAGCCTCTCAGGCAGCTGACAGGGAAGGGGTGGCATTTCTCAAGGGTCTGGTGAGAGCCTCCCTCTGCTTCCGCCGTGTCCTGTTTGTCTCTCCTGAAGGGATGCCTTTAGGTGAGCTTTGCATCTTCCACTGCTTTGGAGCAGAGTCAGGAGGATTTAAATAGATACATAGATAGACAGACAGATCTCACTTTTATAATCTCTCTTTACTGTACTGTGGTATTTACATTCTTTGAATGGAGAGAGATATAATTCTCTCTCCTAGGTTTTTTTTTTAAGGGAAGGTAGTGAGAAACTTAGAGAAGAAGAGAAAACAATTCTAATCTCTACTGGCTGTTCTTGTTTTTTAGTATAGGAAGAATGTGTTATAGTGATTGTTTTCTGAAAGTGATTTGTTAGTTGGATTTTAGTGATAGTTGTTTAGACTGATTAGTTAATTAGATAAAAGACTGCCTGGAGACAGTCACGAGTTTTTCTTTAGTAGCTTTTTAGTGAAGTATCTCTTTAGTATAGTTTTAATATAGTACTAGTGTAATATAACATAGCTTAAGAAAGCATTTGTTTAACCTTCTTAATCATAGAGCCAAAGCACATTATTCCCCACGTGGGGGTCACCCTGAATCAATCCTGTCCTTTCTGTTGCTACACACATCAGCACTCGGTAGCAGTGCCCCGATCAGCAGCCATCCTGAATTTGCTCTCCTGTTGCTTCAGTAACCCACACTCTTGGGGAATCTGGAGCATGTCGGTCCTTATGGAATGCAACCAGACCCAGAGCATTGCACTGGGAACGGCTCTCTTTGTGCATCTGTGCTCGGGCAAGTTCTTCTCTTGGACTCGCCCACACTGATGGTGCTAAAGTGGCTGGAATCAGAAATGCAGCCCAGCCCCTCCCAGCTCCTCTAATCTCTGAGGGCCAGCTGGAATGCAAGGACATTGATTTCCTACTCACTTCCCAAACACAACACACATTGATTCCCTGGGACGCCAAAAGACACGGGAGCCGTTAACTTGAAAATGATGGGCAAGCCCTACTGGCTGGTCTGGCACCAGAACAGCTCATTCTGCACCAACATCCCTGCCCCAAACTATGTGTTCTTGTCCAAAAATACTGCATTATCCAGAACTGCCTCCTTGAACATTAAAATTCTAGCAGAATTTCTGCCAGTGCTGTAAAAGGGCAGGAAAGATTGAGAAAAAAGCTCCCTTGCTCTCTGGAGAAGGAGAAATTGCACAAGACTTGTCCTTCTAGCAAACAAACAAATAAACAAAATATGAAAGTGTTACCCACACCAGTGTCTAAAGCACTTGGATGCAGTGAAGGGATGTCTGGCAGGGAAAAAGCCCTCGTGCTGAGCATTGGCTCTATGGATCCAAGGCAGGGATCAATGGCAGTCTGCCTGAAGGTCCCTCATGAGCCCCCATTGTCCAGGCTAAAGCTCCCTCAGCACCTCCTCCCTGGCCTTGTGCTGCACCCCTTGCCCAGCTCCCCTGTCCCTCTGTGCCCACGCTGCAGCCCCTCCATGACTTTCTGCTTCCCAGGGCCCACAGCTGCACACAGCACTCCAGCTGTGGCCGCAGCGCTGCCCAGCACAGGGCCACGCTCCCTGCCCTGCTCCTGCTGCCCCACTGCTGCTGGCACAGCCGCCGTGCCCTTGGCCTTCTTGGCCCCCTGGCCCCACGCTGCCTCATCTTCAGCTGCTCATGGCCGCCAGCCCTGCGTCCTTTGGGCCCACGCAGCTCCCCAGCCACAAAGGTGCCCATTGCACTTCAGATACTGCAGGCACCATTGCAAGGTGTACATCCTGGGTTTAGCATTACAAGACAGCAGTCAAGGACTTGCAGCTTTGCTCGCACTCTAGGCTCCAATGCAGTTTTCAAATGCAGTTTTCAAAGCATACTACACAATAGAAGGTATCGACAGACACATGCAGTGTCTGGTTTTTGCCTCAGAAGAAGGGTTCAGAACTACTCCCTTTGTTTCTTTTGCCACGCCTGACAAGAATGCCCCCCCACAGCTTCATGGACAACACAGTCATCTCCTTGCAGCTTATCAAAGACCAAGAAACAGGCAGACTCAGAGCACCTATCTGCTCTGCTACTGGCTGCTCTGCCTGAAGGGGCAAAAGAGCAACCTGGCAACAAAGGCACCAAAATCCCTGACTTCAAGCAGCAACTCTACATCCCCAGTGTGTCTCTGAAATACTCCCAAGTAAACACACCCAAGAAGTTTGTGGAGACAAAGCACCAGAAAGAACTTGTGTGGTCAGATCAACATTTTTTTGTGCCTGCAGCTACTTGGCCAGTCTGTGCAGGGGGACAGGTCTCTCCACGCCACAGTGTCCCCTGTGTACCCAACAAGGCTGAGCACAGTGTCTTTGACATGCTCCCTCCTCTGGGAACAGGGAGCCTTCGTGCTTCAGGCTGGCCCCTATCAAAATGCCAGGAAGCTGGTCCCTAAACATGACAGACCAAAGCCCATTGTCCATCTCTCACAGGCTGGGGGCAATCACCAGGCCCTGGCAGGACTCCAGCACTCAGCATCCTCAGCCAGCAACAGCAAGTGCTGGCTGGTCAGAAACTTGCAGCTCTGCCCTGCACTAAAGACAGCAGCACACACAGCTGGCACTTACTGGCTCAGAATGTTCAGGCTGTGGTGTGAGCACAGCTGGAGGCTGGCGCTCATCCACCTCATTTGCCTCCTCTTCGGCCTCCTCTCCATGAGCAGAGGGAGCCAGGGGAGAGACTGCTGTTGGTTCTGTGATCTGTGGACAGACAGCAGTATGAGGGACACAAAGTTACCTATAATTTATAACCTTATTTCTATTCAGCACTTTATGCTATTCAGCTCTATTTCTACAACCAGCTCTGCTAAGGACAAATCAGAAACTTTGATAACAATGGGATTCTAAGTCACTGCAACTAAATTTAAATGGGCTAATTCAACAGAATTGCTAATAGTTCTGAATTAGACATTTCGCCCTGGCTGCTATCAAGAAGCAACATTCTCTCTGCAAAACAAGCTTTTCATTCCTTGAAAGTTCTGAAATGGAAAATTAGGAAATAGCCAGCGATGCCTTTGTTATTGCTGCTGCAGACATGGAAATGGATTTTCTTTCAGCCTGCCCAGCTGGCCCTCTACACTCTATTGCCACAGGCCAAGCTCACAGCTTGCTCTACAATTCTTAAGCACCAGGAACATGAACCTTTCTCACTCACCTCAGGATCAGCACCTCTGAATACACGCTTCAGGTGACCTGTAGTGGGCAAGGGAAAATGAACAAGTGCTGTGAGAAAACTGCCTGGGCTGCTGAATCCCACAGAAGAGAAGAAGTCAACCCAAACAGAGAGTATTTTTCTTTATCAACATCCCTCCACATGACATAGTTCCTTCACACAGCCAGCAAGAGATCAGGACAATAATCTTGGTTGTGCCTACACTTTGGCCAGTTTAGCCAGTAAATGAATACAAACATGATCAAGAAAATGCAAATTGTTCTTCAACACTCAATGCTTCTGTTCTGTCCAGCAGATAAAGCAGCTATTGTTCTCTTGTCTTTCAGGTACTTTTTTAAAAAAAGAAGTTGCATGCACTAATTCCCATTAAGTTGCTGAAAACAGTCACCCAGAAAAGCTTGCCCCAAATCCCCCTGAGCTGTGGCAGTTCTGCTGTGAAAGAGCACAGCAGCAGCTCCAGGCCTCAGGAGCAGACACTCACTGCTTTGGTGTTTGCACTTCACTGCAAAGGGAATCACTCTTTTAGCACTCAGTCAAGGGTCAAAATAGACAGTCAAATCCTTTCATTACAAAATTTGGAACAAAAGAAGCTTTCCCTGAGTTCTGGGGAGAACTACAAAGTCCTTAGAAGGCCTTCTGAGAAGGCCTCCCAGGCTGCATTTTGGAAGTTGTCCTGCTTGTCCCAGCAAACTGAGGAAATGACAGACTCTGCTGCCACAGACTCTCCCGTGGAGGGAATGGAAGCCCAGCAGGTTCCCCTGCAAATGCTGCCCCTGTGGCTACAGACACCTCCTTTTTAGCTGAACCTCTTGACAGGAGCTTTACCAAACCACTGGCATCCTAATGCTCTTTCAAAATCAGAAACTCAGCCCCCAAGAAAGAGCAGGAAGACATACAAAAGCCAGGTAAGGATACACCCTAACCTAAGTAGAATGGAAAACTCTACTTACGTGCAAAGTGTGTAACGTAATACGCGGAAAAAGAAATGCCATATGCAGCAAAAGCTGCTGTGGCCAGATGGTGAAATATTGTCATTTTTGAAAGTTGGGTAAATAGAAGAAACAAGGCTCTTGTCAGTGGGCAGCTACCCACTGACAAATACCCCAACCAGAAAAGTTCTCATCAACTGAGCAAGGCCCAGGGCTGCTCTGACACTCAGGCCTTCTGTGCACCAAGGCAACCTTCTGATGTCACGACGACAAGGTGGCAACCATGCCCTGACATCACAAAGCAAACGCTCCATGTTGGTCTGTGAATTTATGCAAAGCAATAACCAACCTTCCCTACAGCAAATACAAAAGAGCCTGGGAAGTTTTTCTGTGTCACAAAGCAGCGCAAAAGCCCCTCATGGGCCAAACCCTGTTCAGGGATCCAAGAGGAACTCCAGGAGTGCCCCAAGCACCTACAGCCTGTACCCCAGTTGAGCACTCAGATGGGACACAAGCAAAGGAAACCAGAACAAGACAATGGCCCACAGCATTGCACATGTGAGAAATGACTCTCACTTTTAAAATTTTAAAGGTTTAGTAAACCTTAACAAAGGACTGAATAAGGAAAAATTGCAGCATTGGGAGTCTCTGTGACTAGCAGCCATGTGCTCATCTACAAAAACGATGTTCTGCCTTTTATACCCTTAGCTCCTCTAAAAGTTTTGTCAGTCAACTTTTTCTCTGCTATCCATTGGAGGATATTACTTTCTTGCATCCTGACTGGAGGTCAGGTGTTGTTACACCCTGCCTGCTGGTCACAAGCTGGCCCTCCCCAAATGCCCTGACTACCCAGGCTGTTACAAGGGGGACGGGAAAGAGGACTATGGGAGAATATATTACAATATAATCACTACTCATTTGAACATCCACATAACATCTGCTTCTTAATTGTCAGACCCAACCATTGCATTACTTGTCCAGAACACACAGAACCAGGAGAGAAGCCACTGTTGGCATCACAGCTGAAATGTTTCCTAACAAATCTCCCCACATATTTGCACCTTTATTGGACATGCCCAGGGCTCCGGTGCGTGTACATCTCTGCCTCTCTTCCCCTTTGGCAGCAGTCGAACTGGCAGCATCTGCCCGCCAGCAGCAGCTGCTCCCAGCTGGGAACGCCGCTGGCGGTGCTGATTTCCAGAGGCTTCTGTGTGCCAGGGGGAGCCAAGGCAGGAGCGGGTTGAACGGTGCTGGCGCTGCTGCTGCTCTGTGCCAGAGAGCCCCGGCTGGGCAGGGCACGGTGCCCACTGCGCTGCGGGCTCCTTCTCCTGCCACAGCTGGGCACACCTGGCAACAAGGCATGACAACCTGCGGGCAAGCCAAGGGGTTTCTGGGGCTGCACTGCTCTGCACACACCCAGCACACCTGCAGCACACAATTTTAACCCTCAAACAGGTAAACCAAAGGGAAACAGCTGGAAAAGATTTCATTTTCACCATTCTTACCTGCTCAACAGAAGTCTTCAAAATGAACATTACCAAGCAGGGCCCGATCCCTGATGCCAGCTCAGGGTTAGAAGAGAGGCAATCCTTGATCTCAGCACTGGGTGTGTGGGGAATCACTTCCCTAACACGTGCACACCCAGCAATCTCACTTACTAGTTTGTGTCCATCGATCTAAGACATATTCAATACTTTGCTGAAACTCACAGGCTAAATATTCCCCTATCACAGACATCTTTTCATTAAAATCCTTTCATTAGGATTTTTCCTGCTGAAGCTGAGAAGTTTCAGCAACAAAGAGTAAACAATGGTTATCTACTGCTGTGGAATGTAACAGGTGGATGCATGATTGGTCTCCTGTGGATGTTTGGATTTACTGACCACTCATGGCAGAGCTGGGTCTCACTCTCTGCCAGGAGACAGACCTTTGGTATTCATGCCTTTTATATTCTTAGCTTAGCTAGCCTTCTGACAACTTTCCTTCTATTTCTTTTAGTATAGTTATAATGTAATATATATCATAAAATAATAAATCAAGCCTTCTGAACATGAGGTCAACATTCTCGCCTCTCTCTTCATCCTGCAATCTTTGTGACCATCATCACATTCCCCCAAATTATTTGATTTACTGATTGATACTTATTGGCACTTAAGTCACTTCTCCGAATTTACTGACATGAGAATAGGAGTGTCCTGTAGGTCCCTGCTGGTCTTTGACACAGGTTCAGGAGGAGACAGACCCATGCACAAAATAACCCAGGACAAAACTGGGCTTACAAAGCAAATTCATTCTATTTGTTGCACTAGCAAATAATACATACCAAGCCCTGGATTCCTAAAATTTGCTGAGCACGAGAAGGAGGTGGAGTGTGATGCTCAGCAGCAGGGGCAGGTAGGCAATGCACTTTCAGGACATCCCCTGGATCAAAACCACGTGCATCTCATCCTTCTCACCCTTCCAGCTCAGAACCAGGCCTGGTATCTCCTGCTCAGGAGTGGAATTTCCCAGTTACAGCATTGGCTCACACATGGCTGGTGTGTGAGATGAGGCCAATGAGTCAAGGATTTAAAAGAACTGGAAGAGTTAAAATTTTAGCAATATTAGGGGGAAAGAGTATAGCAAGAAGAGTAGAAATAATAGGGGATAGTTAATTTTTAGCAGATAAGGTAGTTAAGGCTAGGGTAATATATCCCTTGCCTGTCTTTACTATGATTAAAGAAGCAGGATGGGATGCGGATTTCTTTGGGACAAAGAAGAGGACCGTAGCCTGCACCTGGGCCCCAAAACTTCAGCTATAGACAAGGGGTGCGAAAGCCTGCCAATAGATCATAAGTAAAGAGATCAAATTGAGCAAGACATCTTGGCCTTCATCAGAAGGAGACCATTCCCCACTTTAAAACCCACCCACCCATATGATGTGAAAGAATCCGCAAATGTGAAGGAACTTTGGACTCAGTTATAATACATTTGAATACAAAGGGGGTAGGTGGGGTTACCTAATGAATATGTATTAGTTGTTTTGGGAATTATATGAATATGTAAGATTTTTTTAGATCAGTAGAGAGACAGTGCTTCTTCACACATGTCTTCAGGAGACAACTCCTCATGTGCCTGGCGCTGTAATAAACACACCACCTTCTACCTTTAACTGTGGGGAGTTCTATTCCACACCTCATTTGCTGACCGCGGCAGGAACACTTCTCTGCTCCAGCAAGAACATCCGGGCTCTGGAAATCTCTGGGCGCTGCCAGGACATTCCTTTCCTGGAGGCACCTCCGCTCTCAGCTGCTCCTCGTGGGGGACAGACAAGACTGCTGGGACTGTGGAGAAAGGAATGTTTAACTCTGTATAAAGTAACCCGTAAGGCGTATGCAGGGGAAGGGCTGTTCACAAGTCACACAGAGATGTCCTGTGCACAACGTACGCCTGTGCAGTTTGGGTTTGGGTCTGGCTGCTGGCAGAAAGGATTTGCTGTGTCAATAAGGACCTGCTAGGAATTCTGGGGGTGAATTGAGCAAATCCTGTTTTATTGCTGCTATTTTTCCTGTGTGTTGTAATTGTGGCTGTGTTTTCAGTGTGTGAATGTTTGAGGAAGATGATGTGGTGGATGGTGTGTGTTGTGTTGAGAAAAGTGAGCACTCTGTCCCCTCATAAAGCGATATTCCTTTCCCGGTGAGCTTGTGTGTGGACTTTGTAATTGCAGGGTTTGGTACTCCCTGGTGCATCTGGTGCTTGGGTATACAGGGGGGTTGAGTGGTTTTTCTCCCACATTGTAGTCATTTGGGACTGCACAGTTGTGTTTGGGGAGATTTTAGGATTTTGTTTGCAACATGTGCAGCAATTTATGCAGAAAACTACAGTGTGGTGATTTATTATGTTAAACTATGGTAGTTCCTTTCTACTGCCCCCTTCCCCCAGGGTTTAAAATCTCCTGCCACGAGGTGGACACTCTCTTTCCTCCCCTGGACATCCTCTTTCCTCTCCTGGACACTCCCTTTCTCTCCTGGAGCTGTTCTTCATTAAAGCTGTGGGACTTTGGTCCTGGGAAGAGAGAGCGCCTCTCGTCTTTTGCTTTTGTCCTTGTCAGTGTCACTGGGCCCAGAGCTCGCCAAACTGATCCACCACGAGCTAAAAACTGACAAATGGCCCCACATACACAGATCAAAAATTGGTCACATTTTTGATGGACTGGGGTGTTCACCACATTTTGGAATTCCCTATTCCCACACAGGTCAGGCAATTGTTGAAAGGATGCACCACACTCTAAAAGCCATTCTAGATCAACAAAAGGGGGAGTGGCCCAAGCAACACCCCAGATGAGGTTGAGCAAAGCTTTATATGTCTTTATGTTTTGAACAGCTCATTTGCAGGACCTAATCCTCCAATTTTTAGGCACTTTTCAAACAGCACACAGGAAAAATTGAAAGAAAATCCTTCCATTTTGATTAGGAATTTTGAGTTAGGACAAATTGAATGACCATTTCCACTAATCACTTGAGGCAAAGGGTATGCTTGTATTTGCACAGGTGTTGGACTTAAGTGGGTCCCCGTGAAGGATGTGAAACTGTCTCATATACAAGAGCACACTGACAATTCCACCAGCAGGGAAATGAGCACGCAGACCTGAACCGCATGGAGAAGCTACGGTTCGTGCCAGACGTTCCCTGTTCAACCTGTGAAACCACAAATCTTGAGTTTGATGTTGATTTTTGGACTGTGAAAATGGTTTGTATCATAGAGCTCTTTCAGCAAAAGCGTGACGTCCATTATCAGCAGTTTCACCCTTAGGGGGAACTGGGGTAGTACAATTGCACCACAAACTTGAGTATCTGTCCTCAGGATGATGGGGAGTAACATTCAACTGTGGATCTCCCTGGTACTGAAACTCAGCACAAAATTCCATCACCAATGAACCAAGAATTCCAATTCTTGAGGATCACAAGGTTCTTTAAGAAGATCAGGGGCCCAGTGATGTCAGCTGGTTATGGAACTGGTCTTGTTGGCAGCCTCACACCAATATATGTCATGATTGGGTATTGGTTACTCCTTGGCTGGCACAGGCACACTGACCAAACGGGTGGCAAAGGATTTGTCTGGGCTCAAATTGGTCAAACATATGGTGTCTGAGACTGCTGTCTTGGCTAAAGCAAGGCAAACATTCATTTTTGGTTGATCTACATGCATATATGCATGCAAAAGCAAGCAAGCAAAACCAACAAGTGCCAGTATATAATTTGATCGAGCTCCATGTTCCTGTTCAGTTTCTTTTTGGCAAAAGCTTCCCCATCTATTTCAGTTCTGAAGCAAATCTTTTAGCACTTGTTCAGAGCATTGAAACCATTATACCGATTGGGGTGTTGGCTTAAGAAAGATTGTGCTACTTCCATTGCAATTAGTGACATGATGACTGATGTTAGTTCTGTCAGACATGCAACCTTACAGAACAGAGAAGCAAATGATTTTCTTTTACAGGCACATGGGCATTGTTGTGAGGAATTTGAAGGATTGTGTTGCATGAACCTGTCAGATCATGCTGAATCCATTCACAAAGGCGTAAAAAAGCTGAAAGATTTGACAGCTCCAATTAAAGAAGATGGTGGGTCATGGTTAGATGATTTGTTCCAAGAATCAAGCTTTGAACCTCGGCTATAGGAACTTTGTAGAATGGGTCTCTATATGTATTGGGTGTTTTGGTAATGATACTAGTAGTAATACCTTGCATACGTCGGTCTGTGTGATAAATGATGGACAAAACTATCAAAGAAGTTTTAATCACACAAGAGAGAGAGGTAGGAAATGGATTCACAGAGTGTTCTTGAAATCTCACACAGATGGTGGATGAAGGTATAGACATGGAGGAATGTTTTGAATTAAGACCTTGGAACAGACAAGACTTTTTTGGAACAATGACTTGTGATTGCTGTCAGACATGACTTATGCGCTTTGCACTGACTGGACTTCCACAGCATTAAAATTGCTGTCTTGGAATATAGCAAGGCTTAATGCGAGCAAAAAGGATGCTTTAAGCAAGTAATAAGCAGGTATACTCTAGTAAAGCTATGAAATGCAAGGTAGTTAATAAACAACACGGTTACAAAGGTTTCTTTTTACTTCTACCAAGAGGGGGAATTGTGGGAATCCTTCAAATCAAAGGGGTTTGGGAAAGCTGCAAAAGGCAGGCCCCAGAGAGAGCAGAACTGCAATTAGAGCTAAGCAGCAGCCATAAGATTTGTCAGCAGAAAAGTTATATAAGAAGTAGAAAAGTAAGGGCAAATAGAACAATGGTCTGTGTATTAATGCTTGGCTAGAATAACTCCCTAAGCTACCAAAAAGTATCTCTAGCAAGATATTAGAACTTCTAAGCTTAATAATGGAGCTCTGTGCATTGCCTTTTAAGGTTTACAAGCAGATATTGTATTCAAAATAATCAAGCATTGTTTTACCCAAAGGTACAAGTGCTTATAGTGGTTGGATAGAACTACTGTCAATATGCTTCTGCTTTGTGTGATTGGTCAAAAAACTTACTTAAAGTAGGTTATAACATTAAATTCTTTATCTGCTGCCAGGGATGTGAGCTGCTGGCATCTTCCCTTTGTCATAACCATGCAATGAGACTGATGCTGGAAAACAAAACAGCTTGAGGCAGTTCCTCAGCAGCCCCGTCCTGTTCGTGATTTGTACAGAGACCCCTGGCCGGCACTAGTATATAGGTGTTAAATGGCGTATATGAGAAATAATTATGAATTATTTCATACGTTTTGAATTTTTTTTTATTTCATATTGATTTATATCTTTTCAATTCATATAGATTTGATAAATTCCTCCAGCTTGGGAGTATGAAGATTTACAACAGTGCAAAACCTTCTGCCCACTTAGCAGTCAGACCCCGGATGTGTGCATGCACACCCACCCACTGTGCTTGCTTTTCTCAGCATCTTGGGGCTGCTGTTTGCACAGAATTGGGATGAATTTAACTCAACAGAGCCACGAGTGGGGTGTCCAGCTTGTCATGAACACTCATGTGGCAACGAACAACACAGAGATCTCAAATCACAATATCACAGGTACTTTCCTTCCTGCTGGGCAATGAGGAACTCTAAAAAAGACACAGAAAAGGGGTGGAAAACATTGGCATCATGCTACTGTTGGTGTCCTCCTGGAGGAAAATCTGTTGGGTTTCTTAAGGTGGTAGCTTTCCAAAACCTAGGAAAACTGCTCAGCAGTGGTAGCCCAGTTGTGAATGGTTTTCTTGACTTGGCAAATCTGGGGTGTTAACAATGGACTCGGTCCTTGGTCCAAATCATCTGCCCTCACCTGCAGACAAAAGCACTACCACCAGCAGCAGCAGCTACATCAGTCAGTTTTCTCAGAAAGCTGTGTTAAATTTGGGAGACGAAAGGAAAACACATCAGACACTGGGGATTATTGACAATACTCTGAGGAACAGTTCCAAAGCAAAGGGCAGCAGCTTCTCTCTGGGGCACTCCTTGTGCTCCAAGGCAGCTGGGCTGCCCTGGCTGCCCAGGACCCTGCGCCCCGCGGGCTCTGCAGAGCTGCACAGCGGGGAGGCAGCTTCGGGCACCTCAGCCCCTGGGCAGGAGGGGCTGCTTGCTCTGCAGGGCTGCCTGTGGGCAAAAGCAGGGTGCTGGCCTTCTGCTCTTGGCCCCAGCCTGGCCTTGCAGGGCTAATGCTGTTCCCTGTCTCAGATGTGCTAAAGACAGACTTGTTTGTTTCCAGCTCTGCGCAGGTGTAATTTGCACCACAAAATACTGAAGGGCTAAGGCCTGAACAACAGATCCTGACTGAAGCCTCAACAACAGGACCTGAACCAAAGTTGCCCTCTAGATCACCTTCCCAACCCAATGTTCTATGTACCTGCTCCTTAACCAAGTGTTATTATCAAATGGATTGTTGCATCCATTCACTGGTGAAACACGTCTTCACCTTTCTGCATGAGGAAAATGGACAAGGCCACACCTGGCCTTGGTTCCTCCTTGAGCCCTGGGCAGGCTCGGGGAGAAAACCAAGAGGAGAATGACACCAGCTGTCCCCCAGCAGAAGCTCGGGCACATTGCTCGTCCAGCACTGTCGGAGCCGGGCTACTCTCACAGCGCACTCGGGAGCCTCGTGGCCGCCAAAGGTGGAGGCACCGCAGGATTTCCCGGTTCCCGGCCGTGGCTCTGCAGGGCTTGGCTGGGACAGCTTCCCCCAGCTGATGTGCAGCTCTGCATGAAGGGGAAACCATTGGGGTACCTGGTGATGGATCTTCCTTAATCACCAGAGGCACCCTTTTGCAATAAAGCTGAGGTGCATTGCTTAGCTTATCCTTTCCTGACTCTTTTTTGCACTTTTGCATTACAGTAAATTACACTGTTCCCTCAGCTGGTATCTGTGTCTGCATCTCTGACCCTCTCCACCATCAAAACAAACACACAGCCAGTTTAGCATGAGACCTGCCTCTCTGCCAGCCCATCTCTTGGCAAATACCCCTGATGGCCATCTGCACAAATGAAATTCCCACTTTGCAACTTCCTTTTCTGCAGGCAGGTGAGAAAAGGAGCCACTCCCAGCTCTGGACACCTCTGGAAAACAGCTGCATTTGGCAGTCACAGCCCTGAAATATAAACCTCCTTCCTTAACCTGCCACAGAGAGCTCCCACCAAGAGGCCTTTTGTCCAAGGATACCCACAGAAGAGCTGGAGAAGGGAGCAGTTTGAAACACAACTGCTTCAGAGTTTAAACTTGCCTTTACCAAATGAGCACACACCAACCTGTCCCAAAGGGAAAGCAGGCAGGAGAGAGAAGCTCCTCTCCCACAACAGCAAACTCTGTGCTTCCTTCTGTTCCAGCTGGAGAGTGGAGGCCATGGGCTGCACCTCACTTTGGGAAGGAGCCCTGGGAATTGGCCTGATCTGGGAGGGCAGCAAAAGGAATTCCCAAAAAAGTAGGAAAAGATTCTCTGGAAGGAGTAGATGATGAAAATATTTCTGCAGAAAAGCAAAAAAGGAATAATTGAAGCATTTCAAAAAGTGCCCAGACTGAAATTTGTTTGCCAATATGACAATCCCAAAGTCCCTGTGGTGTGTCAGGAAGTTAAGGAATGATCCTGCAAGGCTTGGATAAACACCACTGGTGTCTGTCCCCCAGAGCACAAGCAGCTCCCCAACAAGACTTCGAGACCAAGGGACAAAACTTCCGCCTTCAGCTCCCCACAGCAGCTCTAGGGAGTGTCTCCCCACTGCAAGATCTCCTTTGTCAGTTCACAGTGACAAGAGTTGGCTGCAGGAGGCATTTGCATTGGAGCTCTCCCCAGATTGGGGGGAAGAAAAAGAAGAGGTGATTCCTGTGAAAATAAAACGGCAATACCGTTTGGGAAGACACCAGTGTGACTTTCCTACAACTCTAGGCCAGAAATTTCTTGAAGAAAGCAACATCTGTCCATGGGGCACTGATATCAATGCTGACAAAATTGCTGCCCCTTCCTGCTGCTGTAGCTGACTCCAAATCATGAGAAATGTGCCAACTCTCCCAAAGACAGGCAGACATAGTGAGATAAAAACAGCTGGTCTGCTGAAAAGGAGTCCAAATGAATGTTTTCTATCTCTCCCTTTCCATCCTTTCCTCAGCCAAGACAGAGCAATGTCCTTCCTCTCTGTCCCTGATGGCTACCCAGGCACGGGATGCAGCATGGGGACAGAGCCTGTCACTGCTCCCAGTGCCCTGCCCTGCCCTTCCCTGCCTGCCTTGCCCTTCCCTGTCCTGCTGGATCCTGCTGTGCTGTGCCAAGCCGAGCCGAGCCCGGTCAGCGGTCACGCATTTTGGGAATGACCCTCCCCTGTGCTGCCCGCCGGCGTAATGAACATACCACTTTCTAACTTTGACTAGTTAGAGAGGCTTTGTCCGTGATTTTCAGTTTTAACAATTCAGGGAGCTTTTGTTTTGCCTGATGGTACAGTTGCTGCCAAGCGAAGCACACCCAAAGACCAATAGTGACCCAGCCTTCCCTTTTCTTCCCTTTTCCTTCCCTCATACCAGGACCTGTCATACCAGGACCTCAGTGCTGCCTCACCTGAGGACTTAGAGCTGCCTCCAGGCCCTTCCAGGCTAAGTGCAGGTGCTCAGGACTCCAAAGTTTTCCTAGCTTTTTGGGAGAAGTTGTTTGCATCATCTGGACTTCTTGGGGTTTCATCGGAGGAGCCAGGCACAGGCAAATTTAATCTCCACTGTGAGCTCTTCATTCTGCTTGTTCCCGTGGAGCTCAAATGCCAGCCTGAGCTCAATGTTCCTCTGGTTCCCGTAGACCATCACAGCCCTTCCATGGCCTCTCCAGAGAGGAGCAGCTGCACATCTTCAGAGAAGCAGTTGCCAGCCCGCAGCCCATCAGGGAGGGAAAGAGTTTCTACCCTTGCTTTTTAGAGTGTTATTCTAGACAAGCATTAATACACAGATCAGTGTTCTATTTGTCCTTGATTTTCTACAGTTTAAATAATTTTTCTGCTGACCTATCTCATGACTGCTGCTTAGCTCTAATCACAGTTCTACTGCCTCTGGGGCCTTCCTTTTGATGCTTTCCCCAAAACTCTCTAATTTTGTGGATTTCCACAATTCCCCCTCTCTCTTCACCTAAAAAGAAACCTTCACAATTATGTCATTTATTACTTGTGTTTCATAGCCTTACTATAATATTTCTGCTTATTACCTATTTAAAGCTTTTTCTTGCTTGCACTAAGCATTGCTATATTACAACACAGCAATTTTAATGCATTGGAAGTCCACTCAGTTCAAAGGGCATAAATTATGCCTGACAATAGTTACAAGTCATTGTTTGAAAAAGTCTTGTCGATTCCAAGGTCTTAATTCAAAACCTTCCTCCATGTCTACACCTTCACCCACCATCTCTGTGAGATTTCGAGAACTCTCTGTGAATCCATTTCCTACCTCTCTCTCTCTTGTGTGATAAAATCTTCTTTGATAGTTTTGTCTATCATTTGTCGCACAAACCAAAGTATGCAGGGTATTACTACTAGTATCACTACCAAAACCCCCAATACATATAGAGACCTATTCTACATAGTTCCCTTAGCCAATGTGCAAAGCTTCATTCTTGGAACAAATCATCTAACCGTGACTCACCATCTTCTTTAACTGGAGCTGTAAAATCTTTCAGCTTTTGTATGCTTTTGTGGATAGATTCAGAATGATCTGACAGGTTCATACAGCACAGTCCTTCAAATTCCTCACAACCATGACATTGTACCAGTAAAAGAAAATCAATTGCTGCTCTATTTTGAAGGGTAGCAGGTCTAACACTATTAACATCAGTCAACATATCACTGATTACAGTGGATGTGGCATTCGTTTGTTTACTCAGCCAACATCCAACCGGATCTTATTGTTTCAATGCCATTGCTGAAGCCAGTTGGGGTAAAAACAAACCTGCTGAAACTCTTTTTGCAGCCTTCCAAGGCATGAAATCACTCTTACAGTTTTCATCATAATGACGAGCAGATCTTGTTCCCCTTAGTTTCCTCTTAATGACTGCCTTGGCACTAGGTGCTATCACAGGGAGTATTCCAATGCTACATGGGCCACCTTCAAGGTGTGATGGATTGCCTTGCCAAGCCAAATCTCCACAAATGAACAATATCCCTTGGGCAATTGTTGTGGATATTGGCCAGCCTCAGAAAACACATCCCAACTGTTTGAAAAATTACACCAAAAAACTTAAGTTTCTGTGTGCAAAATAATGGAGAATAACTTTGTACTTTGGAGGATCACGTTCTTGCTAACCATTAGCTATAAATGTAAGACAAAAAATCTATTGTTAAAAAACAAGGATTTCTAATTCTTGGGGTTCAGATACTGCTTTGGAAGTTTCTTTGGCCCAAACATTCCAATTCAATACAGGATTGTTCCCATTGTCAATTTCACCAGGTTCACCATTGGATTGCTTTATGATCAAAGGCAAATCTTTTACAGGCACACCAACCAGACAGGTTGAGAAAGGCTTTTCTGGTTCCGAATGAGACAAACATATGGTATCCAAGCCTGCTGCCTTAGCTAAGGTCAACCAAACATTTGGTTTTGGTTGTTCGATAGACAAATCTGCATGACAAGAAGCAATTAAAACCCACCAACACCAGCATAGAATTTGATTTTGCTCTATCTTTTTCATGAGATAATTTTTGGCAAAATCCTCACATATATATCAATTTTAAAACTTTGCTTTTAAACTTAAGATTTCACCTTTCAGATGCAGTAGATGGGATCTAAACTGTAACAAAACAAAAACAGCCCCGCAGGGCTCTGTCCCATCCCATCCTGTCCCATCCCTCCTGACAGTCTCACAGGGCTGCTGTCCCATCAACATCTGCTCTGCTCCAGTGTGAAACAGGGCCCAGCATGGTGCCGGGATCATCAGAGAGTTGAGGTGTGTGCTGGAATTCAATGCCCTCCTCACCCCAGAGCAGCCCTGCATTTCCCTCCTGCAGCCTTGGTCTCCTTGGCTCTTTGGGCTCTGGACTGTTCCTGCAGCCCCCAAGGGAAGCTGAGCTCTGCCTCTGGCACAGTCAGGCCTGGCCAGCACAGGCCATGCTCAGCAATTGCTTGTGTGTGCCTGGCCTTGCTGTCAGCCCCGGCAGCGGCTGCGTGACCCCTTTGTGGCCCTGTGCTGTCCCAGCCATGGTGGCCCAGCCCCTGTGCAGGCCCAGGCCAGGCCAGGAGCATTGCGGCTGGGAACGGCCCCTGTGCCGTGGTGCCCACAGCAGCCTTGGGGCTCTGTGCCCCATGGCCTCCCTGCTGGGCAGCCTCTGCCAGCTCCTGCAGAGCCCCTGGCACCTGTGGGGCTGCACAGACAGCCCTGCCCCAGGCTCTGCCGGCCTCTGGGCCAGCAGAGAGGCTGGACAGGGCTGGCCATGGCTGGGAACAGGCCCTGAGCCCCGCAGGAGGATGGAGCTCGGCCACAGCCAAACTCAGCCCAGGCCAAAGCTGGAATCAGCAGCCAGGGCTGCCAAGGGCTGGGCACAGAGGCTGGCACTGACAAATGTCCTGGGCCCCCTCCCTGCTCTGTCCATGCCACCAAGGGCACAGAGCAGCCTCCTCTCTGGGCCACTTGCCTGTTTGCAATGCCTTGCACAGGCACTGGCCCTGCCCCACAAGGCCTGGCCTGAGTCTTGCCCCTGCACGCTCAGCCAGGCTGAGATGGACACTGATGGTTTCTGGGCCAGGCTCTCTGAGCCCAGCCCAGCTCCCTGCAAGCTCTGCCAGCTGCCCTGAGCTCTGGGCAGCACCAAGGGCCTCTCCCCAGCCCAGCCCAGCCGGCTCTGGCCCCACAGCTCTGCTCAGGCCAGGCTGCTCTGGGCACTGCCCCACGGCCTCAGCCCAGAGGGCACAGCAGCAGCTGCAGCTGCCACAGGACTCAGCCTTTGCCATGGGGGAAGGTGCTTGGCCAAGGCCAAAGGAGGCTCCCTGGCTGCCCTGCTCTGCTCTGCCTGATATTCTGAGAGCTCTGCAGCCCCTGCTGCCATCGCATCTGCCCAGGGCAGCACAAGAGCCGCGGACTTGGGGCCCTCAAGAGCTGCTCCTGCTCCAGGCCCAGGGCCCAGGCCAAAGCTGGGGCAGCCACAAAGCTGTGCTCATTTCTGTTCATTGCTGCTCTGATGGGGATAGATCTCCTCGCACTTGGAGGTTGCTGATGAATTTTCCTACTCCAGAGGCCTCTTTTTTCTTGAGCTCCTCAGTTCAGGAATTCACTCGAAAAGGCTCATAAACATTTGTTCAAAACACTTGAACAAGACAAGCCCTGGGGAATCATTCCAACTTTTAATTCTTCTGTGGTTAATTAGACAAATTTCAGAAGTGAATTGAAAGTGAATATACTGTATTGAAAACAATGAAGAGAGAATTGTTTGGTCAAGGTAAGTTTTCTTCTCCTCATTATAGATGGACATCTGCAATATCCAATTTATATTGACCCCCAGCACTTTCCAATGCAGTCTGATTAGGTATTAAAAATCAAGACCTTTCTTGGCTGACAATCACTCAGACTTTGTCCCTACCCCTTCCCCACCATTTCCCCCACCCAACTCCTGGCACTCAGAGCAGCTGAGGAATGCAGTCACATCCAGGGGTGTCTCCAGGGCTCAGGATTGGGGCGAGATCAGTGAAATCGCTTTATTGCTGATCTGGATGAGGCCATCAAGGGCACCCTCAGTCAGTTCTCAGGTGAGCCCAGTCTGGGTGGGAATGTGGCTGTGCTGGAGGGCAGGAAGCTCTGCAGAGGGATCTAGACAGGCTGAAGCCATGGGCCCAGGACAATGGGATGAGGCTCATCAAGGCCAAGGGCCACATCCTGCCCTGGGCTAAGAACCACCCCAAAGCCCTGGCTGTACCCTGGCCCTGATCCCCACAGCCTGTCCTGTTTCCTTCATCCCTGCACTGCCAGAGACTTTCTGGGACAAGGGAGCTCTGCTCTGGGGATGGAGGGAGGTCCAAGTGCCACCACTGGAATGGGAACCACAACTCATCAGGTTTATGCCCTTTCGGGGTCAGAAACTGGTGAGACTCAGAGGCACAGAAAGTTTCTCTCCATGGCCAAGAGACCGTAGTTGAACAGGACACAATTTAATAACAGTCACGCTCTTCTCTGAGCCATGTGCAATGTCCCAGCAGTGTCTGATGAGTCCACCACCCACAAATGATTTCCATACTAAAATTAATTTGGACATTCATTGTTCTGTGATAGATATAAACAGCATTAAGTTCTTGTATCAGAATGCTCATCCTGGAGTGGGTGCAAAACAGCTCAAATAATTCCTGATTTGCAAAGCTGTCAGTGGTGGATGAAGAAGAGAGATCGGGCTGATTTTGGTGCTGAGGAAATGCTGAAAGCAGCCTGACTCATTTCATCTCCTGTCCTGGCTGATCTCCCCTCTTTCCCCTTCCATCCACTGGCGTTTGTCTCCCACCAGGCCCCCTGGTGAAGAGCCTGGCTCTGTGTTCTCCATCCCCTCCTCGCTGGCACTGCCAGGCTGGCATGAGGAGCCCCTCAGCCTTCCCTGCTCCGGGCTGGACAAGCCCAACTCCCTCAGCTTCTGCCCACAGCCCAAGGGCTCCAGCCCCACCTTGGAGGCCCTTCCCAGACCCTGCTCCAGCTGCCAGACATCTTTCCTGCCCTGGGCAACCCAACCCAGGCCACAGTGACCTGGATAATCCCTGTCCTTGATGTCCTGGTCACACAGCCCTGGTCCCTTGTTCCCTGTCAGGCTCTGGGGTGGATCCTGTGGAACATCCTTTGGTGGAGGCTGTGGCTCCAGGTGGGCCGGGGGGATTCCAGGGGACAGGGACCCTGCTGGGCATTAACAGCATTGGAGTTGTTGGGAGAAACTGTGAGGGGGAGCTGGATCCAGGGCCCAAATCCAACAAGGTGAGGTTTAACAAGTCCAAGTGCTGGGTCTTCCACTTTGGCCACAACAACCCCTGCAGCACTACAGGCTGGGGACAGAGTGGCTGGACAGCAGCTAGGCAGAAAGGGACCTGCAGAAACTGATGGACAGCAGGCTGGACATGAGCCAGCAGTGTGCCCAGCTGGCCAAGAAGGCCAATGGCTCCTGGCCTGGATCAGGAATGGTGTGGCCAGCAGGAGCAGGGCAGAGATTCTTCCCCTGTGCTCAGCACTCCTTGGGCAGCACCTCGAGTGCTGTTTGCAGTTCTGGGCCCCCAATTTAGGGAGGACATGGAGGGGCTGGAGCATGTCCAGAGAAGGGCAACAAGGCTGGGGAGGGAGCACAAGAGCTTTGAGGAGCAGCTGAGGGAGCTGGGGTTGTTTATCCTGGAGGAGGCTCAGGGGAGACAAGGCGGTGTCACGGTACAGGTTGGACATGATGATCTCCATGGCCTGTTCCAGCCTTGTTGATTCTGGGATTCTCTGAAAGCACCCTTGGAGCAGTTGCAGGAGGAGCCCTGGGCCTCCTCTTCAGAAGCTCCAGCAGCCCAGGTCCCTCAGCTTCTCCTGCCAGCCTCAAAGCCCATCCTGTCAGTCCTGCAGAGCCTCTCCAGCCCATGCTCACTGCCCTCTGTCTACCTTCTCTGACATTGGGTCCTCCCCCCTACATCGGTTGTTCTTTACATGGTTTCCTTCCCTAATGGCAGTTGCCATTACCTTGGGTTTTGTCTTGGTCTTCTCTTTTTCCCTCTTTACACACATTTTCTGTGCTTCCCCTAAAAGATCCTCTAACCTTTCTTGACAACCATCTAACTTTTCTAACTTTCTCCATATATCTGGCCAGGCATGAGTGATGAAATTTATCTTTAGTAAGATCTATCTGGCCACTGTATCAGGGTCAGCTCCTGAATGTTGCCTCATATTTCTTCTCAATCTTTCTAGCCACTCTGTCCTAGTTTCTTACTTCCTTTGCTGCTCATCAAAAGCTTCATGAGATTTTAATTACATGGAGCTGCCTCTTTGATACCTCTTATAATCAATGTTCTGTATTCCTCCATGTCTTGCCTCCCCTCAGTGCTGTTGTGGTCCCAGGTGGGGTGCACTATGGGCATTTCCAGATCCCCAGGAGGTCCTTGCACATGCTCCCTTTCCCATATCTATATCTCAGCTGCTCGGATCATCTGTCTTTCTTCTGGTGTGAATAGCATGGTCGTTATTGATTGCATCTCTTCCCATGTATAGATTTTGGTCCCAGGAAACTGGTCTAACTGTTCCACTAATCCAGTGAAGTCGTCTAGTAATCCTTTCAATTATTTCTTGAACATTCTCATGTCAGAAGAACTGAGAGGCACGGTTACAAATCTAATTCCTCCCTGCACTCCACACAGGGGTGCTTCCCTCAGGGTATATAATCCCACTGCTTGGTTCCCATCCCCTGATCTGCTTTCCTGTCTTTGTTCTACCCTGCTCCTGGTGTTCTGGCTAGGCCCATCAGGCGGTAGGGGAGGTGCATCTGGGGCTACTGGAGGTGGAGGGGAAAAGTGTTCTAATGGGTCCCATTCTGTTTTTCTGATATCTTAAACATGCTCATCTTGGAGGGTGAGCTCTCCCTCCCACAGCAGGCAGCATAGTCATTCTCTTCCTGATTCAATGGTTTCTTAGCTCTTACATGGATGTTTAATGCCTGGCACATCCACCCTTCATCTGACCCATATCTCAGCCAGTATACATGATTGCTCCTGATTTCCCTTCTGGTCCATTCTACCATGCACTAGTGAATCATTTTGAGCTCATCCTTATCTCTGATATTTGTGTCATATTTCTGTTATAAACAAGTTCACAAGTTAATACAGAGTTGTTAGTGTTAATCTGAAATTGTTACAAGTTAATTGTATTATTTAAATAGTTGTTAAATGTTAAACCTTTAAGTTACCCCCATGTTGCAGGGCTTTGCAAGGGTTTCTCAGGGTGAGAGAGATAGACCAGAATCTTGGCTTCATGATCAGAAGGCTGGATTAAATAATTTATGATACATAATACATTATGACTATACTAATAGGAATAAAGAGAAAAGTTCAAAAGCTGCTAAGCTAAGAATAGAATAGGAATCCATCAACAATAGGGCTCTCTGTGAATCTGTCCCAGAGAGCTCAGTCTCTGATTGCCCCTTAATTGTAAACATGGAACATGGGCCAATCACAGATGCGCCTGTTACATTCCACAGCAGCAGATGATAATTGTTTACATTCTCTTTCTGGGACCTCAGCTCCCCAGAAGAAGGAAAAATCCTAAAGAGAGGATTTTTCACAAAAGATGTCTGTGACACCCCCACTGTTAATCCTCTTACCCTAACAGTAACTTTGTTGCATCTGTCCAGTACTGCCTCCACTGCCCCCCAACATGGCATTGGGTAACATCCCCGGAAAATATGCAAAGAGACATTCAAGAAAATCCAATGAAAGGCCCTATAAACAACCAGCTGGCCGGAGATTTAAAGAACTAAGCAATGGGTCCTACTAGCAAAAAGTTCTCCTACTCCACCCGCAAGGTTTTAGATGTCACCATGACCTGACTAGAACTGGTCAGAATGAGGACCCTAGATGATGAGCCAAAAACTGTCTTCCTAAGCACACCTGTGAGGATGGAAGCCCAAGTTCTGCTGTGGAGCAAAACTGTCTATCTCCTTTTCTGCGTTGCCAAAGGGAGCAGCGGTTGTGTGTGCAACCCCTTGGGCCCCCACCCAGAGCTTATCACTCCATAAAGGTATCCAAAAGGAGCAACTCTCTTTGCCCTATTCATTTCAGCTGGGGACCCATTTGGGATAGCCATGCCTGAAGAGGATGCCAGGAACGGGACGGCTGCCTGCCATGGACCTCCAGGACAGCTGGCTACCTGGACCGAAGAGATTAGCCTGGGATCAGCAATGCTGAGGAGCGCTGGAGGAGTAAGTGACCCCGGTGGCGGGTATAGGAGGTGTGCAAAGGGTGTGTGAGTGAGACAAGGGCGGGCAGCTCAGACCCCTGAAGCGAATGAGGACCCTTAGTTCCGCAGTTCCAGACCCCCGTGAGGGGGCCAGCCAGGAATGGGGGAATGAGAGGAACTGCTGAGTGAGGTGTCTCCTGAGGATAGTGAGGGCCCTCCCCCGGGCATTCAGGCGTGAGTGGCATGCTTCAGGGCTAGGTCTCCCTTGCTAAGACCATTGCGGTCTAGGTAGGTCTGGCTGTGTGGAGTACCTAGACATTGAGTGAGTCACATGCATCTCAGGGTGCCCTCAGGCACAGCCAGTACCAAGTGCCCACAAGGGTCCTCAATTCCCAGGACCGGTCCAGACGTACCGCAGGTGATGCACTGCCATGATCTTGGGGAGGAGATAATGAACCCACAGCCCAAGAGCACTGGGGTGGGGACTCTTTAGGTTAAGGCAAGGACAGGCACCACACATTCTTGCACACATCCCTTTCGCCTAGGCTATTCCGCTGGGGAGGGGTAGCCAAGCTGGATGGTGGACAGCAAAGGGGTCAGGTCCCACTTGGGTTGATCCTAGTTTCTGGGGAGAGATACCCCTCGTAACCCCACAGAATGGAGTCTCCTTGAACCTTTCTACCTCCGTTCAAAAAGTGAGGAAGGCAGATATGGTATTGGAACAGGACGGTCTAGCCCAGGGTTTGGACTCATGGTCTGGACTGGCGAGTGGCTAAACAAGGGAAGGTCCTGGTGCCCAGGGAGGGGTTTTAAAAAGGAGTTAGGAATTTTAGTGGAAGATCCAGTGGGCGTTTCAAATCTGTTGGACCAGTTCCTTGGATCTAACACTTACACCTGGGGAGAATTGAACTCTATATTTAATATCTTGTTTTGTCCTGAGGAGGTCAGAATGATCAGAGCAGCAGCAATCAGAATTTGGGAGAGGGAGAGTAGAATAGGGCCTCTTGGAGACCTTAAGATGCCTTTAGTCGGTCCAGGGTGGCATCCAAATTGGGAAGAAGGCAGAAGGAATATGAGAGACTACCGGTCTCTGATAATTGAAAGTATAAAAGAATCTATCCCTCATAGTAGCAACACTAAATTGGCCTTTGAGGGCACTCAAGAAAAAGATGAGACTCCAGCAAGTTGGCCCAATAGATTGAGGAGGAATTTTCAGTTATATTCCAATATAACTGATCCAGATCCCAATAGTCCAGAGGGACAAGTACATTTAAAAGTACAATTTGTTACAAAATCTTGGCCCGATATTAGGAGAAAGTTGGAACAAATTGAAGACTGGCAAGAGAAAGGTATAAATGAGTTATTAAAAGAGGCTCTGAAGGTTTACCCAAGGAGGGAAGAGGAGAAGGCAAAAGCAAAAGCCAGAATAATGGTTGCTGTAGCTCGGCAAAGTGTTGGGGCTGATAACAGCCCATCAGTATGGTCTTCTGGAATAGGTCAAAAAAAGCCAACATCCTCGGTAGGATGATACAGGGAAAAAAACAGGTTTTAGAAAAGATGGGGAAAAACCAAGAAAGATAGAAGGAGTACCTAATGACAGGACACATTATTATTGTGAGGAAGTCAGACACTTTAGGAAAGATTGCAGGAAATTGCGGATAGATGCAACGATTGCGCAGGAACAGGAGTCATTGGAACGGGTCTTGAGGGGTGACAACTAGGGGTGTAAGGGGCTCTATATGTTAGGGGATCCGATGAGACACCAAGAAGAGCCCCTAATAAATTTTATAGTGGGTCCCCAAGATGAAGACTTTGAATTCCTTGTGGATACAGGAGCTGATAGATCAAGTATTAATAAGTTACCAGTGGGGATGATCATTGGGAATAAGACCTGTGAAATATTAGGTGCAGAAGGGAAGCTGTTTAGAGCACCAGTTGTCGAAAATGTAAAAATAAAAGGAAATTCAAGGCAATGTATAGTAGATATTATCTATCTGCCTAGACTAGAAACCAGTCTGTTGGGTAGAGACTTACAAATCCTGTTGGGAGTGGGGATCCTACCTGAGAACGGGAAAATGGTGTTCAGACTTATGAGGTTAGCCCAAAGAGACTTAGAAGAGATCCACCCCAAGGTGTGGGCAGAACAGGGAAAATATGGATATTTGAACATTCCACCAGTAAAGGTAGAAATGCACAAAGACACTTCTCCCATACAGGTGAAACCGTATCCCATATCATTAGAGGGAAGGAAGGGATTGGCGCCTGTGGTCGAGCACCTATTAAGGGAAGGTATCCTAGAACCGTGTATGTCCCCCCCCAATACCCCCATATTAGCTATCAAAAATATAGGGAGGGAAAATATGGATTGGTCCAGGATTTAACAGAAGTAAATAAGAGGACTATTGCAAGGCGCCCTCTAGTGCCCAATCCATACACATTGCTGAGTCAGATCCCAAGAGAACACGCTTGGTTTACCATCATAGATTTAAAAGATGCTTTTTGGTCTTGTCCCCTTCCTGAAGATTGCTGGGATTGGTTTGCGTTTGAATGGGAACATCCGGATAGAAACCGGAAAATGCAGTTAAGGTAGACACGCTTACTACAAGGATTTACTGAGTCCCCTAATCTGTTCGGGCAGGCACTAGAAGAATTATTAGATCCATTCCATCATAAAGAAGAAATAAAAATATTGCAATACGTTGATGATTTACTTGCATCTGGAGAACAGTAAAGTGAAGTCAAAATGGTCAGTATACAACTATTAAATTTCCTAGGGGAAAAGGGGCTGAAGATATCGCAGGATAAATTGGAATTAATAGAACCTGAAGTCACCTATCTAGGATACGTGATTGGAAGAGGGTGTAAAAAATTCAATTCTGAAAGAATTACAGGAATTCTTTCAATTCTGGCTCCTAAAACTAAGAGGTACGTAAGAAAACTCCTGGGATTATTTGGGTATTGCAAATTGTGGATAAATAATTACACACAGAGTGTGAAAATTTTCTACAATAAATTGGTAGACCAAGAACCAATCCAGTGGACAACAGATGACCAGCGATTGCAGGATCTAAAGAATAAATTATCTTCAGCCCCAGTGCTAAATTTGCCCGATCTTAGGAAGGAATTTTATCTATTTGTAAGCGCAGAAGAAGGAATCACCTATGTGGTGCTTACCCAAGAATGGGGAGGATCCTGAAAACACATAGCATTTCTATCAAAATTACTAGATCCTGTAGCCCAGGGGGGGCCCAACCTGTCTGCAAGCAATTGCAGCTGCAGCATTTTTGATAGAAGCCCAGAAATTGACATTACAGGTAAAGATTAAAGTGCACCCACCACATGATATTAGAACAGTTCTTAGTCAAAGGGCCCAGCAATGGCTCACTGACTCTAGGATTTTAAAATATAAAATTATCCTAATAGATACTAAAAATTTAGACCTAGCTACTTCTAAGTGTCTTAATCCTGCTCAATTCCTTTCTTGAGAACCCATAGACAATTTAGAACACAATTGCCTCGAATTAATACACATGTAAACAAAAGTAAGGGAAGACCTCAGAGATGTTCCCTTAGGTTATGGGAGAGTGCTGTTCATAGATGGGTCCTCTTGAGTGATCGCTGGGAAGAGTTTCTGGGTATGCAAAAATAGGTGGTAAAGACATGGAAGTCTTAGAAAAAGATAAACTGTCTTTGAATTGATCAGCCCAGTGCTGTGAAGTATATGCATTAAAAAGGGGACTAGATTTGTTAGAGAAAGATTATGGCACCATTTACACAGATTGGCAATATGCATTTGGCATAGTCCACACATCTGGTAAGATCTGGGAGAAGCATGGATATTTAAATTCTAAAGGAAAAAATTTAGCACATGCAGAGCTAATAAAGATAGTATTAAAATCTTTACAAAAGCCAACAGACATAGCAATAGTGCACATAAAAGGACACCAGAAAGGGAATACACTTGAGATAAAAGGGAATAAACTTGCTGACCAAATGGCCAAGGAAGCAGCCTTAGAATTAGGAGAACCAGTTAAGATTTCCAAATTAAAGGGTAAAGATGGACAAAAGGAACGTGAAGTAAGACCAATCCTCAGTGAGAAAGAACAAAAGGCGATAGAGGAACTGAAGTTACACCAAGGGGAACATGGTGAATGGTTAACCCAGATGGGAAGAAGTTTCTAAATCAAGCGTTAGCACAGAAAGTATTAACAGAAATACATGAACTAACACATTAGGGAACCCAGGGACTATGCGACCACTTCCTGACAGAAAACCTATGCATTGGAGTGTATGATTTAGCCAGAACAATAACTAAAGGATGTGTAATTTGTCAAAGGATAAACCAAAAGGTAATGAGAAAAATAGAACCCGGAGGAAGAGAATTGGCTTTAAGACCATCCCAAAACATACAGATAGACGTCACTGAAATGCCTCTGGTACAGGGATATAAACGCCTACCCACCTCACTCATTGGGTAGAAGCTCTTCCCACTAAAAAGGAGACTGTAGAAGTGGTCGCAAAGATAATCTTGGAAGACATCATTCCCTGGTATGGTTTAGTGAACACTATCGATTCTGATAGGGGGCCTCACTTTGCTGCTCAGGCCTTACAGCAAGTAATTGAAGCCTTGGGGATGAAATGGAAACTACATACTCCATGGCATCCCCAGAGCTCAGGCAAAGTTGAAAGGATGAGTAAAACACTCAAAAAAGTGTTGACAAAATTAATATCTGAGACCAAATGAAATTGGTTGAAGTGCCTACCCTTAGCCTTGCTACGCATTACAACAAGACCCTGAGCAGATATAGAGGTCTCCCCCTATGAGATGATGTTTGGGTTTCCATTCTTACTGTCCCCCTACAGTACTGGAAATTATTTAGATGAAGAAGTGGCTACCCACAAGTATTTAGAATCTAGTGGGAAAACATTAGAGAGCCTTAGAAAAAAAGGATATATACCCCAAACCTCTCCTCAAGATACAAATGTGCATGATATTCACCCTGGAGATTGGGTACTAATTAAATCATGGAACAATACACCTTTAACACCTTTAACACCTAAATTTGAAGGTCCCTTTCAGGTGTTGCTGACTACACACACGGAGATACGGACTCAAGAAAAGGGTTGGACACATATTACTAGAGTCAAAGGGCCGATGACACCTCCCAACAAAATACCCAACTCCCTTGCACCATCTGCAGGACCAGTAGAAAGAACCTCATCCACCAATTCATGAGAGCGGACTGTAAGCCAGAATCCAAAAGATCTAAAGATAATTCTTAAGAAAAAACCAAGGACTGATAAAGACTGAAAGCAGAGCTAAAGAATTGTTCTTATAAGCCATTATAGGAGTTAAGAGATTTGTTGTAACGTGGTGAGTGGTAAAAAGTGTTTTAAGAGTTGAAAAGTTAGAATCACCCCCTCTAAGAAAATTAATAGAAATCAAACTCTCCTGCTGAGCTTTCACAAAAGGCAGTAAAAATAAGCAGATAGACAGTGAAACAGCCAGTGTACAGAGACTCTATCAAATCCCTTGGAAGACCTGAGATCCAAGAGGCAAGACCGGGGGGAACAAGCATGGAAAAAATGGCCCCTACTGGACTCTTGGGAAAACTGGTGCTGATGCTGCTGGTGAGTGGTGCTGTCAGCAGAGATAAGGACCCTTGCACCAAATGTTACTATCCCATCTATGATGGGGAAGACCTGAAGGCCCTATTCAGAGTCCACACCAACATAAACCTGAGCTGTTTTAATCACTCTCAATTAATTACCTGCCGAGAAGACAGGAAGGTCTACTGAGTTAGCAGGAATACGGCCTCTTATAGGCAACACCTGCTTGGGGAATTCCAAGTAGGAGAACCCTGGTTTTGTTTTGAGCATTAGGGTTAAAAGACCTGGTAAAGGAAAAACAGCTGACAAGGGAGAGAGATAGTCCAGACATCCCCTTGGAAAAAAAAAAATTATTTATAGATCTAGTAGAAAAGATAAGCAAAGAGGTAAATTTAACCAAGTGTTGGGTTTGTGGAAGTACCCAAATGACTGAAATTTGGCCTTGGGAGGGAATTAATCTAAGCCCACTAGAAATTTTGAGATGGAAACAAACAAAATTAGAATACGAATCTTTGACATCCAGGGGAAAAGAAAAATGGAACCTAAAATCAAAAATAATAGGTGAAGAATGCATACTGAGAATGGGGAAGAGATACAACAAACCTGTAGGAAAAATGGCATGTAAAAGATATTTAATAATAAAGAATTTGGATACCAGACGGGACCCAAAGGAGCCCAATATGTATTGGGCTGGTGGAAAAACAGAAAAGGGATGTATATATCATGAAGGATATAAGCTGTATCAATGTACAGCAAAAAGAATAAACCCCTTCTGGAGAATCAGAGAACTATCAAAATTTTGGGAATTCCTGGATGAAACCATAGATGGGTTCTGGCAGGCCCCAGAGTATTTGTTTTGGATCTGTGGGGACACAGCATATACAAAGTTACCTGGAGACTGGACAGGGAGTTGTATCATAGGGGTCATCAAACCAACCTTTTTCCCACTACCTAAGAAAGCAGAAGCACACCTAGGAGTCCCAGTATATGATGATTTAAAGAAAGACAATAGAAAGAAAAGAGATGAAATTGACATGGGCGGGACACAAGTATGGAAGAGCGAAGTGTGGACTCCATAAGAAATCATCCAAACTTACGGGCTAGCAACATGGGCTCAGGGTGAATCCTGGGGCTACTGTACCCCTATCTATATGTTAAATAGAATAATCAGGCTACAAGCAGTACTTGAAAAAGTTTCTAATCAAACAGCTCTAGTATTTGAGCATATAAGTGACCAATTGTCCCAAACAAGAACAGTAATTTATCAAATTAGACTGGCTGTAGATTACCTATTGGCACATGAGGGAGGAATATGCAGAAAATTCAACTCTTCTGAGTGCTGCTTGGAGATTGACAATAAAAGTGCTTTAATTAAGAACATCTCTAAGGAAATCCACAAATTGGCTTATGTAGGGACTCAAGAGTGGACACCTTTAATCAATACTAACTGATGGGATGAGTTCTGGTCCTTTATAGGAACGTGGTGGGAAAAAGCTGCATTTATAACTATCTGTTCAATAACTGGATTGTTGTTTCTACTGTGTCTCTTGCCCTGTTTAGTGTGAATGCTAACTTCCACAGTCGAAGCAAGTATTCAAATTCCCAAGATAAGTAATCAGAGACAAGCAAAAAAAATGTTAGTGGAAAGCCAGAGGCAGAAACATGAAACTGCAAAAGAAATATACGGCAAATTCAAAAAACTCAGGAAATTTTATTTCCAAGAGCTAGAAACAGCAAATTGATGCGGGCATCAGCCCAATCAAAGGAATAGAGGGGGGACTTGTTATGAAAAAGTCCACAAGTTAATACAATTAGAGTTGTTAGTGTTAATCTGAAACTGTAACAAGTTAACTGTGTTATTTAAATTGTTGTTAAATGTCAAACATTTAAGTTGCCCCCGCTGATAATCCCCTCACCCTAACAGTAACTTTGTTGCATCTGTCCAGTACTGCCTCCACTGCTCCTCAACATGGCATCAAGTAAAATTCCAAGGAAAATATGCAAACTAAGAGAGAGTCAAGGAAATCCAATGAAAGACGCCAAAAACAATGAGCTAGCCGAAGATTTAAAGAACTAAGCAATGGGTCCTACTAGTGAAAAGTTCTCCTACTCCACCAACAAAGCTTTAGATGTCACTGTGACCTGACTAGAACTGGATCAGAATGAGGACCCTAGATGACGAGCCAAAAACTGTCTTCCTAGGCACGCTCATGACGATGGAAGCCCCAGTCATGCTGTGGAGCAAAACTGTCTATCTCTTCCTCTGCATCGCCAAAGGGATCAGTAGCGGTGTGTGCGACCCCTTGGGCCCCCACCCAGAGCTTATCACTCAAAAAAGGTATCCAAAAGGAGCTGGTCTCCTTGCCCTTATATGTAGGGGGCTGAGTGAATGTGTATCTGGGGGCCTGAGTTAACTTATGTACTCTAAGTATATGTATGGCAGTTGAAGATCTCTCTATTGTATTAGTGACCCCGCCCTGGTTCTAGTTATTGTAAATGGGCTGCAGCTGTGATGTCCTTGATTGGGCAGCAGCTGTAGCCCATGCAGGTAACCGAGATAAAAGGGGGCGGGGTGGTCAGGGAGAGCCGGGAGAGGAGCCCTGACCGAGAAGCAGCAATACCACTGCTGTGAAGATCTGCCATGAGAAAACCACCGAGAAGATATGAGACTCAGGAAATATAATTGTACAGCAATGTAAATGCAACATTCTGGTGACCCCGACGTGATAAAGAACGTGCAGCCGAACATCTAAAGAAGGTATGGAATCCCCCAGACAGCTGCGAGCTGTGGCAGCCAGAGAGCTGGGACTAGGCAACACTATAGAAGAAAGGACAGCTGCGAGCTGTGGCAGCCAGAGAGCTGGGACTCCAGAAGATAGGACAGCTGAGAGCTGGGACTATAGAAGTAAAGACAGCTGCGAGCTGTGGCAGCCAGAGAGCTGGGACAGAAGATAGGACAGCTGAGAGCTGTGACAGCCAGAGAGCTGGGACAGAAGAAAAGACAGCTGCAAGCTGTGGCAGCCAGAGAGCTGGGACAGAAGATAGGACAGCAGAGAGCTGGGACAGAAGAAAGGACAGCAGAGAGCTGGGACTCGAGAAGTAAAGACAGCTGCGAGCTGTGGCAGCCAGAGAGCTGGGACAGAAGAAAGGACAGCCGAGAGCTGAGACTCCAGAAGAAAGGACAGCCGAGAGCTGGGGCTGTAAAGTATGTATTCAGGACAGCTGAGAGCTGGGACTCTAAAATATAGAACATCTAGGGATTTGTGTGTGTGTTTAAAGACAGCTGAGAGCTAAAATAAATATGTGTATTGTAGTTATAAAGTTGGTAGAAGTAAAGAAAAAAAAAAAAAAAAAAAGAAAAAAAAAAAAAAAAAAAGTAAAAAAAAGAAAAAAAAAGAAAAAAAAAAAAAAGAAAAAAAAGAAAAAAAGGGAAAAAAAAGGGGATATGTATATATTCTATGTATGAGCTGTAGCAGCCAGAGAGCTGGGACTAGACAGCTGCGAGCTGTGGCAGCCTGAGAGCTGGAACAGAAGATAGGACAGCTGAGAGCTGGCAGCCTGAGAGCTGGAACAGAAGTAAAGACAGCTGCGAGCTGTGGCAGCCTGAGAGCTGGGACCCTGAGAGCTGGGACAAATATGTGTCTGTGGCAGCCTGAGAGCTGGGACTATAGAGGTAAAGACAGCTGCGAGCTGTGGCAGCCTGAGAGCTGGGACAGATATGTGTATAGCAGCCTGAGAGCTGGGACAGAAGAAAGGACAGCAGAGAGCTGGGACTCGAGAAGTAAAGACAGCTGCGAGCTGTGGCAGCCAGAGAGCTGGGACAGAAGAAAGGACAGCCGAGAGCTGAGACTCCAGAAGAAAGGACAGCCGAGAGCTGGGACTGTAAAGTATGTATTCAGGACAGCTGAGAGCTGGGACTCTAAAATATAGAACATCTAGGGATTTGTGTGTGTGTTTAAAGACAGCTGCGAGCTGTAGCAGCTTGAGAGCTAAAATAAATATGTGTATTGTAGTTATAAAGTTGCTAGAAGTAAAGAAAAAAAAAAAAGAAAAAAAAAAAAAGTAAAAAAAAAAAAAAAAAAAAAGAAAAAAAAAAAAAAAGGGAAAAAAAAAAGGGGAGTATGTATATATTCTATGTATGAGCTGTAGCAGCCAGAGAGCTGGGACTAGACAGCTGCGAGCTGTGGCAGCCTGAGAGCTGGAACAGAAGATAGGACAGCTGAGAGCTGGCAGCCTGAGAGCTGGAACAGAAGAAAAGACAGCTGCGAGCTGTGGCAGCCGAGAGCTGGGACAGATATACATATTGTAATTGTAAAGTAAGTAAAAGTAAAGGGGGAAATGTAGGGGGCTGAGTGAATGTGTATCTGGGGGCCTGAGTTAACTTATGTACTCTAAGTATATGTATGGCAGTTGAAGATCTCTCTATTGTATTAGTGACCCCGCCCTGGTTCTAGTTATTGTAAATGGGCTGCAGCTGTGATGTCCTTGATTGGGCAGCAGCTGTAGCCCATGCAGGTAACCGAGATAAAAGGGGGCGGGGTGGTCAGGGAGAGCCGGGAGAGGAGCCCTGACCGAGAAGCAGCAACACCACTGCTGTGAAGATCTGCCATGAGAAAACCACCGAGAAGATATGAGACTCAGGAAATATAATTGTACAGCAATGTAAATGCAACACTTATATATTTCACATTTGTGCCCCTTTGCTGGCCCCGCCATGGTGGCCCAGCCCCTGTGCAGGCCCAGCCCAGGCCAGGAGCATTGCAGCTGGGAACGGCCCCTGTGCCGTGGTGCCCACAGCAGCCTTGGGGCTCTGTGCCCCATGGCCTCCCTGCTGGGCAGCCTCTGCCAGCTCCTGCAGAGCCCCTGGCACCTGTGGGGCTACACAGACAGCCCTGCCCCGGGCTCTGCCGGCCTCTGGGCCAGCAGAGAGGCAGCCAGGGCTGGCCATGGCTGGGAACAGGCCCTGAGCCCTGCAGGAGGATGGAGCTGGGCCACAGCCAAACTCAGCCAACGCCAAAGCTGGGCTCAGTAGCCAAGACTGCCAAGGGCTGGGCACACAGGCTGGTGCTGGCAAATATCCTGGGCCCCCTCCCTGCTCTGTCCATGCTACCAAGGGCACAGAGCAGCCTCCTCTCTGGAGCACTTGCCTGTTTGCAATGCCCTGCACAGGTGCTGGCCCTGCCCCACAAGGCCTGGCCTGAGTCCTGCCCTTGCACGGTCAGCCAGGCTGAGATGGACACTGATGGTTTCTGGGCCAGGCTCCCTGAGCCCAGCCCAGCTCCCTGCAAGCTCTGCCAGCTGCCCTGAGCTCTGGGCAGCACCAAGGGCCTCTCCCCAGCCCAGCCCAGCCAGCTCTGGCCCCACAGCTCTGCTCAGGCCAGGCTGCTCTGGGCACTGCTCCACGGCCTCAGCCCCTGGCAAGGGCACAGCAGCAGCTGCAGCTGCCACAGGACTCAGCCCCAGCCATGGGGGAAGGTGCTTGGCCAAGGCCAAAGCAGGCTCCCTGGCTGCCCTGCTCCCCTCGGGCTGAGGTGCTGAGAGCTCTGCAGCCCCTGCTGCCATCCCATCTGCCCAGGGCAGCACAAGAGCCCGGGCCTTGGGGCCCTCAAGAGCTGCTCCTGCTCCAGGCCCAGGGCCCATGCCAAAGCTGGGGCAGCCACAAGGCTGTGCCCATTTCTGTTCATTGCTGCCCTGATAGGGATGGATCCTCAGCCACTTGGAGGTTGCTGATGAATTTTCCTACTCCAGAGGCCTCTTCTTTCTGGAGCTCTTCCATTTGGGAATTCAGTGACAAAGGCTCATAAACATTTTTGTTTAAAACATCCAAACAAGAAAAGCCCTTGCTAATAATCTGTTTTTTGGTTAATTAGACAGATTTCAGAAGCTTATTGAAAGTGAATATGCTGTATTTAAACAATGCAGAGAGAAGACTTTTGTCCTGTGTTCTTTTCCTGTTCATAGATTGATATCAGCAATGTCCAATTTATATTGACCCCTTGCACCTCTTCATGCAGTTTGAACAGATATGAAAATCAAGAGTCTTATAAATGATCAAATTGTGAGCCAAAATTATAAAAAATTTAGAACAGATTTATTTTTTTGTCTGCGAGACCAAAGTTTGTTCTTTGAAACCACCACAGCCAAAGATACAGCGTTGAGCCTGGGATCGGCACTGGGTGAACACGGATCTGACCCCTGGAGTGTCAGAGTCCCCCCAGTTCATGCTCGCAGCTTCGTGCTGCGAGGTTTTTACAGTTTATTCTGTCCGAGGCAACGATGATAAAATTTTCTTTGTGTCTCTTCACATGCATTGCTGTTGCTTTCCATGAGCAGAGGTGGACAAAAGCCTCGTCCAGGTGTGCCATTGGTGTCAATCAGCTTTGGAGGAGTCGTGTATTCAGATGTATCAGGGTGGCATCGCTGACTGTCTTGATAGATGCAATCATCAAGGTGATAATTGGTTTCCAATGGTTCTGGACAACTCAGGAAACAAGTGATCATCTCCCTGGAAGCTTCTATTCTTACCTTAAGGCCTCGATTGTTGTCTTAACTTGCATCCAGGAAATAGTTGAGTCTGAATAAGACAGCTGCTCCTAGCCAAGGTAGTCAAAATACATGGTTTGGATTTCACAATATTTTATACCATACATTAATAGCATGAATTATCCCTACCATATATTACAAGGGTACACTATAGTGGATGAAGGGGTGGTAGCCATACAAAAGGGAAAGTTACCTTCCAGCTGGTCAGCCCAAGCCTGTGATTTGCATGCCCTAAAACGAGCTCTGGAAATATTAGCACAGAAAAGGGGAACAATAGATACAGACTGAAAATACACTTTTGGAGTAGTGCATACTTTTGAAAAAATTTGGGAAGAGAGGGGGTTATTCACTTCAAAGGGAAAGAGACTGATTCACAAAAAATTTCTTTAGAAGAGTTAGAAACCTTACAGAGGAAGTACCGGTGGTATTACCAGAGGAAGTAGCAGTGGTATATGTTCAAAAGATATCAAAAATGGGTGCAAGGGAAAAATTTAGCCGATTTTGAAGCTAAAAATGCAATTGAATCAGAGACAGAAACACTAATATTAGTGTTAATCCCCATGAGAGAAATGGAAAAAGTCCCCATATTCAGTGGGACAGAAGAAGAAGAACTCCTTAAAACAGGAGCCAAGAAAGATAATGAAGGGGAGATTAGCAGATGGGCAGCAAATGTTGAATAAACCCTTTGCCAGGAAAATGCTAGAAGGCATACATGGAACAACACACTGGGATACATAAGTGCTAAGTGATCAATTTCTAAGGGATTGGGGATGCATAGGAATTTTCAGAATAGCTAAGCAAGTAACTGAATGGTGTGTGATATGTCAGCAAGTGAATAAGAAGGTCATGGGAAAAACACTCAGAGGAGGGTGAGAACTGCCTTAAAGCCCTTTCAAAACATCCAAGTAGAGTTTACTGAGTTTCCTCAGGTACAACGTTGGAAGTTTTTGCCAGTGACAGTAGATCACTTGACTCATTGGGTCGAGGTGGTACACACTGTGAAAGCCAATGCCAGTGTCGTGAGTAAAACACTTCTAGAATCAATCATTCCCCAGTATGAGACGGCAAACAGGATTGATTCAGATGGGGGAACTCATTTCACATCGAAGGTATTGCAGAAAGTTGTTCAGGCCCAGGAGTAAAATAGGAATTAGACACTCCAAGGCATTCACAGAGTTCCAGTCAGGTTGAGAGAATGAATCAAACTCTTAAAAGAGCTCTATTTAAGCTCATGATTGAAACCCAAATGCCATTAATAAAATGTCTCCCTTTAGCCTTATTAAGAATTAGAACCCAACCCCAGCCAGATCTGGGGATGCCCCCTTATGAAATGATGTTTGTGTTACCCTTCCTGACCTCACCCCAGAAGGTTGCCACCTATGAGGAAGGGGAAGCCAATGCCAAGAAATAAGTTATGTCTATAGCAGAAACCTTAGAAGGGCTAAGACATAAAGGGGCAATTCCTCAAACTACCTCCCTGAATTTCAGAATCCATAATCCTGGGGATTGGGTGATGATCAAGTAATGGAGAGATCAGCCTCTAACTCCTCAGTGGGAAGGTCCCTTTCAGGTACTGCTCACCACCAAATTGGCCATGTGAACTGCAGAGCGGGCATGGACTCATGGCAACACAGTCAGGGGCTCAGGAGAAGAACCCAAAGAGTGGACTGTAACATCCAGGTTGCATGAAACAAGATTGACTTTCAAGCAGAGACTGAAAGACAACCAGAAAAACACCAAGACACCCGAAACGTAGAGTCAAGCTTCCACCAACCAGCTCGAGAACTGTCTTCCTGTTTTCATGGGTGAGAATTACCAGCATCTGTTGAGGAGAAGTACACAAGGGACTGTGAAAGGTAATGGGGCAGCATCCTTAAGAAGTAAGACAAGGAATAGAGGGCAAGATTGGGTTGGCCCCTTTGTTTGCTACCAAGAAGGCTCCATAGCCCTGCTGTGGGTAGCAACCTTGTTGGCATCGTAAGGTGGGGACAAAAGGCCATACCAGACCTCTATCATTGCTCAGTTGCCTTTTAATTCAACAGGGACTGGAGGGCAGGACCGAGTTGGCCTCTGTGCTCACCCCTAAGATACACTGACTATGGGTAGCAGCCACATAGGCACGGTAGATGGGAGTCAAAGCCATACTGGACCTCTGTGGTGCCCTTTTGTGCATTCCAAATAAGTGTGTCTAAGGAAAACCTGAGATTTTTTCTGCTGTTCCCACTGTCCTTGCCCACATCAACAGATGCTGGTATGACTCATTCAAGAGAGAGAGAAATTTTTTACTTAATTGTTTGAGCAAAATTACTTATAGAAAAAGAAAAGGAGGGTTGGTTACAAATGAGTAATCCTATGGTTGACTCTCACAGTTAAAGAGTGAATATTAATTATATGTTAAGAAAAGTTTTGTAGATGTATAGTTATCCTTCCCCTCCCCCTTGCATTGTTATCACAGGATGGCCTCAGTAGTTGGGGCATTTGGGAGGGTCAGCTTGTTACTATGGCAGAACCTGACCTCCAATCAAGGTGTAAGACAGTGATCTCCACCACTGGACAGTGAAGAAGGAGTCGATTGACAAGACTTTGGGAGGGGCCAGAGATATAAAAGACAGAACATCCATTTTGTAGCTGAGCGCACAGTAACTGAATCCTTTGCTCCCAGCACTGTGTTATTTTCTTTATTAAGTCTTCTGTTGTATTTTGATAAGATCTTAACAATTTAAATTTTTGAAAGTGAAAATGGTTTCTCACATGAGGTTGGGGAATGTGAGGCAAGGTTGTCCACACTGGGTCAGCTCCAAGGTACAACTTCACTGACCTGGCCAGACCTCCTTAGGAGTGCCCTACATCAATATAAAACACTTAACGCTCCAATCAGCTCTTCTCCAAAGAGAACAGTAATAAAATACACTCTTTAAAATAGGATTACATATTACTTAAAAGCTCTTTGAAATATTTCTCCACAACTGTAAAAGGAAGTCTGCCTCATGAACTGCTCCAGACCAGAGAGAAATCAAGGCAGAGCCATAGTTTGTCAGGACTTGCTTGATCCTAATGAGCCCGGTGCTGCATTTGGAGCTGAGTCCTTGAAGCTCAGGGCCTGAGAGGAGATTGCACAAACCTTTCCAGGAGTTAAAGTAAGAGAAAAACCCCAAAGTGTCTCAAGGCATGAATGGGTTTCACTGAGGTCCATCCCCAACACAAACTGCTCATGGGCTCCTTGGAGGAGAGAATTGAAGACCAGAATTGGAATAAACACCTCTCAGATATTCAGAGTGCAAAGGGATACACAAAGTACCTTAAAAACCTTGAGTATCTCAAAGTATTAATGAGCCCCACTGAGTGTCAGTACAAAGCTCTCAGGAGACTCGTAAAGCAGATAATTGGGGCCATGATTGCACAAATCTCTCGCAGAGTCTGTATCCAAAGGGCAACACCAAATACCTTAAAATACCTGAAGTACCTTGAAGCATAAATGGCCCACTGAGTGTCATTACTGATAAAGGCTCTCCAGGGAATAATTAAAGGAGATATTGGAGGCTGGGACTGCACAATATTTTTCATAGAGTCTGTATCGAAAGGGAAACAAGAAGTAGCTTAAAACAACTGAAGTATCCTGAAGTATTAATGAGCCCCACTGAGTGTTGCTACTGACAAAGCGTCGCCAGGGACTAATTACAGCAAATAATTGGAGGCCATGATTGCACAAACCTCTCAGAGACTCCAAGGCAAAAGCCAAACCCAAAGTCCTTTGAAAAACCTGCAGTCCCTGCAGGGAGCATGAAGGAGCCCCCAGGGCCATTGCTGAGCAAGGCTCCCCAGGGACTCCTTCCAGCAGATCCTTGAGGCCACTGGGATGTGGGCTAGGGGAGGATGCTGAGGGCAAGACAAGGGGCTGACAGTGCCCAGCCTGGCTGGGGCTGTGCCAGGAGGCCCCAGGGCCTCAGGACAAGGTGTCTCCTCACAGCACTTGGTGGCACAGACCCTGCTGTGCCCCAGGGCACCAAGACTTGGCTTCTCTTTGTCCCCAGCTGTCATCAGTGCTTCCAGTTCTCTGCTCTGCCTGGGGCCTGGGGACACTTCCTCAGTCGTGTCCCTCAGTGGGACCCATTAAAATTTCAAGAAACTTTGGAGCTGGATTCTGCCTTGGAATTCTGGAGAGGTTTCTTCAGCTCCCTCTCAGGGACTGATGTTCAGGGCCTGAGCACAAAGCTGCAGAGGCTCATTAAAGTCCTTGTGCTGTGTCTGTGCTGCTGAGCTGGGCTGGGCTCCTGGCACAGAGGCAGCTCCTGGTAACCAAGAAGAGCTTCAAAAGCACATTTCTCTTGATGAGCAGCTCTTCTGCCAGCCCAGCAGGGCTGGGGCACTGCCTGCAGCCACCCCAGGCACAGCACAGAGGCACAGAGAGCTTCAATCAGTCAGGGCTGGGAAGGTGCTGAGAAGTGCCTGGGGCAGAATCACTGCCAGCCCTTGGCACAGGAACCTCTGGCTGCAGGACAATGCAGCTGCAGCTCCTGGAGCCATCTCCTAAAGCTGGAACATCCCAACGCCTACAGACTCTGTGAGTATAAATCTGGGTATTTCTGGTGCAGGGGAGGTGAAATGCTCATGAAGCTCTGACATGCTGAGGGCTTCTGATTAGTCATAGAATATTTCCAAGGCAAGGATTTTGATAAAAATGAGGAAACTTTCTAAGTCTAAGTCAGTTTCCTACTATTGCAGAATGAAAGGTAGTGGGGATGAATATTAAAGGTTGATTATGAAGTATTTAATATGAATTTTGACAAGTGCCTGAGACATCCGAAGTGTTACTTTTTGTGATCAATAGGTTCACAGGAGATTCCTAATGTGCTTCCAATAGGTTAACAGGAGATCCCCAATATGCTTTAGGCCACTGTGCCCAAGGACAGCAGCAGCATCACCCTTGCTCTTAACCTTCAGGCTCAGTCTGAGCTGTCCTTCATCCAAGCTGCAAACAGAATCTGCTCCCAGCCAGTGCCCAGCAAACAGGCAGGGTTTTGTCAGGCCAAGGAGAGTGCACAGAGATTTGGGGTCTGTGAGTGCTGCCACAGAGAGATCAGGAGCAGGGAAACACCTGCAGGAGGAAAATCTCCAGGAAGCAGAGAGAAAATCAGGCAATGAGAGGAAACAAAACCCAGCAATGCTGTGGCAGGGAGAGTTTAGAGATATCCACAGGATCCCCTCCAGTGCAGCCCCTCCCTCTGCACAAGCCCCCTCCCTCCTGTACCCAGCCCAGCCTGTGCCCTCAGGGCCGGGGCTCCAAGGTGTGCAGCCCCTCCTGTGCAGGCAGAGCTGCAGCAGAGCTGTGGGGCAGCTCTGCAGCCCCGGGCCCAGTTCCCTCTGTAGAGCACAGGGCTGGGAGCAGCTGCCTGGCCTTGGGGGCTCTGGCAGGGGGCACAGCTCGCTCAGGGTGACACTGTCCCCAGTGCCCGGCTCTGGGCAATGCTGTCAGTGCAGCCAGGGAAGGAGCTGCATCTCCCTCAATCCAGTGCCATCATAAGGACACTTGGGACTCTCTCTGAGATTTCAGTCCAAGCTGGGAGCTTCAATCCAGGATGCAAACCTCTCCTAGAACAACTTTGTGTTATAAGATTGATGGGGAAAGACAGAGGTGTTGTGACAGTGAAAATGCTGCTGGATTGGTGAAATGAGCAAGGTGAGTCCTTGGCTACAAATGTGGAGCTGGGCTGTGATGGATCCATCTGCTCTCAGCAGTACCTGGGGGTTGGTAAGAGAAACTTGGGAGTGTGAAAATTCTCCATTTCAGAAATTAAAAGCCCAGAGAAACTCAAAACAGAATGAAGTGACAGATCATCTGCTCCCAATCTGCACTTACCATCTGGCTGCAGGGAACTCACTTTGTTCTACCAGAGGGCAGCAGAAATGCTGAGTGTATCTGATATTGAAAATAAGCTGGACAGATATGCAGGGAGCTCAAAAAGAAAACCTCACAACTCTTAAACACAAAACATTGTCTATGTATGTTAAAGTGGGGGGTGTATGAGAAATGGCTTTTATTTTGGTTTCAGATGTCTCCTCTGACTCTTCACTGTCCTTTTCTCCATTAACAGGTCCCCATGTGCAGCCCCAGCAAATGCCCAACAGCAGCTCCATCAGGCACTTCCTCCTGCTGGCATTGGCAGACACGCGGCAGCTGCAGCTCCTGCACTTCTGCCTCTTGCTGGGCATCTCCCTGGCTGCCCTCCTGGGCAACGGCCTCATCATCAGCACTGTAGCCTGGAGCAACCACCTGCACACGCCCATGTTCTTCTTCCTGCTCAACCTGGCCCTCACTGACCTGGGCTCCATCTGCACCACTGTCCCCAAAGCCATGCACAATTCCCTCTGGGACACCAGGGACATCTCCTTCATAGGCTGTGTCACACAGCTCTTTTTCTTTATGTTCTTCATCTCAGCAGAGTTTTCTCTCCTGACCATCATGTGCTACGACCGCTACGTGTCCATCTGCAAACCCCTGCACTATGGGACCCTCCTGGGCAGCAGAGCTTGTGCCCACATGGCAGCAGCTGCTTGGGCCAGTGCCTTTCTCTATTCACTGCTGCACACAGCCAATACATTTTCCCTGCCCCTGTGCCGTGGCAATGCCCTGGGTCAGTTCTTCTGTGAAATCCCCCCGATCCTCAAGCTCTCCTCCTCCAAATCCCTCCTCAGGGAAATTGGACTCATTGCTGTCAGTGCCTGTTTAGCACTTGCCTGTTTTGTGTTCATTGTTTTCTCCTATGTGCAGATCTTCAGGGCTGTGCTGAGGATCCCCTCTGAGCAGGCACGGAACAAAGCCTTTTCCACCTGCCTCCCTCACCTGGCCATGCTCTCCCTATTCCTCAGCACTTGCATATTTGCCTACCTGAAGCCCCCCTCCATCTCTTCCCCATCAGTGGATCTGGCCCTGTCAGTTCTGTACTCAGTGGTGCCTCCAGTCCTGAACCCCCTCATCTACAGCCTGAGGAACCAGGAGCTCAAGGCTGCAGTGTGGAAACTGATGACTGGATGCTTTCAGAAACATTAGACTGCTGGAAAATTTTTGCTAATCATTTGTAATTAAAGTCATCTTTGACACTCCTTGTTGGTTTCATTTTGGAGGTTCTTTTTATGTGTCTTACTTTTACAATATAGTCAACAAACAAATATCATTGCTTGTGCATTTCTCATTTTGTTTCTGTCTACTTTCCCTGTGCTCAGAGACTGTTTCAATGAGGGACTGTGCTCTCAGTGGCTTTAAAATGAACTAAAGAATCTCCCAGGAAAGTTCTCACCAGAGATGCCCTTCTGTAGCCTTCTCTGGAGCTGCAGCAGCAATGTCTCTGTGCAGAGCTGGGGGCAGATCAATGCTGGCACAGCAGCTGTGCCCACCAGCAGCAGCACTTGGTGTTGCCAGTGCTGCTGCCGTGGCCCTGCCCCACTGCCCTGGTGGCCCTGGTGTTGCTGTAGGGCCTGAGTGCTCTTGGGGCCGGGCACAGCCCTGGGGGTGGCAGTGCCGGGGCTGCAGCAGGGACAGCCCATGGGCACTGCTGGGGCAGCACTGACGCCTCAGGCCAGGGCCTGGGGGCTCCAGGCTCCTTGCCCAGGCTCTCTCAAGAACACACCCAGGCCAATGCTCAGCACAGAAAAGCCCTGTGAGCAGCCCCAGGCTGGCCGTGGGCAGGCTGGGGACAAACAGCATGGCTGGGGCTCTGCAAGGGCCCTGGGGGAGATGGGAAGGAGCAGCAGAGCAGGGGCTGATCCATCCCCAGTGCACTGGACAGCCCAGGGCAGCGTCCCAGAGCGTCCTCATGGAGCTGCCAACAACATCCCCCCTCTGCAGCCCTGGCCTCTCCCCCAGCTCACACAGGTGCCCCATCCTTGCAGGCACAGACATGGAAGCACTGGCTCAGCAGCCCCTGTTTGCATTGCACAGAGCAGGGGGAGCACCCCCATGCTGTTGCTGTGGGGACATGAACCTGAGGGAGCACAAATGCCATGAGCCCCTGGGGCCAGCAAGGGCTGGGGGACACCAGGGAAACCAGTCAGCTTTGTCCTGGCCTCTGCAGTCAGCCAGAAAGTTTGTTCCCATCAGCTGGGAGTTTCCTGTGCCACTGCAGACGCTGTTGCTCAGAGCCAGGGCTGCCTGGCAGCCACCCCCAAACTGTCCTGAGCGTTTCATTTGCTTCACCTCTGCTTTCTTTACTCTTCCTGCTACAAATTTCTTCCTGTTGCCTGCCCCTGTTCCTTCCCCTTCAAACAGCCCATCTCTGTCCTGGTACACCAATGCAGAGATTTTTATTGCCTGCAATGCTGGCCCTGGCTACACCATTCCTCATCCAGCCAGGAGCCATTGGCCTTCTTGGCCACCTGGGCACACTGCTGGCTCATGTCCAGCCTGCTGTCCATCAGTGCCTCCAGATCCCTTTCTACCTGGCTGCTCTCCAGACGCACTGTCCCCAGCCTGTAGTGCTGCAGGGGTTGTTGTGGCCAAAGTGCAGGATCCAATATTTGGACTGATTAAACCTCATCTTGTTGGATTTGGGCCCTGGATCCAGCCTGTCCAAATCCTGTGCAGAGCCCTCCTACCCTCGAGCAGATCAGCACTCCCAGACAACTTGGTGTCATCTGCAAATTTGCCAATGGTTGACCCAATCCCGTCATCCAGATCATCAGGGCAGACATTGAAATCCATGCTGGCTGGGTCTGATCCCTCAGCCATCCTGTGGGTGCCCTCTGATGGCACTCAAGGTGATCTGTTCAATAACCTGTCTGGGCACCCAGGTCAGGCTGACAGGCCTGGAGTTCCCCAGAGCCTCCTTCCAGCCCTTGTTTGGGTGGGGTCACACTGGCACCTCCAGTCCTCTAGGTGGGAGTGTTACCCAAAATTTGTTAAAATAGAAAACTCCTTAACACCAATGTAGCATTAAGAAGCAACATTCTTTATTCAGCTAGATACACGGGGGACAGCTCCTCCCAAAGCCGTGCATGCTGAGTACAGGAAAGTTTCTGTTTATTTTCTGTATTTTGCACACATATGCATTGATTGTCCTGGACTAAACACACGTATGAATATAATTTCCCCAAAATCATTAACGTATTTCCCCTCCCCTTTACCCATGTGTTCTCCTGTCCTGGGGGTCTCTCTGGTGAGCCCTGGTGGTCGTGGACCTCAGTGTTCCAGTGAGCCTGGCTGAGCTGGCAGGACACTCAGGCTGGTGAACTTCCAGTTCCCCTTCTCACACAATGGGCATTGTGTGGTTTCCATAGGCCCGGGGTTTTTGAGAACAAGCTCCAGGTGTCAGCTCACCTGGTGGAGACAATTGATCATCTGGTAACATGAGGTCACAGAGTGGGCTGTGACATCACAGAGTGGGTTATGTGGGGTCATTGAGCAGCTATGACATAACAGATTGCCTCTGTGACACCACAGGACAGAAGTCTGAAATCACAGAGCTAACTGTGACATCACACTGCAGAGGTCTGCCATCACAGAATTGGCAGTGACATCAGAGGCCAGCTGTGTGACAATAGAGAATGGGCTGTGACCTCACAGAGCAGCTGTGACATCCCAGAGGGGCTGTGTGACATCCCAGCAGGGCTGTGTCAGGTCACTGGGTTGGTCACTCTGCCCCAGCTCCCCCTCTCAGTTTCTCCCAACAAGTCCAATGCTGTCCATGCCCAGCAGGGTCCCTGTCCCCCAGGATCCCCCCGGCCCACCTGGAGCCACAGCCTCCACCAAAGGATGTTCCACAGGATCCACCCCAGAGCCTGACAGGGGAACAAGGGGCGAGGGCTGTGGGACCAGGACACCAAGGACATGGATTATCCAGGTCACTGGGGCCTGGGTTGGGTTGCCCAGGGCAGGAAAGATGTCTGTCAGCTGTAGCAGGGTTTGGGAAGGGCCTCCAAGGTGGGGCTGGAGCCCTTGGGCTGTGAGCAGAGGCTGAGGGAGCTGGGCTTGTGCAGCCTGGAGCAGGGAAGGCTGAGGGGCTCCTCATGCCAGCCTGGCAGTGCCAGCCAGGAGGGGAGGGAGAACACAGAGCCAGGCTCTTCACTTGGGGCTGGTGGGAGGCAAACGCCAATGGATGGAAGAGGAAAGAGGGGAGATCAGCCGGGACAGGAGGAGATGAAATTAGTCAGGCTGCTTTCAGAATTTCCTCAACAACAAGAGCAGCCTGACCTCCCTTCTTCATCCACCACTGACAGCTTTGCAAATCAGGAATTGTTTGAGCTGTTTTGCACCACACCAGGATGATCACAATCACTTGTGGGTGGTGGACTCATCAGATGCTGCAGGGACCATGCACATAGCTCAGGGAAGAGTGTGATTGTTATTAAATTGTGTGCTGTTCCACTATAGTCTGTTGGCCATGAAGAGAAACTTTCTGTGCCTCTGAGTCTCATCAGTTCCTGACCCCCAAAGGACACAAACCTGATGAGTTGTGGTTCCCATCCCAGTGGTGGCACTTGCATCTCCCTCCATCCCCAGAGCAGAGCTCCCTTGTCCCACAAAGTCTCTGGCAATGCAGGGATGAAGGAAACAGGACAGGCTGTGGGGAATCAAGTGCAGGGCAGTGCCCAGGAGAAGAATGACTTTTGCATTTGATGGAGATGTGCCTTCCCTTGTCTTTGTTGGCTGACAATAAATGAACATCCCTCTGTGTCTCGGGCAGTTCCTTCTCCAAGGAAAGCAGGCGGGAGTTGGAGCCAAGGAGCTGAAAGCTGCAGGTGCAGCCTGGGCTGGAGGGAGCTCAGATTTGCACAAGGCTGCTCTGAGTGCCAGGGCTTGGATGGGGGAAGTGGTGGGGTGGGAGTAGGGACAGAGTCTGATTGATTGTCAGCCATGAAGGGTCTTGATTTTCATATCTACTCAAACAATATGAGGAGCTACTTGCATTCATTGTCAATTGGAGATTGCTATTAACATTCCCCTGTTAATAAAATAAATAACAAAAAACTGAAGCAGGAGCTAAGAAATGTTTTCTCACAGTGTTTTGAAATAGAACATATTCAGTTGAATGCACTTATGAATTCTCTCTTATTAACCACACAAGATTTGGAAACTGAAATCAAATTATCTCTGAGGCTTGGCTTGTTAAGGTCTTCTGAATGTTTATGAGCCCTGGGACACTGAATTCCTGCACTGAAGAGCTGAAGGCTGAACAAGCCTCTGCAGCAGGAAAATTCAGCAGCAGCCTCCAAGGTGATGAGGATGTCAGCAGCCCCCACTGAGGCCACCCCTGCCCAGAGACCGTGGGGGAATGGGCAGACAAGGAGAGCGTCCCTGGGGCTGGGGCATCACAACTCAGAGGCACCAGCGGCTCCAGCTGGGAAATGGAGTGTGGAATGTGTCTGGCAAAGCCCTGCCTGGGCTGTGCCAAGCCGGACACAAAAGCCCTGAAACCCCATCTCCCAAACAATTTTCTTAATGAGACATTTAAAAGGAATTAGAATTGTTTGTGTACTCTGAGTTGGACTCCCTGGAAAATACCAACAAGAGATTCTCAGGGGCTCAAAACAACAAAACAGGCTTTACTGGCAACTTTAGAAAATCAGAGAAACTTTGGCAAAAGGTTTATTACGACATTGCAGTGGTTTTGGTTTGTTAATTTAAGATTTTTCTAATGGTGAGATTTCTTAATTAATGTACTGATGAGTGTGGTGGGTTTTAGTGTCAGTTAATTTTTTATGTATTTATTTTGTTGTGAGATTGGATTACGAGAAAGGTAAAGTAAGCCAAAAAATTTAAAAGGTTTTAAAGGAAATTTTTATTAAAAATAAATTTAAAAGAGAAAGGTAGTAAGAATTAAATTAAACTCTTTAGAACACTTTTTTTTCTCTGCAACTTTTTCTTTTTACTGACAATGTAAAGAAAGTAAACTTAAAATTTCTGCTTAGCTTACTATTTGTAGAATACTCTTTTTTCAGTTTAATTCTAAAATGTTTTAAAGATGAATTGTTTAAAGGTAGCAGTTTTTATTATTTTCTTCTAAAATTATTTTTATCTCTGGGAATAGAGATCTTCTCTTGGGGATAGTGGATTATTTCTTTTCCCCTGCCTAATCTTTTGATGAAATTACAGTTATTTAAATGTTTGTTTACTTTAGTATGGAAGTTTTTGTTTGATATTATTTTGAATTTTGGTTTTTAGTTTTATGTGTAATAAAAGAAAAGAGTTTTTTTTTATAGTTTATAAGAAGATTTTAGTTTTAAGATGAAGATATTTTTTTCTTCTTTTTTATCTGGGATTTAATTTCTTGTTTACTGACTTTGATGGCTTTATATTGTTTTTTATATGCTTGTATTTTGTTTTTTTTTTTATACTTGAGGGAGGATTGAAGTATTGAAAGGATTGACACCTGACCTGTCAATAACTTGTGGTGGAAGTTGTCGTTGGACTCTGTTGGGATTGGTTTTATGGTTTGTTTTTGGGGTGTTTTGCGTTTAATTTTAGTTGTAGGGTTATTTTGTATGAGTTGCAGGTTGTAGAGGTTTATGATTTGAGTGGTGTTGGGGGAAGGGGACTTGATTGTAAGTTTTAATAGGTATGTCTAGCTTTCTAGAACCTTTTTTTTTCCTGCTTGGTAGTTTTTGGGGTATGGTTTGGTTAGAACGGGGCCAATGGGGGGGGCATCCTGGGGGAGGTGGGGGAAAGGGGCTCAGCCCACGGCAGGGTTCCTTGGTTTGGTTTGGTTTGGTTTGGTTTGGTTTGGTTTGGTTTGGTTTGGTTTGGTTTGGTTTGGTTTGGTTTGGTTCGGTTCGGTTCGGTTGAGATGGGGGCCAGGGCCAGGGCCTGCTGCTGCTTTGTTGACTGGAAAAGAAAGAGGAGGTTCCTGGCTTTTTTCATCTTTAACATATGTGTTTCACAGAGATGTGTTCAGTATCTTAATAGTTTAACAGATTGTCAGTTACACAAAAAGTTTTGAATTGCTTTTGAAAATTCTTCTCATGTCAAATGAGATGACAGACATTCAATCAACAAAAAACACTTCTCAAAGCATTGACTAGGCCCATTCAACTTGACAAACTCTAAGCATGTTCAATTTAATGTTAATCAAAATTTGCAGGAGCACAGAAACAGAAAACACAAAAAGACAGAAAGACAAAAAAGATATAAAGAGGCACACACAGAGCTACCAGCTCCGGGATTTCAGTGGTGTTCAGATGAAAATTCCAAGAGGAGGTAGGGTCAAGATATGTGCTTGCATTGTGGTCAGCTTTTAATACCCCTTGATCTGCCTGAGCCCTTCCGCCAGGTCAGACTTGGTGGCATTTGGTCTCTCAGGAGCTGGGCTTGGGGCTGCAGAGATGGCTGTGTGTCGCAGACATTTTTTTCACAGAAATCCTTTCTTTCAGATTTCTGCATTTTCTGGGAAGCAAGGGCCTCAGAAAAAGAATGTAAACAATTATTATCAGCTGCTGTGAAATGCAACGGGGCCTCTGTGATTGGTCTCATGTGCTTGTTTATACTTAAGAGCCAATCACAGGAACAAGCTGGGGACTGAGTCCCTGGACACAACTTTGTTATAGAATTCTTTTTTTCTATTCTTAGCTTAACAAGCATCTGCAAACTTCTCTCTTTATTCTATTTAGTATAGTAATAATGTATTACATATCATAGATCAATAAATCCAGCCTTCTGATCAAGAAACAAGATTCTCGTCTCTCTCTCACCTCCAGCGACCCACTCAGGACGCTGTAATAGCTGTGGAGCATTGCCTGTGCTGTGCCAGGGACGACAGACTGCAAGGACAGAGGAACAGGGCAGGGACACCGTGGGACAGCCTGGGCTGCACAGGGCACAGGGATGGGCAGCAGCTGCAAGACAGCCCTGCCAGAGCCAACATGGGCAGCACTTTGGCCCTGGCTGCTGGGCCTGGGCCTGAGGCAGGAGCAGGAGACAAGTGACCCTTGCAGGGCTGGGGCCTCATTGCCTCCTTGTCCCTGCTCAGCAGCCTGGCAGGGGCCGCCCCATGCTCCTGCCCTTGGCATTGCACATGCCCACATGCCAGTGCCCATCCTGGGAAGAGCCCTGAGCAAGGAGGGAGGGACAGGATCTGCCTGGCCAGGGGCTGGGGCTCAGGCCTTGGCCCTTTGCATTCCTCAAACACATCCAGGTGTGCTCAGCACCAGAGACACCTTTGCCTTGTTTGTCCCCAGCTGTCATCACTGCCTCCAGTGTTCTCCTCTCCCTGGAACCTGGGGACACTTTCTCAGTCCTGTCCCTGACAGGGATCTCTTCAAAGTGCAAGAAACTTCAGCATTTCAATGTAACTGAGTTCTTGAGTGTTTTGTGTCATCACTGAGGGAGTTGTGACACAGAACTGGCTGTTGCATCACAGAGTAGGATGTGAGGCCATAGAGCAGACTCTGCCATCATAAAGTGTGAACCTGTGGCATCAAAGATTGGTTTGTGGCATCACCAGGTGGCTGTGTAACATCATAGAGCAGGCTGTGACCTCACAGAACAGACTGTGATATCACAAAAAGACAGTGACATCACATGGTGACTTTTTTGACATCACAGTGTCTTCTGTGGCATCACAGAGATGGCTGTATCACATCACAAGGTGACGTCTCAGACGACTGTGTGACATCACAGAAGGCTGTGTGACATCACGGGGGCTGTGTGAGGTCACTGGGGAGGTCACTCTGCCCCAGCCCCCCTCACAGCTCCCCCCAGAGCAGTCCAACCCTGCTCGTGCACAGTGGGGTCCCCTGTCCACCCGGTCCCCCCGCCCCCGGCCCCGCAGCCTCCCCCAGAGGATGTTCCACGAGATCGACCCCAGAGCCTGACACGGGGATGGGGGGCCGGGGCCCTGGGGGTGGCACAGGGGGACAGGGAGCCCCCAACAGCGTCCCCGTGTCCCCGAGGGCCAGAGCCTGGGCCAGGGCTCCTTCACCCTGTTATGAATAAGGCCTTGAGAGCGCTGAAAAGATCCCCAGCAAGGGATCAGCAAAAACCAGATTTAATATTAAGGGACAGCAGCACAAAGTTCCTTAGCAAGAGTCACTGCTCCTGACTGGACACTTCAGGCACAGCAAGGAAACAAAGCATCAACAAAACCAAACAAAATCCAGGCAATCAAACCAGAAATCAGCCAAGAACTCTTCCTGGGTATGTGTGAGACACAAGGACAGTGAGGGTAAAGATAAAATGAATATGGCCAAAAAGCTTAACAGAGCTCAAACTTTACAGGAGTTAACTTACACCTTAACCTTAACTGATACCTTCAACTCCCCAATTTAGCAAAAGAACAGCACTTAACACTATTTAACCTAACTTAAAACCTATGAGTTAGAAATTTAACGGAGGAATTACACTTAACAATCCTTAACTTAGCTAATAAATAAAATTTACCAACTTAGAAAAAGAACAACTCTTAGCAGCATTTAACTTTGTTTAGACCTCGTGACTAAAATTTACTTACTGATACGTGGATATCTGACTGACTCAGCTATCCAAGGCACTCAAGCCCTCAGAGAGCAGCATTTCTGCCACATTTCCCCAGCACAAGCACTCCTGTGTGCACACAGACACCAAGAGTCAGTGCAAGGCACCTGTGAGAAATTCCCCTGAGGGCAGGAAATGCTCACTGTGGATCCTTTGGCATCTCTCCAGTGGGTGAAGGGCTGAGCCTGGAGGAGTGGGGGGATCGGCCCAGGCTCTGTGGTTGTTCAGGATCCCCGAGTGCAGCAAACGGGAGAGTTCCTGGCTGGGAGAGGCCCCACTCAGAGGGAGTCGCTGGCCCAGAAGAGCTCCAAGGGCTCCTTTTGGAGCACTGTTTGTAGGGCCCCAAGAGAGGGACTTCAGTCCCAGCAATGGTTCATCCTGGCTGCACTTGGCATCAGCAGCTTTCTTTGGCAGTGTGAGAACAGGGATGTTGTGCCACTGAGGGAACAAAAACAGTTCCCAGGGCTGCTGCTAAAGGAACCAGGAGCTGGTTGGGCAGCAGCAGTGCCTGGATCTGACAGTGTTTGTGATGAGCTGCAGAGGAGCTTAGCCCAGGGGCTGTTGGCCAAGGCCGAGCCCCAAGGAGCATTTCTCAGCTGGCAGGGGGGCCTGAGAAGGGGAGGGGGGAATGCAGCAGCACAGGGCCCCTGGAACCAAGGGACCATTGTAACACTGTGGGGCCCTGTGAGACCAAGGGACCATTGTGATACTGTTGAGACTCATGGAGTCATGGACAGCACTGTGACATTGCTGGGCCTCATGAAACCAAGGGGACTGTACTGACTCTGTGTGGCTCCATGGAATGTAGGGATCATTGTGACATTGCGAGCCCCCATCAAACCAAAGGTCCATTGTGACATTGCAATGCCTCATGGAACCATGGAGAGGCCATTAAGAGACTTCCCAGCCTTATGGAACCAAGGGGCCATTGTGGCACTGAGGGGCACCATGAAACCAAGGAGACCATTCTGACATTGAGGGGACTCATGGAATCATGGAGACCCTTTGACACTATGAGGCCCCATGGAATAAACAAAGCATTGTGACACTTTAAGGCCTCATGGAAATAGTGAGACCATTGTGACCCTGGGGGTCCCCACAGAACCGAGAGGACCATTGTCATACTTTGGAGCCTTGTGAAAGCAAGAGGCCTTTGTGACACTGCAGGGGTGCATGGAACCAAAGCTCCAGGGTGACACAGAGGGGCCTCGTGTCATCAATGGTCCATTGTGACCCTGTGGAGCCAAAGGGGACCATTGTGACACTGCAAACCCCCAGGGTCCAAAGGTCCATTGTGGCATTGCAGGGCACAGAGGAGTCCTGTGACACTGGGGCCTGGGGAACAACAGAGACCATTGTGACACTGCAAGACCTCATGGAACCAAGGTGTCATTGTAACACTATAGGGCACGATAAAACTAAGGGAACATGGAACACGTTGGGCTGGTTCGGCCTACTGGGCCCCCTTACTGGTCCAGCTGACCTTGGCAAGTGGATGGTCTCTTCTCATTCACTATTGAAACACTGGGGCGCTGTGCTTTCCTTGCTATGGAAAAGAAGTGTCCTTCTCCTCCAGGTGCCCATGGCCAGAATTGGGATTCCACCTCCAACATTGCCTTACTGTTATAGACTGGAGGAGATTGTTGGCTCAAAACATTTCATGTGTGGGGATGAAGGGGCAGGTATAGCACTGCCCTGCCCTGGCACCCCAATATCCCCAGAGCCTCTACCCCAGCCCAGCAGTGGCTGCCAGTCCCTGGCACAGCACAGGCAATGCTCCACAGCCACCTCTGCAGCCCCAGCCCAGCTCCTGAGGGACCAAATGAGCCCAAGTCCCACCTGGGGGAAGGGCCCAGGGAGACCAAGGGGTATTTAAGGCTGACCACAAGGCAAGCACACATCTTGACCCTACCTCCTCCTGGAATTTTCATCTGAACAACACTGGAATCCAGGAGTTGGTAGCTGTATGTGTGCTCCTCTGTATCTTTTTTGTGTTTTTCTCTTTCTGTGTCTTCTTCTGTTTCTGTTCTCCTGCAAATTTTGATTAACATTAAATTGAACAGGCTTAGAGTTTGTGAGGTTGAAAGCACTAAGTCAATGCTTTGAGAAGTGTTTTTTGTTGGTTGAATGTCTGTCGTAGTTTGAACATGAGAAGAATTATACAAAGTAATACAAAACTTTTTGTGTAACTGACAATCTGTTAAACCACTAAGATACTGAACATGCCTCTGTTAAACACATATGTTAAAGATGAAAAAACCCAGGAACCTCCTCTTTCTTTTCCAGGCAACAAAGAAGTAGCGGGCCCTGGCCCTGGCCCCCATCTCAACCAAACCAAACCAAACCAAACCAAACCAAATCAAACCAAACCAAACCAAACCAAACCAAACCAAACCAAACCAAACCAAACCAAGCAACCGTGCCATGGGCCGAGCCCCTTCTCCCCTCCCCAGGCTATCCCTTGTTCCCATCGGCCCCATTCTAACCAAAAGAAACCCCAACAACTAACAAACAGGAAAATAAAAGAGGACACAAAACCCCAATCAGAACAAAGCTAGGCAGAGCTATTAAAATCTTACCATCAAGTCCCCTCTCCCCAACACAACTGAAACCAAAAACCCCTACAACCTATAACCCATAAAAAATAACCCTCCAACTAAAATTAAACACAAAAAAAACCCCAAAACCAGCTATAAAACCAATCCTAACACAACCCAACCATTACTTCCACCACAAGTTATTGGTGGGTCAGGTGTTAACCCTTTCCATATTTCAATCCTCTTCCAAGTAAAAGAAAAATAAAATACAAACATATATTAAAAAAAAAAACAATTAAACCATCAAGATCAGTAAAGAAGAACAAATATCCCAATTACAAAAGAAGAAAAAATACCTTAATCTTAAAACTAAAATACTCTTATAAACCATAAAAACCCTCTTTTTCTTTATAACACTTAAAACGATAAAAAATATTCAAATTAATATCAAACAAAATCCTCCATACTAAGAGAAAAAAAAAACTGTAATTCCATAAAAAGTTTAAACAGAAATGAAAAGTAGTCTAGTACCCTCAAGAGGAGATCTCTATTCTCAGAGATAAAGATATTTTAGAAGTAAACAATAAAAACATTACCTTTGAACAACTCATCTTTAAAACAATACCTCATTAGTCGTCGTGGCCCACCAACAAGATGCAAACAATCTTGTAGCAATAAAAACAACTTCACAATACCAAATTTCCCCAGACAGCTGTTAGCCATGACAAAATTAAGAACCACAAAAACTATTTTTTCCTCTTAAAAAAAAATGTCCATAACCATAACAAGAAAACTTCTCTCCCTAAGTAAACTAAAAAAATCTATTCTAGAAACAGTAAACTAACTAGAAATTTTAAGTTTACTTAAGTTTACATTGTCAGTAAAACAAAAGTTGTAAAGAACAAAAGGTGTTCCAAAAAGTTTATTGTGATTCTTACTACCTTTTTTATTTTTTAACTTATTTTTAATGAAATTTTCCTTATACCTTTTAAAAATTTTAAGCCTACTTTACCTTTCTCATAATGCTGTTTCAAAACAAAATACATACATAAATAACTGACACTAAACCCCACCACACTCATCAATCCATTAATTAAGAAATATCAAGATTAGAAAAATCTGAATTTAACAAACAAAACAAAGTACAATGTTACCATAAACGTTTGACAAAGTTTCTCTGATTTTCTGAAGTTGCCAGTAAAGGCTGTTTGGTTGTTTTGAGCTCCTGAGAATCTCCTGTTGGTATTTCTCCAGTGAGTTTAACTCAGAGGACGCAAACAATTGTAATTCCTTTAAAATGTCTCTTTGAGTGAGCTTTTTGGGGGGAGTCAGGGCTTGTGTGTCCTGCTTGGCACGGCCCAGGCAGGGCTTTCCCAGCCACATTCCACACTCCATTTCCCAGCTGGAGCTGCTGGTGCCTCTGAGTTGTGCTGCCCCAGCCCCAGGGACGCTCTCCTTGTCTGCCCATTCCCCCATGGTCTCTGGGCAGGGATGGCCTCAGTGGGGGCTGCTGACATCCTCATCACCTTGGAGGCTGCTGCTGAATTTTCCTGCTGCAGAGGCTTGTTCAGCCTTCAGCTCTTCTGTGCAGGAATTCAGTGTCCCAAGGCCCATTAACATTCAGAAGACCTTAACAAGCCAAGCCTCAGAGATAATTTTATTTCAGTTTCCAAATCTTGTGTAGTTAATAAGAGAGATTTCAGAAGTGCATTTAACTGAGTATGTTCTATTTTAAAAGACAGTGAGAAAACATTTTTTAGGTCCTGTTTAGGGTTCTTTTATTTATTTTATTAACAGGGGAATGTTAATAGCAATCTCCAATTGGCATTGAATCCAAGTACCTCCTCATGCAGTTTGAATACATATGAAAATCAAGACCCTTCATGGCTGACAATCAATCAGACTCTGTCCCTACTCCCACCCCACCATTTCCCTCATCCAAAGCCTGGCACCCAGAGCAGCCCTGGGCAAATCTGAGCTCCCTCCAGCCCAGGCTGCACCTGCAGCTTTCAGCTCCTTAGCTCCAACTCCCACCTGCTTTTCTTGGAGAAGGAGCTGCCTGAGACGCAGAGGGATGTTCATTTCTTGTCAGCCAACAAAGCCAAGGCAAGGCACAGCTCCGTCAAATGCAGAAATCATTCCTCTGCTGGATATTTAATCCACTTTCCAGAGGAGACAGTCTCAGAGCAATGGAAAACACCTTCTGTGCCCAGCACAGACCCCAAGGTCCCCCAAACCCTCCCTGCCCTGATTCTGCCCAGATTTGCTCTTTGCACACATGAGTCACACGCTGAAGTCAGCAGCTCCCTCCATATCACAAGGGAGGAAAAGAGAAAAGCGATGAAGAGCTCTCCTGTGCAGAGCCAAGGTGCAAGTGCAGCCCCTGCAGTTGGAACCACAACTCATCAGGTTTGTGTCCTTTGGGCTCAGGGACTGGTGACACTCAGAGGCACAGAAAGGTTTCTTGCCAACAAAGACAAGTTGAATATTTGAACAGTTTAATAACCATCATAGCTCTTGCCTCAGCTCTCTGGGATGTCCCAGCAGCGTCTGACATGTTCCCCATTCCCAAGGGATTTCTGTATAGGAAAATTTTTGGACAAGGACATAAGATAGATATAAACACAACAAGATGTTGAATATTGATATATTTATTTTAACTTCAGAAAGATTGAGGCACTCCCTGAGTTTCAAAGCATGAAATTACTCAGTTGAGAGGCACGTGAATGACCAGAGAGCATCCAGAGGAGAAAAACTGGGAGGAATGGGAAGGACATAGATCGAGCTGGTCTACTGAAGAGATGTCCTTAGACATGGCCATTTAAAAAGGAGAGCTGGAAACACCTGAAGAAAGAGTGAGAGGAAGTAATACACTGAATATTGGTGAGACAAGAAGAGAGGAAGATTAGTATTTCTTCACATTATGCCATCAGCACACTTCTCAGAAATTCCTGGTCCTGGTGGGAAAGCTTTGCAACATCATAAAAGTAGTCAAGGTACCCAGATAATAAAAATGTGCTTGTATATTATGAAACTAACAGGTAATAAAACCTGAGCCCCTTTGCAGGCAGCAATCAGTTGTGTGCCCATGAACAGGCAGTGCCACTTGTGCCCTGATGTGCCGAGTTGGGATTGGATCTGTCTGAGAGCACCTGAGGGAGAACAGAACACCGTGCAAGCTGCAGGTCGCTGACAGCCCTGCAGGGCTCCTGTCCCATCAACATCTTCTCTGCTCCAGTCTGAAACAGGGCCCAGCATGGTGCCGGGATCATCAGACAGCTGAGGTGTGTGCTGGAATTCAATGCCCTCCCCATCCCGCAGCAGCCGTGCATTTCCCTGCTGCAGCCTTGGTCTCCAGCACAGCCATGGAGGCTCTTTGGGCTCTGGAGTGTTCCTGCAGCCCCCAAGGACAGCTGAGCTCGGCCTTTGGCACAGTCAGGCCTGGCCAGTGCAGGCCATGCTCAGCAATGTCTTGTGTGTGCCTGGCCTTGCTGTCAGCCACGGCAGCGGCTGCGTGGCCCCTTTGTGGCCCTGTGATGGCCCCGCCATGGTGGCCCAGCCGCTGTGCAGGCCCAGGCCAGGCCAGGAGCATTGCGGCTGGGAACGGCTCCTGTTCCGTGGTGCCCACAGCAGCCTTGGGGCTCTGTGCCCTATGGCCTCCCTGCTGGGCAGCCTCTGCCAGCTCCTGCAGAGCCTGTGGCACCTGTGGGTCTGCACAGACAGCCCTGCCCCGGGCTCTGCCGGCCTCTGGGACAGCAGAGAGGCAGCCAGGGCTGGCCATGGCTGGGAACAGGCCCTGAGCCCCGCAGGAGGATGGAGCTCGGCCACAGCCAAACTCAACCCAAGCCAAAGCTGGGCTCAGCAGCCAGGGCTGCCAAGGGCTGGGCACAGAGGCTGGCGCTGACAAATGTCCTGGGCCCCCTCCCTGCTCTGTCCGTGCCACCAAGGGCATAGAGCAGCCTCCTCTCTGGGCCACTTGCCTGTTTGCAATGCCTTGCACAGGTGCTGGCCCTGCCCCACAAGGCCTGGCCTGAGTCTTGCCCCTGCATGCTCAGCCCGGCTGAGATGGACACTGATGGTTTCTGGGCCAGGCTCTCGGAGCCCAGCCCAGCTCCCTGCAAGCTCTGCCAGCTGCCCTGAGCTCTGGGCAGCACCAAGGGCCTCTCCCCAGCCCAGCCCAGCCCAGCCGGCTCTGGCCCCACAGCTCTGCTCAAGGCAGGCTGCTCTGGGCACTGCCCCACAGCCTCAGCCCCTGTCAAGGGCACAGCAGCAGCTGCAGCTGCCACAGGACTCAGCCCCAGCCATGGGGGAAGGTGCTTGGCCAAGGCCAAAGGAGGCTTCCTGGCTGCCCTGCTCCCCTCAGGCTGAGGTGCTGAGAGCTCTGCAGCCCCTGCTGCCATCCCATCTGCCTAGGGCAGCACAAGAGCTGCGGCCTTGGGGCCCTCAAGAGCTGCTCCTGCTCCAGGTCCAGCACCCATGCCAAAGCTGGGGCAGCCACAAAGCTTTGCCCATTTCTCTTCATTGCTGCTCTGATGAGGATGGATCCTCAGCCACTTGGAGGTTGCTGATGAATTTTCCTACTCCAGTGGCCTCTTGCTTCTGGAGTTCTTCGCTTCAGTAATTCAGTGAGAAACGCTCATAAACATTTGCGCAAAAAACACAGGGGAAAAAAGGCTTCGGGGAATAATCTATATTAGCTCTTCTGTGGGAAAAATTATTCTTTCTGGTAATAATTCTTCCGTGAATAAATAGACAGATTTCAGAAGTGTGTTCTAAGTGACTATACTATATGGAAAACAACGCATAGAGAAGTGTTTTCTCATGTTAAGTTTTCTTTTTATGTTTGTAGATTGGTATCAGCAGTATCCAATTGTTATTGATCCCCAGATCATCCTAATGCAGTTTGAACAGATATGAAAAGCAAGACCCTTCATGGCTGATAATCAATCAGACTTTGTGCCCCAGAATTTCCCTTATCCAACACCTGGCACTCTTATGGATCAGGAAAGGTGTGGCCAGCAGGAGCAGGACAGTGATTTTTCCCCTGTGCTCAGCATTGGTTGGGCAGCATCTCCAGTGCTGTGTCCAGTTCTGGGCCCCCAATTTAGGAAGGACATGGAGGGGCTGGAGCGTGTCCAGATAAGGGCAACAAGGCTGGGGAAGGGTCTGGAACACAAATTCTGTGAGGAGTGGCTGAGGGAGCTGGGGTTGTTTATCCTGGAGAAGAGGAGGCTCAGGGGAGACGAGGCAGTGTCACGGCACAGGTTGGACTCAATGATCCCCAAGGTCTATTCCACCCTTGCTGATTCTGGGATTCTCTGAAATCACCCTTGGAGTAGTTGCAGGATGAGCCCTGGGCCTCCTCTTCCGGAGCTCCAGCAGCCCAGGTCCCTCAGCTTCTCCTGCCAGCCCCAAAGCCCATCCTGTCAGTCCTGCAGAGCCCCTGCAGCTCCTCCTCATTGCCCAGAACAGGGAGCCCCAGAGCCAGACACAGCAGCCCAGATGTGCCCCCCTGGCCTGGGGTGCCTCTGGCAAGGGAGAAGCACCAGGCACTGCAGGAGCCTGCAAACAATTCCTGCAGCAATTGCAGGATGATCCTGCTCCCCAAGGGATGTTCCTGTGGTGCCAAGTCAGGAACTGCAATGGGGAGTCGGGCCAGAGAGGAAAGGGCAAACAGGGATGGGCTGTTTTCAGAAGAGGGAACAGGGCTGGGCAACAGGAAGAAATTTTTGCCAGACAGAGTAAAGAAAGCCAAGGTGAAGCAAAGGAAATGCTCAGGGCAGTTTGGGGGTAGCTGCCAGGTGCCCTGGCTCTGAGCAACAGCGTCTGCAGTAAGACATGAAACTCCCAGCTGATGGGAACAAAGTTTCTGGCTGACTGCAGAGGCCAGGACATAGCTGAGTGGTTTCCCAGGTGTTCCCCAGCCCTTGCTGGCCCCAGGGGCTGATGGCATTTGTGCTCCCTCAGATTCATGTCCCCACACCAACAGCATGGGAGTGCTCCCGCCAGCTGTGTGCAATGCAAACAGGGGCTGCTAAGCCAGTGCTGCCGTGTCTGTGCCTGCAAGGATGGGGCGCCTGTGTGAGCTGGGGGAGAGGCCAGGGCTGCAGAGGGGGGATGTTGTTGGCAGCTCCATCAGGACGCTCTGGGACACTGCCCTGGGCTGTCCAGCGCCCTGGGGATGGATCAGTCCCTGCTCTGCTGCTCCTTCCTGTCTCCCCCAGGGCCCTTGCAGAGCCCCAGCCATGCTGTTTGCTCCCAGCCTGCCCACGGCCAGCCTGGGGCTGCTCACGAGGTTTTCTGTGCTGAGCATTGGCCTGGCTGTGTTCTTGAGGGAGCCTGGGCAAAGCACCTGGAGCATGACTAATCAAAATTACATCATCCCATTGTGAGATGCTCCACCCAGAGGGAGGAGCCAAGTATTCCTAACTGGATATAATCTGAGATTTTGGGACACCAGAACAAGTTTTCCACTGGATTCCCAGAGGAGCAGCAGCCTTTTCCGCTGGATTCCTAGAGGAAGACCAGACCTATCTACACAACCACTGAATCTTCAGAGGAAGGCAACACTGTTCTACAGCATCACAGCTGCAACAGAACCACACCTGCCACTTTAGGAGGACTGTAGTCACCATTTTTATTGGACTGCTACCAACACCCTGACCAACAGGGTGTCAGGTCATATTCTGACTCTGTCAGTGCTGTTTTGTATTACTGCATTGTTTATTTGTTTAATTTTCTTCCCTAATAAAGAACCGTTATTCCTGCTCCCATATCTTTGCCTGAAAGCCCCCTCCCTTAATTCCAAAATTATAACAATTTGGAGGAAGGGGGCTTACATTTTCCATTTCAAGGGAGATTCCTGCCTTCCATAGTGGACACCTGTCTTTTCAAACCAAGACATTAACCTTTAGGGGAAAATTGAAAATATGTACCCCACACTCAGTTAGAAGTATCCTAGGTGAAAAGGCTGAGAAATGGCTCAAAGATCCCTGTATGTTAACTTATGAAGCGATCTTAATAGAAAATGGTTTAAAGCTAATCGTGAGTAACCAACTCTTCCTGCCCAGTTCTTGTATGGAGACAGATGAGGAATTATTACATAACTGCCTAGAGGTTATAAACTATCAAACAAAAGTAAGAGAGGACCTAACAGATAAACCACTCCAAGTTGGAAAATTATTGTACATCAATGGATCTTCACAGGTAATAAAGGGGCATAAGGTGTCAGGGTACACTATAGTGCATGAAGGGTTGGTAGCCATAGAAAAAGGAAAGGTGCCTTCCAACTGGTCAGCCCAAGCATGTGAGCTGTATGCCCTAAAATGAGCTCTAGAAACATTAGCACAGAGAAGGGGAACAATATATACAAACTGAAAATATGCTTTTGGAGTAGTGCATAAATTTGGAAACATTTCGGAAGAGAGGGGGCTATTAAATTCAAAGGGAAAGGGACTGATTCACAAAAAACTTATTTTAGAAGTGCTAGAAACATTGCAATTACCAGAGGAAGTAGGGGTGATATATGTTAAAGGACATAAAAAAGGGGCGACTCTGGAGGTGTGACAGAACAATTTAGAAAATTTAGAATTGAAAAATGCAACTGAATCAGAGACAGAAAAACTAATAATAATACCAACACCCATGAGAGAAATGCAAAAAATCACTGGATTCAGTAGGAAAGAAGAGGAAGAATTCCTCAAAATAGGAGCCAAGAAAGATAATGAAGGAAAGTGGAGATTGGCAGATGGGAAGCAAATGTTGAATAAACCCCTTGCCAAGAAAATGCTAGAAGGCATACATGGAACAACACATTGGGGTACACCAGTGCTAAGTGATCAATTTCTAAGGGAATGGGGATGCATAGGAATTTCTGGAATAGATAAGCAAGTAACTGAAGGGTGTGTGATATGTCAAAAAGTTACTAAGAAAATCATGATGAAAACACACAGAGGAGGGCGAGAACTAGCCTTAGGGCCCTTCCAAAACATCCAAGTAGACTTTACTGAGCTTCCCCATGTACAACAGTGGAAATTTTTGCCAGTGATACTAGATCACATGACTCATTGGGTAGAGGTGGTACCCACTGTGAAAGCCAATGCCCGTGTTGTGAGTAAAACGCTTCTAGAATCAATCATTCCCCAGTATGGGATGGTAAACAAGATTGATTCAGACTGGAGAACTCATTTCACATCAAAGATATTGCAGAAAGTTGTTCAGGCCCTGGGAGTAAAATGGGAATTACACACTCCATGGCATCCACAGAATTTCAGTTGGGTGGAAAGAATGAACTAAACTCTAAAAAGAGTTCTAGTGAACCTAATGATTGAAACCCAAATGTCATGGATAAAATGTCTCCCTTTGGTCTTACTAAGAATTAGAACCCAACCCCAATCAGATCTGGGGGTGTCACTCCATGAAATGATGTTTGGGTTACCCTTCCTGACCTCACCCCAGAAGGTTGCCACCTATGAGGAAGGGGAAGCCAATGCCAAGAAATAAGTTATGTCTATAGCACAAACCTTAGAAGGGTTAGGACATAAAGGGGCAATTCCTCAAACTACCACCCTGGATTTCAGAATCCATAATATTAATCCTGAGGATTGGGTGATGATTAAGTCATGGAGACATCAGCCTCTAACTCCTCAGTAGGAAGGTCCCTTTCAGGTACTGCTCACCACCAAATCAGCGGTGTGAACTGCAGAGCAGGGATGGACTCATGGCAACAGAGTCAAAGGCCCAGTTGAAGAACCTAAAGAGTGGACTGTAACATCCAGGCCACGTGAAACAAGATTGACTCTCAAGCAGAGACTGAAAGGCAACCAGAAATACACCAAGATGCCCAAAAAGTAGAGTCAAGCATCCACCAACCAGCTCGAGAACTGTCTTTCTGTTTTAATGGGTGAGAATTACCAGCATCTGTTGAGGGGAAGTACACAAGGGATGGTAAAAGGCAATGGGACAGCTTCTTCCAGAAAAAAAGACAAAGGAAAGAGGGAAAGACCGTTTGTTTGCTACCAAGAAGGTTCCATAGCCCTGCTGTGGGTAGCAACCCCATAGGCATGGTAAGGTAGGGACAAAAGGCCATACGAGACCTCTATAATTCCTCAATTGTCTTTTAATTCAACAGGGACTGGAGGGCAGGACCGAGTTGGCCTCTGTACTCACCCCTAAGATACACTGACTATGGGTAGCAGCCACATAGGCACGGTAGATGGGAGTCAAAGCCATACTGAACCTCTGGGATGTCCTTTTGTACATTCCAATAAACTGTGTCCAAGGAAAACCTGAGATTTTTTTCTCCTGTTCCCATTGTCCTTGCCCACATCAATAGATGCTGGTATGACTCATTCAAAAGAGAGAGAAAATTTTTGACTGAACTGTTTGAACAAAATAACTTATAAAAAAAGAAAAGAAGTGTTTGTTATAGATGAGTAATCCTATTGTTGACTCTCGCAATTAAGGGGTGAATATTAAATATATGTTAAGAGAGGTTTTGTAGATGTATTGTTATCCTTCCCCTCCCCCTTGCATTGTTCTCACAGGATGGCCTCAGTAGTCGGGGCATTTGGGAGGGTTGGCTTGTTACTATGGCAGCACCTGACCTCCAATAAAGATTTAAGACAGTGATCTCCACCACTGGACAGTGAAGAAGAAGTCGATTGAAAAAACTTTGGGAGGGGCTAGAGGTATAAAAGACAGAATATTCATTTTGTAGATGAGCACGCAGTGACTGAATTTTTGCTCCTGGCATTGTATCCTTTTCTTTATTCAGTCTTCTGTTGTATTTTGATAAGGTCTTAAAAAGGCATTTAAATTTTTGAAAGTAAAATAATTTCTCACGTGGGATTGGGGAATGTGAGGCAAGGTTGTCCAAAGTGGATCTGCTCTCAAGGTATAACTTCTCTGACCTGGCCAGAACTCCTTAGGAGCGGCCCTACATCAATATCAAGAACAGAATGCTGCAATCATATCTTCTCTAAAGAGAACAGTAATAAAATACACTCTTTAAGATAGGATTACATATTTCTGAGAAGCTCTTTGAAATATTTCTCCATAACTGTAAAAAGAAGCCTTCCTGCTGAACTGAACTAGACCAGAGGGAAATCAAGGCAGAGCCATGGTTTGTCAGGACTTGCTTGATCCTAATGAGCCCTGTGGTGCATTTGGAGCTGAGCCCTGAAACCTCAGGGCCTGAGAGGAGATTGCACAAACCTTTCCAGGAGTCAAAGTCAGAAGAAAATCCCAAAGTGTCTCAAGGAATGAATGGGTCCCACTGAGGTCCATCCCCCACACAGGCTCCTCATGGACTCCTTGGAGGAGAGAACTGGAGGCCAGGATGGCACAAAAAGCTGCTTGGACACTGAGTCTGGAAAGAAAAATCCAAAGTACCTTAAAAACCTTAAGTATCTCTATGGATTAATGAGCCCCACTGAGTGTCAGTACAAAGCTCTCAAGGGACTTATTAAAACAGATAATTGGGGCTGTGATTGCACAAATCTCTCACAGGGTCTGTATCAAAAGGGAAACAGTAAGTACCTTAAAATAACTGAGTACCCTGAAGCATTAATGAGTCCCACTGAATGTTGCTACTGACAAAGCCTCTCCAGGGACTAATTACAGCAGATAATTGGAGGACATGATTGCACAAACATCTCACAGACTCCAAGGCAAAAGCAAAACCCAAAGTCCTTTGAAAACCTGCAGTCCCTGGGAGCATTAAGGAGCCTCCTGGGCCATTCCTGAGCAAGGCTCCCTAGGGACTCCTTCCAGCAGATCCTTGAGGCCACTGGGATGTGGGCTAGGGGGGGGATGCTGAGGGAAGGACAAGGGGCTGACAATGCCCAGCCTGGCTGGGGCTGTGCCAGGAGGCCCAGTGCCTCAGGACAAGGTGTCTCCTCACAGCCCTTGGTGGCACAGACACTGCTGTGCCCCAGGGCACCAAGACTTGGCTTCTCTTTGTTCCCACCTGTCATCACTGCCTCAAGTTCTCTGCTCTGCCTGGAGCCTGGGGACACTTTCTCAGTTGTGTCCCTCAGTGGGACCCATTAAAAGTGCAAAAAAGTTTGGAGTTGGATTCTGACTTGAAGTTCTGGAGAGGTTTCTTCAGCTCCTTCTCAGGGACTGATATTCACGGCCTGAGCACAAAGCCCCAGAGGCTCAATAAAGTCTCTGTGCTATGTCTGTGCTGTTGAGCTGGGCTGGGCTCCTGGCACAGAGGCAGTTCCTGGTAATCAAGAAGAGCTTCAAAATCACATTTCTCTTGATGAGCAGCCCTTCTGCCAGCCCAGCAGGGCTGGGGCACTGCTTCAGCCCCCCTGGGCACAGCACAGAGGCCCAGAGAGCTTCAGTTAGTCAGGGCTGGGAAGGGGCTGAGAAGTGCCTGGGGCAGAATCACTGCCAGCCCTTGGCACAGGAACCTCTGGCTGCAGGACAATGCAGCTGCAGCTCCTGGAGCCATCTCCTAAAGCTGGAACATCATAATGCCCACAGATTCTCTGAGTACAATTCTGGGTATTTCTGGTGCAGGGGAGGTGAAATGCTCATGAAGCTCTTACATGCTGAGGGGTTCTGTTCAGTCATAGAATATTTCCAAGTCAAGGATTTTCATAAAATATAAGAAATTTCTCAGACTTTGCATTCAGTTTCCTACTATTGAAGAATGGCAGGGATGGGAGGTAAATATTAAAGGATGATTATAAATTTTGACAATTGCCTGTAATATCTGACCTGGTAAATTTAGTGATCAATGTGTTCACAGGAGATCCCTAATGAGCTTTCTGCCCCTCCTCTGCCCATAGACAGCACCAGCATCACATTTTCTGGAGCCATCAGGCTCAGTCTGAGGTGTCCTTTCTCCAAGCTGCAAACAGAACCTGCCCCCAGCCAGTGCCCTGCAAGCAGGCAGGGTTCTGTAGGGCCAAGGAGAGGGCACAGAGATTTGGGGTCTGAGTGCTGGCAGGGAGAGAGCAGGCACAGGGAAACACCTGCAGGAGGAAAATCTCCAGGAAGCAGAGAGAAGATCAGGCAAGGAGAGAAAACAAAATACAGCAATGCTGTGGTAGGAAGAGTTTAGAGATGTCCACAGGATCCCCTCCAGTGCAGCCGCTCCCTCTGAACAAGTCCCATCTCTCCTGTCCCCCAGCCAAGCCTCTGCCCTCAGGGCTGGGGCTCCAAGACGTGCAGCCCCTCCTGTGCAGGCAGAGCTGCAGCAGAGCCATGGGGCAGCTCTGCAGCCCCGGGCCCAGTTCCCTCTGCAGAGCACAGGGCTGGGAGCAGCTGCCCGGCACTGGGGGCTCTGGAAGGGGGCACAGCTCGCTCAGGGTGACGCTGTCCCCAGTGCCCGGCTCTGGGCAATGCTGTCAGTGCAGCCAGGGAAGGAGCTGCATCTCCCTTCATCCAATGCCATGGTTATGTTTGCCCAATTATCCCATCATAAAAAAACCAAACAATATTTAAAGTAGTAACAATTTGTATTGAATAATTAAAATAAAAATATATACAATTGGATACAATATAATTTGATTAAAATAAGGGATAATTTGGTTCCAATAATAGCACATAAGCAAAAGATACCGCGGGGTACAGAGTGCAGGGTTCTTGACCCTTGCCCCTTCACGTACAAGCTTGCCAAGTGAAAGTCACCCCTTATATGCCATGTGTCAATACCATCTCCTCCCACTTTCGGTTTGTCATCTCTCCATCTCCGCCTTCATTACCACCCTTATCACGCATGCGCTACCACTCGGTTTGGTGGTTGCACAAGTCTTTGGGGGTCGTTTTGGATGAAGACCTCTCCTCTTCCTCTTTGTCCTTTAATTCACCTTTGGGTTACACATGCGCACCATGCCAGTACAATGTAAGCCAAGACTAACATATCACTGCATCTACATATCAAGGCAATAAATCCCTTATAATTAGCATTTGTTGGGACCGAACCAGATTGTTGCTCCGTTTTAAGCAACTGTATCTTCAGCTTCTTTCCTGTGGTCCTTGAGAACATCTGCTGGGAAGGGGGGGTGGAGCCCCTCCTCTCCCTCTCTTCTTTGGCATTACAACTTTTAACTATTTTATTATTCTCAAATATTAATTACTGTATCAATATTGATTACTGTTTCAATTTTTATCAGCACGAATCATACCTATTTATCACACCATCAGAAGGACACTTGGAAGTCTCCCTGAGATTTCAGTCCAAGCTGGCAGCTTCAATCTGGGGTACAAACCTGTCCTAAAGCATCTCTGAGTTATAAGATTGATGGGGAAAGGCAGAGGTGTTCTGACACGGAAAATGCTGCTGGGTTGATGAAATGAACAATGTGAGTCCTTGGCTAAAAACATGGGGCTGAGCTGTGGTGGATCTATCTGCCCTCAGGAATATGTGTTTGTCTTTAAGGAAAATTTGGGCATGTGAACACCCTCCACTTAAGAAGAGTGAGAGCCCAGATAAACTCCAAACAGAATGAAGGGACACACCACCTCCTCCCAGGCTCCACTGTGCATGTTGCCTCAGGGAAGGCAACACGAACACCTCTGTTCTCCCTGAGGGCGGGAGAAATGCTGAGAGTTTCTGATATCCAAGAACATCAGGACAGATACAGGGGAGCCTAAAAAGAAAACCTCAGAACTCTTAAACACAGAAATATGTGCGTGTGTATTATAGAGCTGGGCATATGAGAAATGGCTATGATTTTGGTTACAGAAATCAGTAACTCTTAATTGTCCTTTTCTCCAGCAAAGTACCCCATGCCAAGACAGAGCAAATGTCGAAAAGCACCTCTGTCAGGCACTTCCTCCTGCTGCCATTGGCAGACACGTGGCAGCTGCAGCTCCTGCACTTCTGCGTCTTGCTCAGCATCTCCCTGGCTGCCCTCCTGGGCAACGGCCTCATCATCAGCGCTGTAGCCTGTGGCCACCACCTGCACACGCCCATGTTCTTCTTCCTGCTCAACTTGGCCCTCACTGACCTGGGCTCCATCTGCACCACTGTCCCCAAAGCCATGCATGATTCCCTCTGGGAAACCAGGAACATCTCCTACAAAGGACGTGCGGCACAGCTCTTTTTTTTGCCTTTTTCATTTCAGCAGTCTTTTCCCTCCTGACCATCATGTGCTACGACCGCTACGTGTCCATCTGCAAACCCCTGCACTATGGGACCCTCCTGGGTAGCAGAGCTTGTTCCCACATGGCAGCAGCTGCCTGGGCTAGTGCCTTTCTCAATGCTCTCATGCCCACGGCCAATACATTTTCCCTGCCCCTGTGCCGTGGCAATGCCCTGGACCAGTTCTTCTCTGAAATGCCTCAGATCCTCAAGCTCTCCTGCTCAAATTCCTACCTCAGGGAACTTGGGCTAATTGCTGTTAGTGTGTGTTTAGCATTTGTCTGCTTTGTGTTCATTGTTTTCTCCTATGTGCAGACCTTCAGGGCTCTGCTGAGGATCCCCTCTGAACAGGGACGGCACAAAACCTTTTCCACCTGCCTCCCTCACCTGGCTGCAGTCTCTCTGTGCCTCAGCACTGCCATATTTTCTAACTTGAAGCCGCCCTCCATCTCTTTTCCATCCCTAGATGTGGCCTTGTCAGTTCTGTACTCAGTGGTGCCTCCAGGCCTGAACCCCCTCATCCACAACCTGAGGAACCAGTAGCCCAAGGCTGCAGAATGGAGACTGATGACTGGATGCTTTCAGAAACATTAAACTGCTGGCCAATTGCTGCAAATCACTTGTAATAAAAGTAATCCTTGATACTTCTTGTTAGTTTCATTTTGGAAGTTTGTTTCTTTTGTTTTACTTTTTTAATATATTCCACAAATAAATGTCATTGTTTGTGCCATTTCTCATTTTGTTTCTCTCCATTTTCCCTGTGGCTAGAGACTGTGTCAATGAAGGGCTGCGCTTTTGGTGGCTTTAAAGGAAATAAAGGATTTCCCAGCAAAATTTTCTGCACAGATGCCCTTTAGTTGCCTTCTCTGGAGCTGCAGCAGCAATGTCTGTGTGCAGAGCTGGGGGCAGATGAGTGCTGGCCCAGCAGCTGAGCCCAGCAGCAGCAGCACTTGGTGTTGCCAGTGCTGCTGCCATGACCCTGCCTCGCTGCCCTGGTGGCCCTGGTGTTGATGTAGGGCCTGAGTGCTCTCGGGGCTGGGCACAGTCCTGGGGGTGGCAGTGCCGGGGCTGCAGCAGGGACAGGCCATGGGCACTGCTGGGGCAGTGCTGACGCCTCAGGCCAAGGCCTGGGGGCTCCAGGCTCCTTGCCCAGGCTCTCTGATGAACACACCCAGGCCAATGCTCAGCACAGATAACCCCTGTGAGCAGCACCAGGCTGGCCGTGGGCAGGCTGGGGGCAAACAGCATGGCTGGGGCTCTGCAAGGCCCCTGAGGAAATGGGAAAGAACAGCAGATCAGGGATTGATCCATCCCCAGAGTGCTGGACAGCCCAGGGCAGTGTCCCAGAGCATCCTCATGGAGCTGCCAACAACATGCCCCCTCTACAGCCCTGGCCTCTCCCCCAGCTCACACAGGTGCTCCATACTTGCAGGCACAGACATGGCAACACTGGCTCAGGAGCCTCTATTTGCATTGCACACTGCAGGCAGGAGTACCCCCATGCTGTTGGTGTGGGGACATGAACCTGAGGGAGCACAAATGCCATCTGCCCCTGGGGCCAGCAAGGGCTGGGAGACACCAGGGAAACCACTCAGCTTTGTCCTGGCCTCTGCACTGAGCCAGAAAGTTTGTTCCCATCAGCTGGGACTTTCCTTTCCCACTGCAGACGCTGTTGCTCAGAGCCAGGGCTGCCTGGCAGCCATCCCTAAACTGCCCTGAGCATTTCCTTTGCTTCACCTCTGCTTTCTCTATTCTTCCCTTGTCCAAATTTCTTCCTCTCATCCAGCCTTGTTCCCTCCCTGCAAACAGCCCGTCCCTGTTTGCCCTTTCCTCTCTGGCCCCACTCCCCATTGCAGTTCCTGACTTAGCCCCATGGGAACATCCTTTGGGGAGCAGGATCTTCCTACAAGTGCTGCAGGAATTGTCTGCAGGCTCCTGCAGTGCCTGGTTCTGCTTCCTGGCCAGAGGCACCCCAGGCCAGGGGGACACATCTGGGCTGCTGTGTCTGGCTTTGGGTTTCCCTGTTCTGGGCAATGAAAACAGCTGCAGAGGCTCTGCAGGACTGACAGGAAGGGCTTTGGGGCTGGCAGGAGAACCTGAGGGACTTGCGCTGCTGGAGCTTCTGAATAGGAGGCCCAGGGCTCCTCTTGCAACTGCTCCAAGGGTTTTTTCAGAAAACCCCAGAGTCAGCAAGGTTGGAAAAGACCTTGGAGATCATCAAGTCTAAGCTGTGCCCTGACACTGCCTTGTCTCCCCTGAGTCTTCTTTTCTCCAGGCTAAACAACTCCACCTCTCCCACCTGTTCCACACAGGACTTGTGCTCCAGACCCCTCCCCAGTCTTGCTGCCCTTCTCTGGACCCACTAAAGCCCCTCCATGGCCTTCCTAAACTGGGGGCACCAGAACTGGACACAGTATTATAAGCAGCTGCCCAACCAGTTCCCAGCACAGGAGAAGAATCTCTGCCCTGCTCCTGCTGGCCACACCATTCCTGAGCCAGGCCAGGAGCCATTGGTCTTCTTGGCCACCTGGGCACACTGCTGGCTCATGTCCAGCCTGCTGTCCATCAGTCCCTGTAGGTCCCTTTCTGCCTGGCTGCTCTCCAGCCACTCTGTCCCCAGCCTGTAGTGCTGCAGGGGTTGTTGTGGCCAAAGTACAGGATCCAGCACTTAGACTTGTTAAACCTCACCTCGTTGGATTTGGTGCCTGGATCCAGCCTGTCCAGGGCCCTGTGCAGAGCCCTCCTACCCTCCAGCAGATCAACACTCACAGCCATCTTGGTGTCGCCACATTTCCATGAGGCCCCAGAGTGTCCCAATGGTCTCCATTATTCCATGAGGCGTCCCAGTGTCACAATGTCCCTTTGGTTCCATGGGACATCTTGGTGTCACAAAGTCCCTTGGATCGCTTGGGCCCCACAGTATCACAATGGTGCTGTGGTCCCCCAAGGCCCTGCAGTGTCACAATGGATGCTTCGTTCCATGAAGTCTGGCAGTGCAGCAATGCTCTCCTTGGTTCCACAGTGTCATAGTGGCCTCTTTGGGCCAAGGGCCACCATGGTGTCAAACATGTTTCCTTCATTCCAGGAGTCCCTGAGAAGCAGCACTGGTGCCTGTGTTCCATGGGGCCCTGCAGTGTCACAATGGCCCCATCATGACACCAGATCCTGCTCTGTCACAATGCTCTGCATGGTTCCACAAGGCCCTTCACGGTCACACTGGCCTCTTGGTTCCAGGAGGCCTCAGAGTGCCACCATGAATTCCTTGGTGCTGCCGTGTCACAATGGAGCCCTGGTGACACAAGATCCTGCAGTGTCACCAGGGACCTTTGGTTCCATGGGGCACCACAGTGTCACAATTGTTCCCTCAGCTCCCAGAGTCCTTGCAATGGAGCAATGGCTCCTTGATTCCATTGTCCCCAGGGTCTCCTTGGTTCCGCAGTGGCACAATGGTCTCTTGGTTCCACAAGGCTCTAGAGTTTCACAGTGGCCTCTGTGGTTCCAGCAGGACCCAGACTGTCACAATGGACTCCTTGCTTCCACTCAGCCCCACAGTGTCACAATGGCCCCGTGGCTCTGTGCTGCCATGTTGTACACAGTGTCACCATGATCCTATTTGTGCCACCAGGCCCTGCAATGTCACAATGGCCTCTTACTCCCCAGGGCCCTGCAGTGTCACAATCATCAGAATATCAACCAGACTGGAAAAGAGCTTGGAGAGCATCAAGTCCAACCTGGGACCCAACACCACCTTGTCACCCAGGCCATGGCACTGAGTGCCACATCCAGTCTTTCCTTACACACTTCCAGGGACAGTGACTCACCCACCACCTTGGGCAGCCCATTCAAATGCCCAATCATAATTTCTGTGAAGAATATTTCCTGATGTGCAGTGTAATTGTCCTGTGGTGCAGCTGAAGGCTGTGTCCTCTTGTCTTGTCACTGTTCCCTGGGAAAAGAGCCCGACCCCCACGTGGCTGTACCCTCCTGTCAGGGAGTTGTAGAGAGTGATGAGGTCTCCCCTGAGCCTCTTCTTCTGCAGGATAAACAACCGCTGCTGCCTCAGCTGTTCCTCACAGGAGTCGTGCTCCAGACCCCTTACCAGCCTTGTTGCCTTTCTCTGGACATGCTCCAGCCCCTCCATGTCCTTCCTAAATTGGGGGGCCCAGAACTGAACACTGCATTTCAGGTGCTGTCCAACCAGTGCTGAACACAGGGGAAGAATCACTGTCCTGCTCCTGTTAGCCACACCATTCCTGATCCATAGGAGTTCCAGGGGTTGGATGAGGGAAATGGTGGGGATGGGGTGGGGACAAAGTGTTATTGATTGTCAGCCATGGAGGGTCTTGATTTTTATATCTGTTCAAACTGCATTAGGAGGTACTGGAGATCAGTATCAATTGGGCATTGCTGATATCAGTCTTTAAAAAGGAAAAGAAAATGACAAAAAGTTCTCTCTGCTTTTTTTTCTTTCAATATAGCAGATTCACTTTGAATACACTTCTGAAATTTGTCTAATTAACTGCAAAAGAGTTGAAAACTTAGAATATTTTTTGGGACTTTTCTTGTTTGGGTGTATTGAACAAATATTTATGAGCCTTTTTCACTGAATTCCTGAACTGAAGAGCTGAAAGAAGAAGAAGAGGCATCCGGTATAATAAATTCATCAGCAACCTCCAAGAGGCTGAGGATCCATCCACATCAGAGCAGCAATGAACAGAAATGGGCATAGCTTTGTGGCTGCCCCAGTTTTGGCATGGGCCCTGGACCTGGAGCAGGAGCAGCTCTTGAGGGCCCCAAGGCCAGGGCTCTTGTGCTGCCCTGGGCAGATGAGATGGCAGCAGGGGCTGCAGAGCTCTCAGCACCTCAGCCTGAGGGGAGCAGGGCAGCCAGGAAGCCTCCTTTGGCCTTGGCCAAGCACCTTCCCCCATGGCTGGGGCTGAGTCCTGTGGCAGCTGCGGCTGCTGTTGTGCCCTTACCAGAGGCTGAGGCAGTGGGGCAGTGGCCAGAGAAGCCTGCCCTGAGCAGAGCTGTGGGGCCAGAGCCGGCTGGGCTGGGCTGGGGAGAGGCCCTTGGTGCTGCCCAGAGCTCAGGGCAGCTGGCAGAGCTTGCAGGGAGCTGGGCTGGGCTCAGAGAGCCTGGCCCAGAAACCATCAGTGTCCATCTCAGCCTGGCTGAGCGTGCAGGGGCCAAGAAGAGCACCCCAGGGTCCACAAATTCTCTGCGTGGGAGCTGAGTTTGTGACCCCCTGAGTCCTCCCAAGTGCTGGAGCTGCACTTTAAGCTTCAGAGGAGATGTGACAGATGGGAGCAGGGACAAATAATTCCTGCTGCATTCTTTCTGGTGTTTGCCTATACAGGCGACCTGGATCCACATGTACATGAGGTGTTTTGTTTCAGATAACACTGTGAGAGAGATAAGAATAATATTTTTTAGCTGAATATAATATTTCAGGTATAATACACAATAAGGGAAAAAGACAATTATGATTAGAAGAGCATCTGTGTTTGTCAGAGGACAAGAGACTTACTGATGTTCCAGCAGTCAAGCCTGTTCAAATATTTTCCTGGGCTTCACTGAGATGAGAGTTGACCACAAGAGGCCAAAGCCAGCCAGAGCTCTCTGTTCTGGCAGCTTTTGTCTGTGAGAACACATGCATATAGGGAATTTTTCAGGGGGAGCATCAATTTTGGCTGTGGCCACCTGGAAGGACAGATGGTTTTCCATAGGAAGGAAAGCACGGGGTCCCAGTTCTCCAAGGGCTGATGAGAGGCAGCCCTCAATATTCCAAGATCAACTGGACCTGTCAGGTGGACTCTGGGAGGCCAAGTCAATCCGACCTTTTACCTGTTTCCTTGGACCTCTAAGGCTGCACAGTGTCACACTGATGGAGTCAAATTGTATCCTTGGTACCACGAGGCTGTGTCACACTGGCCCCTTGATTCCATGAGGCCTTGCAGTGTCACAGGGTTCTCCTTGGTACCGCAGTATCACAATGGACCCTTGGTTCGATGAGGCCCGGCAGTGTCAAAATGGCCTCCTTGGTTCCATGGTGCCACACAGTGCCAGAATTGACCTTTGGCCCAACAGGGCCTCATAGTGTCACAATGGACTCCTTGGTTCCATGGGGACGCCAAGTGCTGTGATGAAACCTTTGTTTCACAAGGCCTCAAAGAGTAAAAATGGCCTCCATTGTTTCCCAAGTGTTTGCTGTTTCACAATGGACCTATGACTCCATGATGTCCCAGAGTGTCACAATGGCCTCCTTGGTTCTGCACTTTAAGAATGTCCCCTTGGTCCCTTGGAGCCCCATAGTGTCACTATTGTAGTGACACTACAGTGTCACTATTTTGTGCCCTTGGTTCCATGAGGCCCTGCAGTGCCACACTGGTCCTTTGGTTCCACAAAGCCCCATGGGTCACAATGGCCTGCTTGGTTCCATGATGCCCCGTAACACAGCATTGTTCTCCTTGATTCCACAGTATCACAATGGCCCCTTTGTTCCATGGAACCCCACAATATCACTGTGGTCCCCTTGATTCCATGAGGCCCTGCCGTGCTACAATGGCCCCTTGGTCACAATGGGTTCCAAAGGCTCATAATGGTCCCTGTGGTTCCATGACGCCCCACAATATCCCAATGGACCCTTGGTTCCAAGGGGGCCCGCAGTGTCACAAGGCTGCCTTAGTTCGACAAGGCTCTGCAGTGCTGTAGTGGCCCCTTGGTTCCATGAAGAAAAGCAGAATCAGAATGGCCCCTTGGTTCCATGGAGCACCACAGTGTCACCATGGTCCCATTAGATCCACAGGGCCCTGTAGTGTAACAACAGACCTTTGGTTCCATGAGATTCCTCAGTGTCTCAGTGGGCCCTTGGCTCCATGCAGTCCCACACTGTCCAAATGGTCTCCTTGGTTCTGTGAAACCCTACAGAGCCACAATGGACCCTTGGTTCCATGAGCTTTTTGCACTATCAACAATAATCTGAGTTCCACAGTATCCTGGGGTGACGTTGTGATGCTTGTATCCCCATTCATGTTCTGTGCCTTTAAGATTGTCTTTGAAGAGTGAAAGTTTTGTTTGGGTTTCTCTTATCAGGGACACAGGGATGAGCAGTACATAGGGCTGTTTTTGCTTTTTGCTTTTTGGCTTTCTGCTTTGCTCTCTCTCTCTCTCTCCCCCCTCTGCTCTCGCTTCTGCTTGCTTTTGCTTCTGCTAGTTCTAGTTACACAGTCCAAATTCCTTCCTGAACTGTTTCTCCTCTCCTTTTTTTGCGACCATCTTGAACCTGCTCCGGACTGGGACCTGGGAACACCAAGGGTTTGCACTGTTTGGCCTGCAGCAACTGCCCCAGCGCTGGAGAGACTGAGAACAGAGCAATCAGCCCAGAAAGAGAATTTCTGATTTTGTGACCTTTTTCAGAGCGGTGTCATCCGGTATTGTTCATTTTGTGTGCTGGGGGGTGCTGGGCCTGTTAAATAAACAGGTTCTTTCCACATCTCTCTGAGGAATTCTTCCTGAACTGGTTGGGGGGAGGGGCTGTGTGCATTTGCTTTCTGGAGGGGCCCTCCTTTGGAGATTCTCTACCAAATGTGCCCTAAACAGGGACAAGGTGTTTCCAGCTCTCCTGGTTAAATGACCATGTCTACGGACATCTCCTCACTACACCAGCTGGATCTATGTTCCTCCTGCTGCTCTCAGATATCCTCCTGCAGATGCTCTCTGGTCATTCGAGTATGTCTCAACTGACTGGTTCCATGTTTTGAGTTTCTGGGAGTTGACAAGTCTTTTTGAAGTTCAAATAAATATCACATTAGTCAACATCTAAATTGTGTTTATATCTATCACAAAATTTTCCTAATCTTTGTCTAAAACAGCTCCTGTATGGAAATTCTTTGATGACAGGGGACATGTCAGATGCTGCTGGGACATACCAGAGAGTTAAGGGAAGAGTTCAGTGATGGTGAATAAACTTTTCAAATGTTCAATTTTTTTTTTGCTGGCAAGAAACCTTTCTGTGCCTCTGAGTGTCACCAGGCCCTGACCCCAAAGGACACAAACCTGATGAGTTGTGGTTCCCACTGAAAGGGCTGCACTTGGACCTTGGCTCTGCACAGGAGAGCTCTTCATCCTCTCTCTCTTTTCCTCCTCTGGGCATGGAGGGAGCTCCTGACTTCAGCCTGTGACTCGTGTGTGCAAAGAACAAATCTGGGCAGAATTGGGGCAGGGAGGGTTTGGGGGACCTTGGGATCTTTTCTGGGCACAGAAGGTGTTTTCCATTGCTCTGAGACTGTCTGCTGTGGAAAGTAGATTTAATATCCAGCAGAAGAATGACTTTTGCATTTGATGAAGCTGTGCCCTCCCTTGGCTTTGTTGGCCAACAAGAAATGAACATCCCTCTGTGTCTCGGGCAGCTCCTTCTCCAAGGAAAACAGGCGGGAGTTGGAGCCAAGGAGCTGAAAGCTGCAGGTGCAGCCTGGGCTGGAGGGAGCTCAGATTTGCACAAGGCTGCTCTGGGTGCCAGGGCTTGGATGGGGGAAATGGTGGGGTGGGGGTAGGGACAGAGTCTGATTGATTGTGAGCCATGAAGGGTCTTGATTTTCATATCTAATCAAATTGCATGAGGAGGTACTGGGATTCAATTTAAGTTGGAGATTGCACATATCAATGTATTAACAGGGAAAAAAAAACCTAAGCAGGACCTAAAAATCTTTTCTCACTGTCTTTTTAAATAGAATATATTCAGTTTGAATACATTTCTTAAATCTGTCTGAACAACCATGAAGGATTTGGAAAATTAAAATCAAATTATTCCCTGAGGCTTGGCTTGTTCAGGTGTTCTGAATGTTAATGAGCCCTGGGACACTGAATTCCTGCACTGAAGAGCTGAAGGCTGAACAAGCCTCTGCAGCAGGAAAATTCAGCAGCAGCCTCCAAGTTGCTGAGGATATCAGCAGTCCCCACTGAGGCCAATCCTGCCCAGAGACCATGGGGGAATAGGCAGACAAAGAGAGCGTCCCTGGGGCTGGGGCAGCACAACTCAGAGGCACCAGCAGCTCCAGCTGGGAAATGGAGTGTGGAATGTGGCTGGGAAAGCCCTGCCTGGGCCGTGCCAAGCAGGACACACAAGCCCTGACTCCCCCCAAAAAGCTCACTCAAAGAGACATTTTAAAGGAATTACAATTGTTTGCGTCCTCTGAGTTAAACTCACTGGAGAAATACCAACAGGAGATTCTCAGGAGCTCAAAACAACCAAACAGCCTTTACTGGCAACTTCAGAAAATCAGAGAAACTTTGTCAAACGTTTATGGTAACATTGTACTTTGTTTTGTTTGTTAAATTCAGATTTTTCTAATCTTGATATTTCTTAATTAATGGATTGATGAGTGTGGTGGGGTTTTAGTGTCGATTAATTATTTATGTATTTATTTTGTTGTGAGATAGGATTACAAGAAACGTAAAGTAGGCTTAAAATTTTAAAAGGGTATAAAGAAAATTTTATGAAAAATAAATTAGAAAAGAAGAAAGTAGTAAGAATTAAAATAAACTCCTTAGTACACTTTTTTTTTCTTTACAACTTTTTCTGACAATGTGAAGAAACTAAATTTAAAATTTATAGTTACCTTACTATTTCCAGAATAGTCTTTTTTTTAGATCACTTTGGGAGAGAAGTTTCTTCGGTTAAACCTATGGAGTTTTTTTAGAAGAGGAAAAAAGTATTTTTTTTTGTGGTTCTTAATTTTGTAATGAATACAGTTGTCTGGGGAACTTAGATATTGTGAAGTTGTTTTTATTGCTACAAGCTTTTGTACAGCTTGTTGATGGGCCATACTGACTTATGAGGTATTGGTTTAAAGATGAGTTGTTTAAAGATTTTATTATTTACTTTTACAATTATTTTTATCTTCTGGAATAGAGTTCTTCTCTTGGGGGTATTGGATTATTTTTTTTTCTTTTCCTTTTTAAACTTTTTATGAAATTACAGTGATTTTAACATTTGTTTATTTTAGTATTCAGGTTTTTGTTTGATAATAATTTGAATATTTTTTTATAATTTTATGTGCTTTAAAAGAGTTTTTTCTTTACAGTTTATAGGAGGATTTAAGATTTAAGATTAAGGTATTTTTTCGTCTTTTTTATTTGAGATTGCATTTTTTTTTTACTGACTTTGATGGGTGTTTTTTAATATATTTGTATTTTGTTTTTTTCTTTTACTCAGTGGAGGATTGATGTATTGAAAGGATTAACACCTGACCTGACAGTAACTTGTGGTGGGAGTTGGTTTTGGGTTGTGTTGGATTGGTTTTATGGTTGGTTTTTGGGTTTATTTTGTGTTTAACTTTAGTTGTAGGGTTATTTTTTATAGGTTATGTGTTGTAGGGGTTTTTGGTTTTTGGGTTGTGTTGGGAGAGGGAGGACAACAACTCAATTATAAGATTTTAATAGCTGTGGCTAGCTTTGTTCTGGTTGGGGTTTTGTACATTTTTTTGTTTTCCTGTTTGGTAGCTGTTGGGGTTTGGTTTTGTTAGAATGGGGCCAATGGAGGAGGACAGCCTCGAGAGAGGGGAAGGGGCTCAGCCCAGGGCAGGGTTGCTTGGTTTGGTTTGGTTTGGTTTGGTTTGGTTTGGTTTGGTTTGGTTTGGTTTGGTTTGGTTTGGTTTGGTTTGGTTTGGTTTGGTTTGGTTTGGTTTGGTTTGGTTGAAATGGGGGCTGGAGCCAGGGCCCACTACTTTCTTGTTGACTGGAAAAGAAAGAGGAGGTTCCTGGGTTTTTTCATCTTTAACATATGTGTTTCACAGAGGCGTGTTCAGTATCTCAGTGGTTTAACAGATTGTCAGTTACACAAAAAGCTTTGTATTACTTTTGAAAATTCTTCTGATGTCAAACTACGACAGACATTCAATCAACAAAAAACTCTTCGCAAAGCATTGACTTGGTCCATTCAGTTTCACAAACTCTCAGCCTGTTACAGGTAATGTTACTCAAAATTTGCAGGAGCACAGAAATAGCAGAAGACACAGAAAGAGAGAAAGACAAAAAAGATACAGAGAGGCACACACACAGCTACGATTCCTGGATTCCAGCACTGTTCAGATGGAAATTCCAAGAGGAGGTAGGGTCAAGATGTGTGCTTGCCTTGTGGTCAGCCTTCAATACCCCTTGGTCTTCCTGGGCTCTTCCCCCAGGTGGGACTTGGGCTCATTTGGTCCCGCGGGAGCTGGGCTGGGGGCTGCAGAGGTGGCTGTGGAGCATTGCCTGTGCTGTGCCAGGGACTGGCAGCCACTGCTGGGCTGGGGTAGAGGCTCTGGGGGGATTGGGGTTCCAGGTCAGGGCAAGGCTGGACCTGCCCCTTCCTGCCCCCCCACATGAAATGTTTCCAGCCAACAATCTCCTTCAGACTGTCACAATAGGGAATGTTAGAAGGTGGAAATCCCAGTTCTAGCCATGGGCACCTTGACTGAGTAGGACAGTTCTTTTCCATAGGAAGGAAAGCACAGAACCCCAGTGTTTGGAGAACCTCGCTAGTCCAAGGCCAGCTTGACTTGTTAGGAATGGCAGATTTTGTCTGGAAGTAGTCTTTGGATTTAAGGAATTTTGTAGGTGGAACTGAATCTCAGCAATGGGTACCTGGAGAAGCAGGACAGGTCTTTCCCACAGGAAGGAAAGTACAGAGCCTTCCCCAATGTTTTGGGGAGAGATGGAAAGTGACCCTTGTGAAACCACTGCAAGACCAAGTTGTCCTGGCAATATTCCTATGGGAACAATCCCTAGATATAAGGAAATTTGGAGATGAAATCCCAATTCAGGCCATGGGTGCCTGGAGGAGAAGAACAGTTATTTTCCATTGGGAAGGAAAGCACAGAGCCGTGGTGTTTCAATAGCATATGAGAAGAGACCCTGAACATGGGCAAGGTCAGCTGGACCAGTCAGGCAGTCCATGGGAGGCTAAACCAGCCAGACCTGTTCTGTCTTGCCTTGGTTTTATGGGGCCCCATATTGTCAAAGTAGCCCATTGATTACAAGAAGACCTGCAGTGTCAAAATGGACCCTTGGTTTGATGGGCTCCCAGAGTGTCACAGTGGCCCCTACATTCTGGAAGGCCCCAAAGAGTCACAATGGTCCCAACAACTCGATGAGGCCTTGCAGTGTCACCATGGTCTCCATGGTTCCATAGGCCCCACAATGACACGTGTCTACTCTATTCCATGAGCCCTGCAATGTCACAATGAACCTTTGGACCCTGGGGGTTTGCAGTGTCACAATGGTCTCCTTTGGCTCCACAGTGTCACAATGGACCATTGATGACTCAAGGCCCCTCTGTGTCAACGTGGAGCTTTGGTTCCACACAGACCTGCAGTGTCACAAAGGCCTCATGGTTTCACAAGGCCCCACAGTATCACAATGGTCCTCTTGATACTGTGGGAACCCTCAGTGTCACAATGGTCTGACTGGTTCCATGATGTCCCTAAGTGTCACAATGGCCCGTTGGTTCCATGAGGCTGTGAAGTGTCCTGATGGTGTCTCCACAGTTCCATGACGCCTTGCAATGTCACAATGGACCATTGACTCCATGGGATCTCACAGTGTCACAATGGCCCCTTGGTTCCATTACATCCCAAAGTGCCATAATGGTCTCCACAGTTCCACGAGGCCATGCAGTGTCACAATTGACTCTTGGTTTGATGGGGCCTCTCAGTGTCACAATGAACCCTACATTCCATGGAGCCACATAGCATCAATACGGTTCCCTTGGTTCCATGAGGCCCAGCAATGTCACAGTGCTCTCCATGATTCCATGAGGCCCCACAGTGTCACAATGGTCCCTTGGTTCCATGGGCCCTGTGCTACTGCATTCCCCTCTCCCCTCCTCAGACCACCCTGCCAGCTGAGAAATGCTCCCTGGGGCTCGGCCTTGGCCAACAGCCCCTGGGCTCAGCTCCTCTGCAGCTCATCACAAACACTGTCTGCTCCAGGCACTGCTGCTGCCCAACCAGCCCCTGGTTTCTGTAGGAGCAGCCCTGGGAACTGTTTTTGTTTGCTTTTGTTGATGCTTTGTTTCCTTGGTGTGCCTGAAGTGTCCAGTCAGGAGCAGAGTGACTCTTGCCGAGGAACTTTGTGCTGCTGTCCCTTAATATTAAATCTGGTTTTTGCTGATCCCTTGCTGGGGATTTTTTCAGTGCTCTCAAGGCCTCGTTCATAAGAGGGTGAAGGAGCCCTGGCCCAGGTTCTGGCCCTGGGGGACAGGGGGATGCTGCCGGGGGGGTCCCTGTCCCCCTGTGCCACCCTCAAGGCCCCGGCCCCCCATCCCTGTGTCAGGCTCTGGGGTCGATCTCGTGGAACATCCTCTGGGGGAGGCTGCAGGGCCAGGGGCGGGGGGACCCGGGGGGAGAGGGGCCCCACTGTGCACGAGCAGGGTTGGACTGCTCTGGGGGGAACTGTGAGGGGGGCCGGGGCAGAGTGACCTCCCCAGCGACCTCACATAGCCCCTGTGATGCCACACAGTCCCCTGTGATGTCACAAAGCCATCTGTGATGTCACACTCCCTGGGATGTAACACAGCCATCTCTGTGACCTCACACAGCCCCTGTGATGTCACAGAACACTCTGTGATGTCAGAAAGTCACCCTGTGATGTCACTGGCATTTCTGTGATGTCACAGCTGGCTCCATGGTATTTCACTCCGAGACAGTGATGTCACAATCTGCTCTCTGATGTCACAGAGCCACCTTCTATGATGGCAGGATCTGCTATATGGCCACATACCCTACTATATGATGTCACAGACAGCTGTGTGATGTCACAAAATCCTCTCTGTGATGTCATACTGCCACTCTGTAATATCACATCACACCCTTTGACCTCACAGCCCGCTCTCTGATGTCACACAGTCATGCCATGATGTCACAGCCTGCTCTGTGATGTAACAGAATCCCATATATGATGCTGTAGCTGCTCAATGACTTCACATAATAACTCTGTGATGTCATAGCTCAACGTGTGACCTCACACAACGCACTCTGCGCTGTCACACAGCCCCTTGTTGACATCACAGCTGCTCTGTGCCTCTATGACACAGCCACAGAGGTGCTGCTCTGACACAGCCCCCTCTGGGACATGCCATGAACCCCTGCCAGTGCTGAGCCCCTGTGAGCTCTGTCTGTGCCCTGCTGGTGTCCCTGAGGGGCCCTGGCAGTGCCCCAGCCCTGCTGGGCTGTGCACAGGAGCTGCTCCTGGCCAGAGCTGTCTCTCTGCAGCGCTGCCCCTGCCAGGAGCTGCCTCTGGGCCAGGAGCCCGGCCCAGCTCAGCAGCACAGACACAGCACAAGGACTTCAATGACCCTCTGGGGATTCAGTGCTCTTGCATCTGCCCTGGCCAAAGTGCTGCCCAAGTTGGCTCTGTCAGGGCTGTCTTGCAGCTGCTGCCCAACCCTGTGCCCTGTGCAGCCCATGCTGTCCCAGGGGGTCCCTGCCCTGAGCCTCTGTCCCTGCAGGCTGTCGGCATCCCCCGACTGCCCCACCTGGCTGGCCCCTTCGTTTGCTGACAGCTCTGGCTCCTGCCTGCCTCTGCCTGCCCACACAAAGCCTTGGGCTGATACCAAAATTGTTAATTCAATTTTTCCTGTGCCTGTGAACTTTTCGCACAGGAACAAGTCATGCAGGTGCTGCTTTCCCAGCAAGGATGGTTGGAAGACAAGAAGACATCTGGCTCAAGGATGTAATGGCAGAAAAAAGAAGGACTGAAACTGGGAACTTGGGGTGGGTTTTGTGGTAATGGGTAAATAGTAATACACATTTAGTGACACTGGTAGAATTACATGCCCACATAAGGTTAGGAATTATCCCTCGCTAGACCTCAGGCCTGAATCAATGATACCCTCTTAAATAGCAATTTAGTGTTAATGAGTCTTATTCTGATATTTTGGAGATTTGGTGACGGCGAGACCTCACAGAACCAAGGAATCAGCTGTGACACTGAGCAAACTCATGGAACAAAGGATCCATTATGACACAGTGGAACCCCATGGAACCAAAATCCATTTTGGCACAGTGGGGCCACATTGAACCAATGGTCCATTGTGATACTGCGGATCCAAGGAGACCATTGCGACTGAGGAACCTCAAGGAACCAAGAGTCCATTGTTCCACTGTGGGGCCCTGTGGAACTAAGGAGACCACAGTGACTTTGAGAAGCCTCATGGAACAATGGAGACTGTTCTGACACTTTGGGACCCACTGGAACTGAGGGGCCATTATAGCGTGGCAGGGCATCATGGAATCAAGGGAACTACAGTGATCCCTGTGGGTCTCCGTGGGATGAAGTGTCCAATGGAACTCGAGATACCATTGTGACACTGGGGCCTCATGGAACCAACGGTCCATTGTGACACAGCAGGGCCTCATGGAACCATGGAGGCCATTTTTACACTTTGAGGCCTTGAGAAACCAAAAGGCCTTTGTGGCACTTCAGAGCCTTGTGGAGCCAAGGGGACACAGAGACACTGTGGGGCTCAGTGAAACCAATGGTCTGTTGTGACACTGCAAGGCCTTATGGAATCATGGAGAGGGTTGTGACACCACAACGCCTCACAGAACCAAGGGGCCATTGTGACGCTACAATACCTCATGGAAGCAAGGAACCATTGTGACACTATGGAATCTTGTCAGGCCAAGGGGCTGTTGTCACGCTGTGTGGCTCCATAGAATCAAGGAGTCCATTGTGACACTACAGGGCCCCATGGAACTAAGCATTCATGGAACAGTGCTGGAACACATGGAACCAAAGTTGCCTTTTGACACTACAGGGCCTCATGGAATCCTGGAGGCTATAATGACACATTGAGGCCTCGTTGAATCAAGGGGCTGTGCAGGGCCTCATGGAACCAAGGAGACCCTTCTGACACTGTGAGTCCCCATAATACCAAGGGTCCAGTGTGACACCATGGAACCAAAAAGACTGTTGTTGGCTGTTGTTGGCAGTACAAAAGCTCTTTGAATCAAAAGTCCATTGTGACATTGTGGGGCCTCATAGAACCATGGAGTCCATTATGACACTTCAGGACCCACTGAAACCAAGGGGCCACTGTGACACTGTGGGCCCCCATGGAAGCAAGGGGCCAGTGTAACATCCAGGCCTGGTGGAACCAAGGGGCCATTGTGACCCTGAGGAGCCCAATTGAACCAAGGGGCCAATTTGAAACTCTGAGGCCTCATGGAACCAATGGGCCATTGTGGCATTGCGCAGTCCCATGGAAACAAGGAAACCATTTTGACGCTGCAAGGCCTCATGGAAGCAAGGGGCCATTGTGCCACTGTGGAGCCAAGGAGACCATTGTTATATCACTGGGCCTCATGGAAACAAAGATCTGTTCTGATCCTACAGGGCCTCATGGAACCAAGGGGCCGTTGTGATGCTGCAGGGCCCCAAGGATCCAAGAACACGGAACAGGTCTGGCTGGCTGGGCCTCCTGGGGGCTGCCTGACTGGTCCAACTGACCTTGGCATGTTGAAGATCACTTCTCACCTTCTCCTGAAACCCTGGAGTTCTGTGTGTTCCTTCCTGTGGGAAAGAACTGTCCTTCTCCTCCAGGGGTTCATGGCCAAAATTGGGATTCCTCCTCCAGATTTGATTATATCCAAGGATTATTCCCATATGAAACTTGCCGAGGCAGACAGCTCTGCCGGGCCTTGTCTTCTTGGGGGCCACCTCTCATCTGCCTTCATAACACTGGGGGCCTGTGCTTTTCTTCCCATGGAAAAAGACGTCTTTCAAGTCCAGGGCATCCATGGCTAAAATTGAGAATCCACCTTCAAAATTCCTTATACCCACGGATAGCTCCCAGACAAAAGCTGCCTGGACTGTCCAGGTTGCCTTGGCTTCCTGAGGGCCAGCTCTCATCTCCCTTTGAAACACTGGGGCTCTGTACTTTCCTTCCTGTGGAAAAGAACCGTCTTCTTGTCCTGATGCCCATAGACAAAAGCGGGCTTTGGCCTCCCAAATTCTGTCTGTCCAAGCATTCTTCCCTGACAACAAGTCTGGCTGGCCTTGGCCTCCTTGGGGCTGCCTCTAATCAGCCTTTGAAACACTGGGACTCCACCCTTCTCCTTCCTATGGAGAACTGCCATTCCAGTCCAGGAACCGTGGCTGAAATGGAATTCCACCCTCAAAACTCCCCATATATCCAAAGGCTGCTTTCAGACAACAGCTGCAAAGACAGACAGGTCTGGCTAGCCTTGGTCTCTGGTGACTGCCTCTCATCTGCCTTCAAACCCTGGGGTTCTCTGGTTTCCTTCCTATAAAAATAAAAACTGTCCCTCTTGTCCAGGAATTATTGGCCTCAAACACTTGACCACTCTATAGGGACACAGGAGATCTGTGCATAGTGGGGCGGAGACTGAGTACAGCAGAGAGCCCTGGGAGGGATTGAAGGGTGCTTTCAGAGATGTTGGATCCTTTTCACATAGTAGAGAACAGCCAGCGAAAGAAAGAATTAATGCCAAAGCCAGCTGGGGAGGCCCAGGTCGGACATAAGGAGAAAGGAATTTCCCTGCCAGGGCAGGGCTGTGGTACAACACATTCCCCAACAGGAGCCTGGAGCAGCCCAAGGCTTTGTGTGGGCAGGCAGGGGCAGGCAGGAGGCAGAGCTGTCAGCAAAGGAAGGGGCCAGCCAGGAGGGGCAGCCGGGGGATGACGACAGCCTGCAGGGACAGAGGCACAGGTTTGCTCAGCATCAGAAACACCTTTCACTTGCTTGTCCCCAGCCATCATCACTGCATCCAGTTCTCTCCTCTACCTGGAACCTGGGGACACTTTGTCAGTTATGTGCCTCAGAGGGATCCAATTAAAGTACAAGAAAATACAGTCTTTCAATATCAGTTTGAGTTATTGAGAAGTTCTTTGAGCACACTCTGAGGGACTGGCTCTGATGCAAAGAGCGCCAAAGCCCCAGAGGGTCATTAAAGTCCCTGTGCTGTGTCTGTGCTGCTGAGCTGGGCCAGGCTCCTGGCCCAGAGGCAGCTCCTGGCAAGGGCAGCACTGCAGAGAGACAGCTCTGGCCAGGAGCAGCTCCTGTGCACAGCCCAGCGGGGCTGGGGCACTGCCAGGCCCCTCAGGGACACCAGCAGGGCATAGACAGAGCTCACAGGGGCTCAGCACTGGCAGGGGCTGTGGCATGTCCCAGAGGGGGCTGTGTCAGAGCAGCACCTCTGTGGCTGTGTCATAGAGGCACAGAGCGGCTGGGATGTCAGCAAGGGGCTTTGCGACAGCACAGAGTGGGCTGTGTGAGGTCACTGGTTGGGCTATGACATCACAGATTTTGTTGTGTGAGGTCATTGAGCAGCTACAGCATCATATAGGGGATTCTGTGACATCACAGAGCAGGTTGTGAGGTCAAAATGTGTGCGGTGACATTACAGAGTGGATTGTGTGACATCACTGAGGGGATTGTGTGACATCACTGGGGGGATTGTGACATCACAGAGGTGGCTGTGACATGATAGGGTAGGATGTGATGCCATAGACCAGACTCTGCCATCATGGAGGGTGGCTGTGGGACACCAGAGAGTGGGTTATGACATCAATGGGTGGCTGACTAACATCACAGAACTGGCTGTGACACCATAAATCAGACTATGATGTCATGGTGTGATTGTGTGATATCACAGAGCCTTCTGTGACATCACAGAGTGTCACGGACATATTTTATGAAAAATCCTTTGCCAGGATTTTTCTCCTGAGAAGCTGAGAGGCCTCAGAAACAAAAGGTAAACAATAATTACCTGCTGCTGTGGAATGCAACAGGTACATCTTTGATTGGTCTCATGCGGTTGTTTCTAATTAATGGCCAATCACAGGTCTGTCTCAGACTCTCTGGTCAGTCACAAGATTTTATAATCATTCCATTCTTTTCTACTCCTTGCTAGCCTTCTCATGAAATACTTTCTTCTATTCTTTAGGCATATAATTTTCTCTTAATATAATATATATAAAAAAATAATAAATCAGCCTTTTGAAACATGGAGTCAAGATTCTTGTCTCTTCCCTTTTCCTGGGACCCCTGTGAACACCACCACAACAGAGCAGCTGGATGACATCACAGCGTGACATCAAAGAGGGCTCTGTGACATCACAGGGGCTGTGTGACATCACAGATGGCAGTGTGACATCACAGGGGCTGTGTGAGGTCACTGGGGAGGTCACTCTGCCCCGGCCCCCCTCACAGTTCCCCCCAGAGCAGTTCAACCCTGCTCGTGTGCAGTGGGGTCCCCTGTCCCCCCGGGTCCCCCCACCCTCGGCCCCGCAGCCTCCCCCAGAGGATGTTCCACAAGATCAACCCCAGAGCCTGACACGGGGATGGGGGGCTGGGGCCCTGGGGGTGGCACAGGGGGACAGGGACGCCCCGGCAGCATCCCCGTGTCCGCCAGAGCCAGAGCCTAGGCCAGGGCTCCTTCACCCTGTTATGAACGAGGCCTTGAGAGCGCTGAAAAAATCCCCGGCAAGGGATCAGTCAAAACCAGATTTAATATTAAGTGACATCATGGCTAAGTTCCTTAGCAAGAGTCACTCTGCTCCTGACTGGACACTTCAGGCACAGCAAGGAAACAAAGCAACAACAAAACAAAACAGAATCCAGGCAATCAAACCAGAAATGAAGCAGGAACTGTCCCTGTGTGTGTGTGTGACACAAGGACAGTGAGGGCAAGGATGAAAAAAATATGGCGTAGAAGCTTAACAGAGCTCAAACTTAAAAGGACTTAAGTTATGCCTTAACCTTAACTGATACCTTCAACTTCAAAATTTGGCAAAAGAATAGCACCTAATTTATAACCTATGACTTGACAATTTAACACAGGAATAACACTTAACAAAACTTAGCTTATAACTTATATTAAACATAACAACTTAGAAAAGAACATCTCTTAGCAGCATTTAACTTCACTTAGACCTTGTGATTTAACCTTACTTACAGGCCTGACTGACTCAGCTATCCAAGGCACTCAAACCCCTCAGAGAGCAGCATTTCTGCCACATTTCCCCAGCACAGGCATTCCTGTGTGCACACAGACACCAAGAGTCAGTGCAAGGCACCTGTGAGAAATTCCCCTGAGGACAGGAAATGCTCACTGTGGATCCTTTGGCATCTCCCCAGTGGGTGAAGGGCTGAGCCTGGAGGAGTGGGGGGATCGGCCCAGGCTCTGTCGTTGTTCGGGATCCCTGAGTGCAGCAAACGGGAGAGTTCCTGACTGGTAGCGGCCCCACTCAGAGGGAGTCGCTGGCCCAGGAGTGGCACTATAGGACACAAAAGAACACAAACACACCATTGTTCTCAAGGTGAAGAAAAAAGGGGAAGTTTATTTTTTGACTCCAACATTTATAGTTTTCCAAACTATAAATTGGAGGGTGACAGTGCCATCTCTCCAATGACACTGGTCAAACCAACAGTCCATCAACTCTCTCCTCCTCCATCAAGGAATGCAAAACAATGGGTTATTTACAGAAAGTGTGTGAGAAAGTTCACTACAAGAATGTCAACATCAGAAGGCTTAGAAAATCTTTAAAAACCAGGGTGATATCTCACCCTTTTCCTTTTAAAAAAGAAAAAAGAGAAAAGAAAATTAACAATATGAAAAAGAAAACATGAACAATGTTCAGCATCCATTTGCGGAGGAATCAGCAGAGTGATCACTGCCATCATCTGCATCCAAGTCATCACTCAATGATTCACCCGCTTGATGCCTTTCAGGTTGGTTACAGTTTCCATTTTGCTTGTTGGCTTGATTCTGTCTCTGTGGTCCAGGTCAGGGCAAGCACACTTCGAAGGTACCCAGGTACCCCAGTATCTGTGGATACACAAGCATACCACTGTCCCGAAGCGATAAGGTCATAGGGACCTTCCCACTGTTTGTTGACTAAATTCCGCACCCGAACCTTCACTCGAGGCTGACGTGCCTCGTCTGCAGCCTGCAACAAGAGATGGTGATTCGAAATGACAGGATTATTTGAGTTCTGCGGCACAGTGAGATGACTGATTGTGCACAAAGCTTTTGCCAACCGACTGTGCGGGGTTTCACCCTGCATTCCCCGGTTTTGTTTTTGAAGAACCTGCTTCAGATTACCATGACCGCATTCTACAAGAGCTTTACCAGTTGGAGAATGATGGATACCAAACTTGTGCGAGACACCCCACAACTGCAGGAACTGCCACAACTTTTGCGATGCACAAGCAGGACCATTGTCGGTTTTCACAGCAGAAGGTATGCCCAGAACAGCAAAGGCCAGCCTCCAGTGGGCGAGGATATAATGGGCCTTCTCCCCAGTGTGACCCAAACCCCACATCGCAGAGGAGAATGTGTCCACAGTGACATGCACATACTTGAGCCAGCCAAACTCGGCAATCTGGGTGACATCGGTCTGCCAAAGCTCCAAGGCCCTAAGGCCTCTGGGGTTTACCCCTGCTGGCAAAGGTGGAGCAAGTGCATTGGCTGTCATGGTACATGGAGTGTATCAGGCTGAGGCGCTACCCATGCTGGGTTAGCCAACTTGTCAGCCCTCGCGTTACCTTCCACTATAAATCCTGGCAAATTGGTGTGACTCCTCACATGCAGAACATAGAATGGATAAACCTGGGCCTGAATGGAACACCACAAGGTCTTCAGTAAATGAAACAAGGCAGGATTACTGACCTCCTTCAAAACTGAATGACCCAACTGGTGTGCAATATCAGCCACATGGGCAGAATCCGTGACCAAGTTGAAATGTTCCTGGGAAAATATCTCAAATGCCATGACAGCAGCCCTCAATTCGACCAACTGGGCTGACCCATCCTCATGGCCTTCCAGAACCTGCCACTCAGATCCGTCCCCCAGGTAACAATGGCTTTTCCTGTTTTCCCTGAACCGTCAGTGAAGACGGTGGGTCCTTGCACGGGTTTCTGGCTGTTTTTGGGCCGCAAAGAGATTTGTGTGAATATTGCCATATGCAGTAGCCTATGGCTGGGCAGATGATAAGTGATCTGCCCTGAATAGTTTTCCAGAGCACTCTGCAGGGACACACTGTTTGCAAAGCTCCAGTCAAAATTCTCCGGTTGCACCGGGAGTATGATCTTTGCGGGATCCACACCCATCAATTAAAAACACCGTTGCCGGCATTTGATTATCAAGCGAGCAATCAGCTCAAACAATGCAGTTGCCGTCTTCTGCAGCTGATGGGGCAGGAAAACCCACTCTAAAACATGCAGGGAATCAGACCACTTGTCACTCCATTGGCCAATGATGCCCGTGGGATGCCAATCTGGAGTGGTGATGAACACAGTGACATCAACGGAGGAATCAATGTGATGAACTTGGCAAGCTGAAACAGCTTGCTGAACCACCTCCAATGCCTTACAAGCCTCAGGGACAGTGTGCGGAGGCAACTTTAGATCAGAGTCTCCTTTCAACAAATCATACACAGGAGACAGCTGTGCGTCAGTTAGTCCCAAGTACGGACGTAACCAAATGATGACACCTACCAATTTCTGAGCATCATTCAGTGTCTTCACAGAATGCACAAATTGCACCTCCTGGTGACGGATCGTCCGTTCCAGAATTTTGTCCCCCAAGTACTCCCAAGGCAGTTGTTGTTGAACCTTTTCTGGAGCCACCTGCAGTCCATGAGCATGCAAAGCATCGAGCAACCGAGGCTGAATCCTCAGCAGCTCATCCTGGGTGGACGCAGCCACCAAAATGTTGTCCATATAATGATACAGATGTGCATCAGGAAACTGCTTGCGAACTCCAGACAAGGCACGGGCCACATGCCACTGGCATATGGCAGGAGAACTGAGCATGCTCTGGGGCAAAGTCCTCCACTGATATCTTTGTGCGGGCTCAGCCTTGTTAATTGCTGGCACTTCGGTCTGTCATCAGAATGCAAAGGAATTGTAAAGAAACAATCCTTCAGATCCACAATGAGGACCAGCCAGTCTGTGGGAAGCATGGTAGGTGATGGCATGCCCACCTGCAATGTTCCCATGCTTTCCATCACGGCATTAACCTTTTGGAGGTCTTGCAACAACCTCCATTTCCCAGATTTCTTTTTGAAGCAGAAGACAGGAGTGTTCCAGGGACTGGGAGAAGGCTCCAGATGACCCTGGTCACACTACTCCTGCACCAAATTCCGAAGGGCATCCAATTTATCTTGAAAGAGGGGCCATTGCTTCTCCCAGACAGGTTTGTCCACCAGCCACCAAATAGGAGGCATAGGACACTCTGCACCCTTCATCACAGTGACCCCCATCAAAAAACTGTCCTGATGCTCACCCCACAGACAGACAGAACATCCCTCCCCCAGAAGTTGGGAGGAGTTGAAGTAACATGAGGCCTGACCCAGGCCATCTGTCCCTCCAGGTTCATAACCAGTACGGGCCGCTGGCTCACATAGCATTGCGCCATTCTTCCCAGGCCCACGACAGATGTCTCCACCAGATCCAAGGGCCACTCTGGGGGCCAGGCGGCAAGGGAGAGAACCGTGACGTCAGCACTGCAGTCGAGAAGCCCACGGAGGTGGATTTCCGATGGTGTTCCACCAGGAACAGACGGTACACAGCATCTCAGGATGGTCCGTGGTCAGGACAGCAGTCCAGTGAACTTAAGGTGGCCCAGTGGATCCAAAGCCACCAGCTGCACGCAACCGGTCAGCTGTCCTGCGAACAGAGGACTTAAAAGGCACAAGTCGAGCAAGCCGCGTCCCTTTCAGGATTGTGATGGGGGGTGGGTGTGGAGACCATGGCAGAAATCTGCCCTGTGAAATCTGTATCAATGAGCCCCAGGTGAACAATGATGCCATGAAGGGTGGCACTAGACCTCCCCATGAGAAGAGCACTCATGCCCCTGCCCAAGGGACCAAAGGCATCCAGGGGAACCTTGCGTATCTCAGAAGATTCTAAGACAACTGTTGCTGCGGTGCAGACATCCACACCTGCTGATCTGCGGGTGCTGACTGCGAGCTGGCAAAGGAGACCTCTATCGGCTCCTGGGTCTGGAGAGAAGCTTGTGTCTGGGTGTGCCCCTCCTGCTGCGCACTCCACTTCACGTTTCCTGAGCCCGGTAAAGCCTGGCCATTAACATGAACAGTGCCCTTGCAAATATTGGACACATGATTTGGCCTACCACACAGACTGCACAGAAACATGGGGAATTTGACCTTCTGTGTTTTCTTCCCCCGCTTCTTGCGAGCCTGCGCAGTCCCCTGCTGTGGCCGCTTGCCGTGCGGTGCCACCCAGACTGGCTGCACAGCGGCAGCCACGGCAGCCAACTTCTGGCCCGAGGGGATGATGTCCGCACAGGCCTCCACCGTCTGGGAGACAGTAGGAACACCTGGCAGAGCCACTATGACCCTCCTACAGAAGCAGAGGTCATGAGGCATGAGCACGTCCATAGCAACCCTCTGGAGAGTCTGCATAACCTCAGCAGACCCCAAACCATGCTGAGCAACCACATCATGGACTTCCCTCTCCAGCTTATACGAAATGGGTTCATGGGTGTTATGAGTAACACTCCTGAGCACAGGGAAAGTCTGGGAACTCCCTAGCAAAGCCACAGCACCTGCTGTGTCCTGGTGCTTGGGCCCCACAGGGACAAGAGTAGATGATCGACTGGGAGCCAACTCAACACCACTCGCCCCTGCGCCCCCTGCAGCACCGGCAGAGCCAGAGAACCCCACTCTGCAACCCTGCGGATGCCGCAAGGAGGCAGGCTCAGACATCTCGTAGAACTTAGTTTTTAGTTCTTGCCAGAAACTCTCAGGGTGCCTAGGACGCACAGTCACCTGGCACAAGGGAAGCATCCACAAATTTGATGAGGAAGCGCCATGGCCCCGGGCACCCACCGGCTCCCGCTGGCCGTGTCAGCAGTTGCGCTAAAGGTAAGGTAAACACCTCAGCGCCCTGTCGCGCTGCAGCCCCGGCATGGGGCGCCTTGGCGGGCACAGGTTCCAGCATGGCCCGCAAACCTGGTGTGCATCGGAACGAGACCGGCGCAGGGCCTCCGGCCCCCAACATGGGGGAGGGGCGGGGTACCGAGAGAGGTGCAGCCCGCGGAGCCGCGTCACTGCGGGGCAGCACAAGGGAGCCCGGCACACTCCCTATGAGCGTCCGTCCTGAGCCGCAAGGCACGGCCCCCACCGAGTGGAGTGGGATGGACAGCCTGCTCACACCCAAGCAAGGCCAGACAGAATACTAACCAACGCCCCGCCCCCGGCTGCTTCCACTGACTGCGCATGCTCAGCAGGCTGCGCAGGCCCAGAGACGGGCAAAGTCGCCCCCCCCCGCCGAGGAGCCTGACTCGAAGGCGAGTGAAACTGCCTCTGCCACGCTCAGCGGGAACTTCGTGGAAACACCGCAATTCGGACAAAGAGTCGTCAGCGAATCAGACTCAAGCCGAGGCGGAGGCTGACCCTCAAGTGCCGGGAAGGCACAAAGAGAGGGCAACCAGTCCCCCACCCAGCCGCCTGCGCAGGGCAGGGTGGAGCTAGAACGGTCCGCTGAATCCACAGAGCCCTCAGAAGCCCACAGGGCTGCGCCCCCCTGATTCAGGACCAGGAGTCCACCCCGGGGGAACAGTCGCCACCCCCCAGCACACCATCCCGGGGCGGGGAGGAGGACTCCAAATCACACAGAAACTCAAACTCCCCCTTGTCCACGTCCGAGACAGAAGGGCTCCCCTGGGAACTCCGAGGGGTACAAGAACTAGACCCCTGCCAAAGCTCCTCACACTTTTTCCCCTGCACCAGCAGCAATCAGACGTCTACAGTGCAATCATCAAAGAGGGCATCCATGAGGCCGACCCCCACAAGAGACCACACCTCCCTGGAGAACGCCTTCACAGAGTCCGAAAAGAAACCCCTTTCACGGGCCCACAAAAACAATCTCTCAAAATCGCTCCAGGAAATTGAAACCTGTTTCCACTCCAAGACTCCTCTCCAGAGGTCCAAAACGAGGGAATCCTCCTCGAAACCCGCAGAGGTTTCCATCACCACGAGAACAGCAGGCAAAGCACCAAAGAGAAGGGGACAATACAACATCACCAGCAATCCAGACTGTGTCTCAGCCTAGGCTGCAAGACACTTCGGCATCACCAGATGTCGCTACAGGACACGGAAAAACACAAGCACACACCACTGGTCTCAAGGCGAAGAAAAAGGGGAAGTTTATTTTCTGACTCCAACATTTATAGTTTTCCAAAAGTGACAGCAGATTGGAGGGTGACAGTGCCACCTCTCCAATGACACTTGCCAAACCAACAGTCCATCTCTCCTCCTCCATAAAGGAATGCAAAATAATGACTTAATTACAGAAAGTGTGTGAGAAAGTTCACTACAAGAATGTCAACATCAGAAGGCTTAGAAAATCTTAAAAAACTAGGGTAACAATTTCTGACAAGTCTGGCTGGCCTTGGCCCAGTGAGGCTATCAGCTGCCTTCTAAACAGCGGGGCTCCATGCTTTCCTTCCTATGAAAAAGAACTGTCCTTCTCGTCCAGGTACCCAAGGCCAGAATTGGGATTTCACCTCCAACATTCCCTGTTGTGACAGATGGGAGGAGATTGTTGGCTCAAAACATTTTGTGTGGGGGGAGGAAGGGGCAGGTCCAGCCTTGACCTGACCTGGAACCCCAGCCCTGCCCTGCCCTGGAACCCCAATCCCCCCAGAGCCTCTACCCCAGCCCAGCAGTGTCTGCCAGTCCCTGGCACAGCACAGGCAATGCTCCACAGCCACCTCTGCAGCCCCCAGCCCAGCTCCTGCAGGACCAAATGAGCCCAAGTCCCACCTGGGGGAAGGGCCCAGGGAGACCAAGGGGTATTGAAGGCTGACCACAAGGCAAGCACACATCTTGACCCTACCTCCTCTTGGAATTTCCATTTGAACACTGCTGGAATCCAGGAGTTGGTAGCTGTGTGTGTGCTTCTCTTTATCTTTTTTGTCTTTCTCTCTTTCTGTGTAATCTTCTTCTGTTTCTGTGCTCCTGAAAATTTTGATTAACATTAAATTGAACAGGCTTAGAGTTTGTGAAGTTGAATGGGCCAAGTCAATGCCTCGAGAAGTGTTTTGTGTTGATTGAATGTCTTTCATAGTTTGACTTGAGAAGAATTTTTAAAAGTAATACAAAGCTTCTTGTGTTACCGACAATCTGTTAAACCACTAAGATACTGAACATGGCTCTGTGAAACACATATGTTAAAGATGAAAAAATCCAGGAACCTCCTCTTTCTTTCTGAGTCAACAAGAAGCAGCGGGCCCCCACCCCAGCCCCCATCTCCACCACACCAAAGCAAAGCAAAGCAAACAAAACCAAGCCAAACCAAGCAACCCTGCTGTAGACTGAGCCCCTTCCACCCTCCCCACACTGCTCCCCCTCCCCATTGGCCCCATTCTAACCAAACCAAACCCCAGCAACTGCCAAACTGTAAAACAAAAGAGGCTAAAAGACCTCAACCAGAACAAAGCTAGCCACAGCTATTAAAAGCTTACCATCAAGTCCCCTCCATGAAACACAAGTCACACCAAAAACCCCTACAACCTACCACCCACACAAAATAACCCTGAAACTAAAATTAAAGACAATAAAACCCCCAATACCAGACATAAAACCAATTGTAACACAACCCAACCACAATTTCCAGTGCAAGTTACTGGTGGGTAAGGTGCTAATCCTTTCAATACTTCAATCCTCCCTCGAGTAAAAGAAAAAAAAAATACAAGCATATAAAAAGAGCCATAAAACCATCAAAGTCAGTAAAGAAGTTATATCCCAAATAAAAAAGAAGAAAAAATACCTTAATCTAAAAAATAAAATCCTCCTACAAACTATAAAGAAAAAACTTTTTCTTTATAACACATAAAACTATAAAAAATTTTCAAATTAATATTGAAGAAAAACTTCCATGTTAAATAAACAAATGTTAAAATAACTGTAATTTCATAAAATTTTAAACAGGGAAAGAAATTTAATCCAGCATCCCCAAAAGAAGATCTCTATTCTCAGAGGTAAAAATCATTTTATAAGTAAATAATAAAAATTTTTACCTTTAAATAACTCATCTTTAAAACAACACCCCATAAGTCAACTTGTACATCAAAAAGCTGTAAAAAAGTTTGTAACAATAAAAACAACTTCACAATAACAAAGTTCCCCAGACAACTGTTATCCATCAAAAATTAAGAACCAAAAAACCCTATTTTTTCCTCAAATAAAAAATCTCCATAATCTTAAAAAGAAAAACTTCTCTCCCAATGTAAACTAAAAAAAGACTATTCTAGAAATAGTAAACTAACTAGAAATTTTGAGTTTCTTTACATTGTCAGTAAACAGAAAAAGTCGTAAAGAAAAAATATTGTAATGAAGAGTTTGTTTTAATTCTTACTACCTTTTTTCTTTAGGCTGCTTTTAATGAAATTTTCTTTATACCCTTCTAAAATTTTAAGCCTACTTTACCTTTTTCATAGTGCTGTCTCACAACCAAACAAGTACATAAATATTTAACCGACATGAAAACCCACCACACTGATCAATACAATAATTAACAAATCTCAAGAATAGAAAAATCTTAAACTAACAAACCAAAACCACTGCAATGTCATAATAAACATTTTGCCAAAGTTTCTCTAATTTTCTAAAGTTCCCACTAAAGTCTCTTTTGTTGTTTTGTGGTCCTGACAATGTCTTGTTGGTATTTCTCCAGTGCATCTAACTCAAAGGACGCAAGCAATTGTAATTCATTTTAAATGTCTCCTCAAGAGAGTTTTTTAGTGGATGGGAGTCAGGGCTTGTCTGTCCTGCTTGGCACAGACCAGGCAGGGCTTTGCCAGACACATTCCACACTCCATTTCCCAGCTGGAGCAACTGGTGCCTCTGAGTTGTGCTGCCCCAGCCCCAGGGACGCTCTCCTTGTCTGCCCATTCCCCCACGGTATCTGGGCAGGGATGGCCTCAGTGGGGGCTGCTGACATCCTCAGCAACTTGGAGGCTACTGCTGAATTTTCCTGCTGCAGAGGCTTGTTCAGCCTTCAGCTCTTCAGTGCAGGAATTCAGTGTCCCAGGGCTCATTAACATTCAGAACACCTGAACAAGCCAAGCCTCTGGGAATAATTTCATTTTAATTTTCAAACCTTTTGTGGTTAGTTCCACAAATTTCAGAAACCTATTTAAAGTGAATATACTATAAGTAAAAAGACAGGTCAAAAAGGTTTTTTAGGTCCTGTTTTGTTTTTTTTCCCTGACAATTCATTGATATGTGCAATCTGCAGTTGACACTGAATCCAAGTACCTCCTCATGCAGTTGGAATAGATATGAAAATCAAGACCCTTCATGGCTGACAATCAATCAGACTCTGTCCCTACCCCCACCCCACCATTTCCCCCATCCAAGCCCTGGCACTCAGAGCAGCCTTGTGCAAATCTGAGCTCCCTCCAGCCCAGGCTGCACCTGCAGCTTTCAGCTCCTTGGCTCCAACTCCCACCTGCTTTCCTTGGAGAAGGAGCTGCCCGAGAAACAGAGGGATGTTCATTTATTGTCAGCCAACAAAGCCAAGGGAAGGCACAGCTCCATCCAATGCAAAAGTCATTCCTCTGCTGGATATTAAATCTACTTTCCACAGCAGACAGTCTCAGAGCAATGGATAACACCTTCTGTGCCCAGAAAAGATCCCAAGGTCCCCCAAACCCTCCCTGCCCCGATTCTGCCCAGATTTGTTCTTTGCACACAGGAGTCACAAGCTGAAGTCAGGAGCTCCCTCCATGCCCAGATGGAGGAAAAGAGAGAAAGGGGATGAAGAGCTCTCCTGTGCAGAGCCAAGGTGCAAGTGCAGCCCCTGCAGTTGGAACCACAACTCATCAGGTTTGTGTCCTTTGGGGTCAGGGCCTGGTGACACTCAGAGGCACAGAAAGGTTTCTTGCCAACAAACACGAGTTAAACATTTGAACAGTTTAACAACCATCATAGCTCTTGCCTCAGCTCTCTGGGATGTCCCAGCAGCATCTGACATGTCCCTAATCTGCTCTGCTCCAGTCTGAAACAGGGCCCAGCATGGTACCAGGATCATCAGAGAGCTGAGGTGTGTACTAGAATTCAATGCCCTCCTCATCCCACAGCAGCCCTGCATGTCCCTCCTGCAGCCTTGGTCTCCAGCACAGCCATGGAGGCTCTTTGGGCTCTGGACTGTTCCTGCAGCCCCAAGGGCAGCTGAGCTCTGCCTTTGGCACAGTCAGGCCTGGCCAGCGCAGGCCATGCTCAGCAATGTCTTGTGTGTGCCTGGCCTTGCTGTCAGCCCCGGTAGTGGCTGCGTGGCCCCTTTGTGGCCCTGTGCTGGCCCAGCCATGGTGGCCCAGCCCCTGTGCAGGCCCAGCCCAGGCCAGGAGCATTGCGGTTGGGAATGGCCCCTGTGCCGTGGTGCCCACAGCAGCCTTGGGGCTCTGTGTCCCATGGCCTCCCTGCTGGGCAGCCTCTGCCAGCTCCTGCAGAGCCCGTGGCACCTGTGGGGCTGCACAGACAGCCCTGCCCTGGGCTCTGCCAGTCTCTGGGCCAGCAGAGAGGCAGCCAGGGCTGGCCATGGCTGGGAACAGGCCCTGAGCCCCGCAGGAGGATGGAGCTCAGCCACAGCCAAACTCAGCCCACGCCAAAGCTGGGCTCAGTAGCCAGGGCTGCCAAGGGCTGGGCACAGAGGCTGGCGCTGACAAATGTCCTGGGCCCCCTCCCTGCTCTGTCCATGCCACCAAGGGCCCAGAGCAGCCTCCTCTCTGGGCCACTTGCCTGTTTGCAATGCCTTGCAGAGGCACTGGCCCTGCCCCACAAGGCCTGGCCTGAGTCCTGCCCCTGCATGCTTAGCCAGGTTGAGACGGACACTGATGGTTTCCGGGCCAGGCTTTCTGGCTGACTGCAGAGGCCAGGACAAAGCTGAGTGGTTTCCCTGGTGTCCCCCAGCCCTTGCTGGCCCCAGGGGCTGATGGCATTTATGCTCCCTCAGGTTCATTTGCCCACAGAAACAGCATGGGGGTGCTCCCACGTGCTGTGTGCAATGTAAACAGAGGCTCCTGAACCAGTGCTGCCATGTCTGTGCCTGCAAGGATGGGGCACCTGTGTGAGCTGGGGGAGAGGCCAGGGCTGCAGAGGGGGGATGTTGTTGGCAGCTCCATGAGGATGCTCTGGGACGCTGTCCTGGGCTGTCCAGTGCACTGAGGATGGATCAATCCCTGCTCTGCTGCTCCTTCCCATCTCCCTCATGGCCCTTGCAGAGCCCCAGCCATGCTGTTTGCCCCCAGCCTGCCCACAGCCAGCCTGGGGCTGCTCACGGGGGTTTTCTGTGCTAAGCATGGGCCTGGGCATGTTCCTGAGAGGGCCTGGGCATGTTCCTGAGAGAGCTTGGGCAAGGAGTCTGGAGCCCCCAGGGCCTGGGCTGAGGCGTCAGTGCTGCCCCAGCAGGGTGCTTGGCCTTTCCCTGCTGCAGCCCTGGCACTGCCACCCCCAGGACTGTGCCTGGCCCTGAGAGCACTCAGGCCCTACATCAACACCAGGGCCACCAGGGCAGTGGGGCAGGGCCACAGCAGCAGCACTGGCAACACCAAATGCTGCTGCTGGGCTCAGCTGCTGGGCCAGCACTGATCTGCCCCCAGCTCTGCACACAGACATTGCTGCTGCAGCTCCAGAGAAGGCAACAAAAGGACATCTCTGCAGAAAACTCTGCTGGGAGATCCTTTAGTTCATTTAAAGCCACCAACAGCACAGCTCCTCATTGACACAGTGTGTGGCCACAAAAAAGGTGGAGAGAAACAAAATGAGAAATGGCACAAAAAATTACTTTTTTTGATGGACAACATGAAAAACGTAAAATAAACATAAAGAAACAAGGAAACCAACAAGAAGTACGAAAGATGCCTTATTACGAGTTATTTGCAGAAACTGGCCAGGAGTTTAATGTTTCTGAAACCATCCAGTAATCAGTGTCCTCACTGCAGCCTTGAGCTCCTGGTTCCTCAGGCTGTAGATGAGGGGGTTCAGGGCTGGAGGCACCAGTGAGTACAGAACTGACAGGGCCAGATCCAGGGATGGCGAGGAGATGGAGGGGGGCTTTAGGTGAGCAAATGTGCCAGTGGTGAGGAACTGGGAGACCATTGCCAGGTGAGGGAAGCAGGTGGAAAAGGCTTTGTGCCGTCCCTGCTCAGAGGGGATCCTCAGCACAGCCCTGAAAATCTGCACATAGGAGAAAACAATGAACACAAAACAACCGAGTCCTAAACAGCCACTAACAGCAAGAGGCCGCAGTTCCCTGAGGTGGAATATGGAGCAGGAGAGCTCGAGGATCTGGGGGACTTCACAGAAGAACTGGCCCAGGGCATTGCCATGGCACAGGGGCAGGGAAAATGTATTGGCCGTGTGGATCAGCTAAAAGAGAAAGGCACTGGCCCAGGCAGCCGCTGCCATGTGGGCACAAGCTCTGCTGCCCAGGAGGGTCCTGTAGTTCAGGGGTTTGCAGATGGACATGTAGCAGTCATAGCACATGATGGTCAAGAGGAAATACTCTTCTGACAGGAAGAACATAATGGAAAATAGCTGTGCAGCACATCCTGTGTAGGAGAAGTCCGTGGTGTCCCAGAGGGAATTTTGCATGGCTTTGGGGACAGTGGTGCAGATGAAGCCCAGGTTGCTGAGGGCCAGGTTGAGCAGGAAGAAGAACATGGGCATGTGCAGGTGGTGGCTGCAGGCTACGACACTGATGATGAGGCCGTTACCCAGGAGGGCAGCCAGGGAGATGCCCAGCAAGAGGCAGAAGTGCAGGAGCTGCAGCTGCTGCATGTCTGCCAATGCCAGCAGGAGGAAATGCCTGATGGAGCTGCTGTTGGACATTTGCAATGCCTTGGCATGGGGATCTGTAAAAAAGTAACCATGGAATAGTTGGGTTTGGAGAGGACTTTAAATATCCCAGCACAGCTTGGGGGCACTTTCCCTCCACTGCCTGCCCAGGGCTCTGCTGCCTGGAGCTGTCCCTGCAAGCAGCTACTTCCCTGTGCCCAGGGCTGGGCCCTGCCAGTGCTGCCAGAGCCCAGCCCAGTCCTGGGGGCTCAGCTCTGCCCTGCAGGACCCTCCCAACTCTGGCACTGTCCAGGGACAGCTCTGGCTCTGCAGGCTCTGATGGCAACGTCAGAGCAACCCTGTGGAGGCTAGAAAAGCGACACTGATGCTACCTCTAAGGGGCCCTGTGCTGATCTCCGCAACTGCCCGGTTTATTCAGATCTGAGAATTTTTTTTTCTCAACCTGAACCGAGAGATGAATATGTATGTGCAATTTCCCTTCCAAGCAAACCAGAGCAACAGATTAAAAAAGTAGGATTTCCCCTTTCATGCAGTCCCTGCATCGCTGTGCTCTCTGTATAATCGGCTTAGAAATGTTCTGCAGTTGAATGCCATGCTGGGAGCAGTCCTGAGCAATGCAGCATCCTCTCCACACAAGGAGATCACTTCCAAGCCTTACCAGCTGTCTCCTCCCACCCAGACCTTGTGCCCCAGTGCTGGGAGCAGCTGCCAGGGCTGGCTGAAAGCTGTCCTTGGCAGGCAGCAGAGTCCCTGCCCCTGCACAGTGCCCTGGGCTACAGGACCCTACTCTGCAGGACAGCACTGGGCACCCCTAGCTGCTCTGCACAAGAGACAATCGGAGTCTGTAGGCATTGGGATGTTCCAGCTTTAGGAGATGGCTCCAGGAGCTGCAGCTGCATTGTCCTGCAGCCAGAGGTTCCTGTGCCAAGGGCTGGCAGTGATTGTGCCCCAGGCACTTCTCAGCACCTTCCCAGCCCTGACTGACTGAAGCTCTCTGGGCCTCTGTGCTGTGCCTGGGGTGGCTGCAGGCAGTGCCCCAGCCGTGCTGGGCTGGCAGAAGAGCTGCTCATCAAGAGAAATGTGCTTTTGAAGCTCTTCTTGATTACCAGAAACTGCCTCTGTGCCAGGAGCCCAGCCCAGCTCAGCAGCACAGACACAGCACAAGGACTTTAATGAGCCTCTGCAGCTTTGTGCTCAAGCCCTGAATATCAGTCCCTGAGAGGGAGCTGAAGAAACTTCTCCAGAACTCCAAGTCAGAATCCAACTCCAAACTTTCTTGGACTTTTAATGGGTCCCAGAGAGGGACACAACTGAGAAAGTGTCCCCAGGCTCCAGGCAGAGCAGAGAACTGCAGGCAGTGATGACAGGTGGGGACAAAGAGAAGCCAAGTCTTGGTGCCCTGGGGCACAGCAGGGTCTGTGCTGCCAAGGGCTGTGAGGAGACGCCTTGTCCTGAGGCCCTGGGGCCTCCTGGCACAACCCCAGTCAGGCTGGGCACTGTCAGCCCCTTGTCCTGCCCTCAGCATCACCCCCCTAGCCCACATCCCAGTGGCCTCAAGGATCTGCTGGAAGGAGTCCCTGGGGAGCCTTGCTCAGGAATGGCCCTGGGGGCTCCTAATGCTCGCTGTAGGGACTGCAGGTTTTTCAAAGGACTTTGGGTTTGGTTTTTGCCTTGGAGTCTCTGAGAGGCTTGTGCAATCCTAGTCTTCAATTATCTGCTGTAATTAGTCCCTGGAGAGGCTTTGTCAGTAACAACACTCAGTGGGCTCATTAATGCTTCGGGGTATTCATTTATTTTGAGTTACTTTGTGTTTCCCTTTTGGATACAGGTTCTATGAGAAAGATTGTGAAGTCACAGACTCCATTATCTCCTTTAATTAGTCCCTTGAGAGTCTTTATCAGTAATGACATTTTGTGGGCCATTAATGCTTCAAAGTACTCAGTTATTTTTAGGTACTTGGTGTTTCCCTTTTGATACAGACTCTGTGAGAGGCTTGTGCAATCATGGCCCCAATTATCTGCTTTAACGAGTCCCTTGAGAGCTTTGTACTGACACTCAGTGGGGCTCATGAATGCTTTGAGGTACTCAGGGTTTCTAAGGTACTTTGGATTTTCCTTTCCATTTTGACCCTCTGAGAGATTTTATGTACAATCCTGGCCTCCAATTCTGTCCTCCAAGGAGTCCATGAGGAGCCTTTGTTGGGATGGACCTCAGCATGACCCATTCATTCATTGAGACACTTTGGGGTTTTCTTCTGTCTTTGACTTCTGGAAAGGTTTGTGCAACCTCCTCTCAGGTCCTGACGTTCCAGGACTCAGCTGCAAATGCACCACGGGGCTCATTAGGATCAAGCAAGTCCTGACAAACCATGGCTCTGCCTTGATTTCCCTCTGGTCTAGTTCAGTTCAGCAGGAAGGCTTCTTTTTACAGTTATGGAGAAATATTTCAAAGAGCTTCTCAGAAATATGTAATCCTATCTTAAAGGGGGCCTTTTATTGCTGTTCCTATTATACAAGATGTGATTTCAGCATTCTGTGATTGATATTGATCCAGGGTCTCTCCTAAGGAAGTCTGGCCAGGTCAGTGAAGTTTTACCCCGAGAGCTGACCCAGTGTGGAAAACCTTGCCCCATATTCCCCAACCCCATGTGAGAAATTATTTTTACTTTCAAAAATGTAAATGTTTTTTTAAGACCTTATCAAAATACAACAGAAGACTGAATAAAGAAAAGAACACAGCACCAGGAGCAAAGGATTCTGACACTATGTGCTCATCTACAGAATGGATGCTCTGTCCTTTACACCTCTAGCCCCTCCCAAAGTCTTGTCAATCGATTTCTTCTTCACTGTCCAGTGGTGGACATCACTGTCTTACCCCTTCATTGGAGGTCAGGTGCTGCCACTGTAACAAGCCAAATGCCAAATGCCCCGACTACTGAGGCCATCCTGTGAGAACAATGCAAGGGGGAGGGGAAGGATAACAATACATCTACAAAACTTCTCTTAACATATATTTAATATTCACCCCTTAATTGCGAGAGTCAACAATAGGATTACTCATCTATAACAAACTCCTCTTTTCTTTTTTTATAAGTTATTTTGTTCAAACAGTTCAGTCAAAAATTTTCTCTCTCTTTTGAATGAGTCATACCAGCATCTATTGATGTGGGCAAGGACAATGGGAACAGGAGAAAAAAATCTCAGGTTTTCCTTGGACACAGTTTTTTGGAATGGACAACAGGACATCCCAGAGGTCCAGTATGGCTTTGACTCCTATCTACCATGCCTATGAGGTTGCTACCCAGAGTTGATGTATCTTAGGGGTGAGTGCAGAAGCCAATTTGCTCCTTCTCTCCAGTCCCTGTGGAATTAAAAGACAATTGAGGAATTATAGAGGTCTCGTATGGCCTTTTGTCTGTACCTTACCATGCCTACAGGGTTGATACCTGCAGCAGGGCTATGGAACCTTCTTGGTAGCAAACAAAGGGGCCAACCTCATCTTGCCCTCCTTCCTTTGTCTTATTTCCTTAAGAAGCTGTCCCATTACCTTTTACGGTTCCTTGTGTACTTCCCCTCAACAGATGCTGGTATTTCTAACCCATTAAAACAGAAAGACAGTTCTCGAGCTGGTTGGTGGATGCTTGACTCTACCTTTTGAGCATCTTGGTATTTTTCTGGTTGTCTCTCAGTCTCTACTTGAAAGTCAGTCTTGTTTCACCCAGCCTGGATATTACAGTCCACTCTTTGGGTTCTTCTAGTGGGCCTTTGACTCTGTTGCCATGAGTCCATCCCTGCTCTGCAGTTCACACCGCTGATTTGGTGGTGAGCAGTACCTGAAAGGGACCTTCCTACTGAGGAGTTAGAGGCTGATGTCTCCATGACTTAATCATCGCCCAATCCTCAGGATTAATATTATGGATTCTGAAATCCAGGGTGGTAGTTTGAGGAATTGCCCCTTTATGTCTTAGCCCTTCTAACGTTTGTGCTATGGACATAACCTATTTCTGGCTTCCCCTTCCTCATAGGTGGCAACCTTCTGGGGTGAGGTCAGGAAGGGTAACCCAAACATCATTTCATGGAGTGACACCCCCAGATCTGATTTGGGTTGGGTTCTAATTCTTAATAAGGGCAAAGGGGGACATTTTATCTGTGACAGTTGCGTTTCAATATTTTGCGTAACTTGAGCTCTTTTAAGAGTTTGATTCATCCTCCCAACCTGACCAGAACTCTATGGTTTCCATGGATTGTGTAATTCCCATTTTACTCCCAGGGCCTGAACAACTTTCTGCAATAGTTTCGATTGATATGAGTTTCCTGGTCTGAATCAATCCTGTTTGTCATTCCATATCGGGGACTGATTGATTCTAGAAGTGTTTTACTCACAACATTGGCAATGGCTTTCACAGTGGGTACCACCTCTACCCAATGAGTCAAGTGATCTACTATCACTGGCAATAATTTCCACCGTTGTACCTGGGGAAGCTCAGTAAAGTCTACTTGGATGTTTTGAAAGGGCCTTAAGGCTAGTTCTTGCTCTCTCCTGGGTGTTTTCCTCATCATTGTTATTTACTTGTTGACATATCACACACCATTCACTTACTTACTTAGCTATTCTGAAAATTCCTTTGCATCCCAAATCCCTTAGAAATTGATCACTTAGCACTTGTGTACCCCAATGTGTTGTTCCATGTATGCCTTCTAGCATTTTCTTAGCAAGGGGCTTATTCAACATTTGCCTCCCATCTGCCAATCTCCACTTCCCTTTGTTATCTTTCTTGGCTCCCATTTTGACGAGTTCTTCCTCTTCTGTCCCACTGAATACAGGGACTTCTTGCATTTCTCTCATGAGACTTAATGCTATCATTAATTTTTCTGTCCCTGATTCGGCTGCATTCTTACCATCTAAATCTGCTAAATCGGTCCTTTGTTTTTCTTGAGCCACCACTTTTTGATATCCTTTAACATACACCACTGCTATTTCTGGCAGTTTTAGGATTTCTAATAATGTGAATCACTCCCTTAACCTTTGAATTTAATAGCCCCCTCTCTTCCCAAAATTTTTCAAAGATATGTACTATTCTAAAAGCATATTTTCAGTCTGTATATATTTTTCCCCTTTTTTTGTGCTTATATTTCCAGAGCTCTCTTTAGGGCATACAACTCACACCTTGGGCTGACCAGTTGGAAGGTAACTTTCTGTTTTCTATGGCTACTAACCTTTCATCCACTATAGTGTACCCCGATACCCTGTGCCCCCTTATTACCTATGAAGATCCATCGATATACAATCGTTTTCCACCTTGGAGAGTTTGATCTCTTAGGTTCTCTCTTACTTTGGTTTGATAGTTTATAACCTTTAGGCAATTATGTATTAGTGCCTCATCTGGTCCTCCATACAAAAACTGGGCAGAGTTGAGTTGGTTACTCATGATTAGCTCTAAACCATTATGTATTAAGATGGCTTCATAATTTAGCACTCAGGAATCAGTGAGCCATTTCTCAGCCTTTTGGCTCAGGATACTCCTTACTGAGTTAGGGATATATATATCTTTGATTTCCCCCCAAAAGGTTAATTTTTTTCTTTCTGCAAGGAGTAGGGCAGTCACTGCCACAGCCTGAATGCATGTTGCCACCCCCAGCTGACAAGGTCTAGTAATTTTGATAAATAGGCCACTGGCTTCCTGGATCCTCTCCAGTCTTGGGCTAATACTTTTTGTGTTACCCCTTTTTCTATATCCACAGACAGAAGGATCTGTCTAAGGCAGGAAGACTCTGTTCTGGTGCACTAATTTTTCCTTTAAAGCTTTAAACTTTTGTTCATCATCTTTTTCCCACCTAATCTCTTCTTCTACTAACATTTCATACAAGAACTTGACAGCGTGTGTGTATCCTTCAATCCATAGCTTACAATATCCCAAAAGTCCTAAAAACCTTCTGCCTTTCCTCTTTGTTTTTGGCCGTGGGAGTGAGACTATCCCTGTAATTCTCTCAGGGTTCAACCCCCAGCTCCCTTGACAAATCCCATCTCCTAGGTATTTTAGTTCTATGTCTACAAATTTGACTTTCCCTTTTGATACCTGAGGTCTTTGGTCCCCCAGAAAATTCAACAACACTATGGTTGATTCCCAAACTTCTTTTTCTTCCCGTCCTGATAGAAGCAAATAATTTACATATTGGATGAACTTTATCTCAGGTTTAATGTAAAAGAGTTGTAGTACTTCTCCCAAGGCTTGACCGAAGAGGTTTGGGAATTCAGAAAACCCTTGGGGTAACCCAGTCCACCAAAGCTGTTGCTTCCTCTCAGAATTGGGGTCCTCCCATTCAAATGCAAATATATCCCACTTTCTCTGCCAGTGGGCACACCCAAAATGCATCTTTTAGGTCTATCATGCTAAACCACTGGTGTGCTGGGGGGATATTACTCAGTAGCGTTTAGGGGTTAGGCCCTACTAGGTACTGATTCACTGCTCTTTTGTTCACTTCTCTTAATCTTGGACAAGCCTGTAAGTCCCATCTGACTTCTTTACTGGTAATATGAGTGTATTATGGGGGGACATGCATGGTTCTAAGGTCCCATCCTCAAGCAGGTCCTGGATCAGCTGCTGCAGTCCTTGTGTCCCTTCCAGGGAGAGTGGGTATTGTTGTACCCAGACTGGATGGCTCTCAATAACTAATTTTATTACTATAGGTTTCATGTTCAATTTACCTCAGTTTTTCGGTTTTGCCCACACCATCTCATGAATTCTTCCTCATTTTCTTCCCTTAATTGGAGAAGCTTAACTACCATTTTCCCTTTCTCTGGGAGCATTCCAATGTAAAACTGCACTTGTAAGTCCTGTCCTAATAAATCTCACCCTGCTTCTGGAACTAATAGAACATTCCCAATTCCTATTTTATTTGTTCCTTCAAACTTTATATGCATTATAACTGAGGTTTTGAACCTTTCCCTTTGTCTTGCTTTGAAAAGACAGGTGTCTGCTAAGGAAGGCAGTAGCTGTTCCTGAAATGAAAAATGTGAACCCCCTCCCTCCAAATTGTTATAATTTTGAAATTAAGGGGGCTCTCAGGCACAGGTGTGGGAGCAGGAATAACAGTTCTTTATCAGGGAAGGAAAAAAAACCCAAAAAATCAATGCAGTAAAAAAAAAGAACACTGACAGAGTCAGAATACAACCTGACACCCTGTGGGTGAGGGTGTTGGTAGCAGTGCAATTAAAATGGTGGCTGCACTCCTCCTGCAGTCTTCCTGCAGACAGGTGTGGTTCTGTTGGAGCAGCGATCCTGTAGAAGTGTGTAGTCTTCCTCTGAAGATCCATTGGTGGCGTAGATGGGCCTGGTCTTCCTCTGGGAATCCAGTGAGAAAGGGCTGCTCCTCTAGGAGTCTGGTGGAAAGGCTGTTCTGAAAGGCTGTTCCCAAAATCTCAGATTATATTCAGTTTGGAATGCTTGGCTCCTCCCTATGGGCGGAGCATCTCACAATGGGCTGATGCAATTTTGATCAGTCATTCAGTGATACTCAATAGCCCATTAACAGCAGATGTCTCTCCAGAGGGAGGATTGGTTTGTGGAAGAGATAAAGAAAAACTGCCCAATTAACAGAAGATAACTGCAACACCTCTAACAGATGGGAACAGAACACACACATTACCTTGCAATCTAGGACATTATCCATGCCTTATTCTATTTCGATCTGCATCACAATGAAACCTTACACACAGTTCTCACTTAAGACTAGGTTTCCCTGTGGTACACAATGGTTTTCTCCATCTTTCTGCATTACCCACCAAGTGCAACCAGGTCCTTGAAAAAAACAATCCCACGGATGGGTTTGTCTTTGCCTGAGGTGGGATTAATCCAAACAGTCTTTCCTAAAATACCTTTCATGTGTACATCTAGGACTTTATCTCCATCCACTGTGTGCAGGGGTTCAGACTGGGCTGGACAAGCTCAATTGATGGACCCTCTGGTGTTGACCATCCAGGTGGCTTTTGCTGAGTTCATTTTCCAGTTTCCAAAAGCTCCCCTTCCAAGTGCCTTCAGGGTAGTCTTAAGTAGTCCATTGCACCATTGTTCAACTTTCCTGGCAGCTGGTGCATGATAGGGGATATGATAGATCCATTCAATACCATGTTCTCTGGCCCAGGTGTTGAAAAGGCCCATCTTGAAATGGGTCCCGTTGTCTGACTCAATTCTCTCAGAGGTGCCATGTCCCCACAGGATTTGCTTTTCCAGGCCCAGGATGGTGTTCCTGGCAGTGGCGTGAGGCACAGGGTAGGTCTCTAACCATCCAGTGGTGGCTTCCACCATGGTCAGCACATAGCACTTGCCTTGGCGTGTCTGGGGCGGTGGGATGGAGTCAATCTGCCAGGCCTCCCCATACTTGTACTTGGACCACCGCCCACCATACCACAGGGGCTTCACTCGCTTGGCCTGCTTGATGGCAACACATGTCTCACAGTCATGGATAACCTGAGAAATACTGTCCATGGTTAAATCCACCCCTTGGTCTCATGCCCACTTATAGGTGGCATCTCTGCCCTGATGACCGGAGGCATCATGGGCCCATTGAGCTAGGATATAACTCTCCCTTGTGTTGCCAGTCTAAGTCTAACTTCGACACCTCTGTTTTTTCTGCCTGATCTACCAGTTCGTTGTTTTGGTGTTCCTTATTAGCCCGACTCTTGGGGACATGGGCATCTACATGGTAGACTTTTACAGGCAGCTTCTCTACCCTGGTAGCAATGTCTTTCAACTCTTCAGCAGCCCAGACTGGCTTTCCTCTACACTGCCAGTTGGCCTTCTTCCACCTTTCCAGCCAGCCCCAAAGAGCTTTGGCTACCATCCACAAATCAGTATAAAGGTGGACTTTGGCTACTTCTCTCTCTCAGCAATGTCCAGGGCCAGCTGAACAGCTTTGAGTTCTGCAAGTTGGCTTGATCCACCTTCTCATTCAGTAGCTTGTGCAACCTGTCATGTGGGACTCCATACGGCTGCTTTCCACTTCCGGTTCATCCCTACAATGTGGCAAGAACCATCAGTGAAAAGAGTGTAGCGTGTATCTTCTGCTGGCAGTTCGTTGTATGGTGGAGCTTCTTCAGCACGTGTCACTGGTTCTTGTTCCTCTTCATCAGTGAGACCAAAGTTCTCACCTTCCAGCCAATTTGCAATTATCCCAAAAATCCCAGGGCGATTCAGGTGTCCAATACGAGCGTGCTGTGTGATAAGAGCAATCCATTTACTCCATGTAGCATCAGTGGCGTGGTGGGTGGTGGGAACCTTTCCTTTAAACATCCATCCCAGCACTGGTAGTCGGTGAGCCAGGAAGAGTTGCGCTTATGTGCCCATCACCTCTGAGGCAGCCTGGACTCCTTCATAGGCAGCCAAGATTTCCTTCTCTGTAGGAGTGTAGTTGGCTTCAGAGCCTCTGTAACTTCGACTCCAAAATCCCAGCGGTCGGCCTCGAGTCTCCCCAGGCACCTTCTGCCAAAGGCTCCATGACAAGCCATGGTTCCCGGCTGCAGAGTAGAGCATGTACTTCATCTCTGGTCCTGTCCTGACTGGGCCAAGGACAACCGCATGAGCGGTCTCCTGCTTGATCTGGGCAAAATCTTGTTGCTGCTCAGGGCCCCAGTGGAACTCCTTCTTCTTGCGGGTGACCAAGTAAAAAGGGCTCACAATCTGACCGTATTCGGGAATGTGCATTCTCCAAAAGCCTATGGCACCCAGGAAAGCGTGCATTTCCTTCTTGCTACTTGGTGGAGACATTGCAGTGATTTTGTTGATTACCTCAGTGTGAATCTGACGCCATCCATCTTGCAACTTCACTCCCAGGAACTGGATCTCTCGGGCAGGTCCCTTGACTTTACTCTTCTTGATAGTGAAGCCGCCTTCTAGCAGAATCCTGACGATCCTCTCTCCTTTCTCAAATACTTCCATTGCCGTGTTCCCACACACAATCATGTCATCAATGTATTGCAAGTGCTCTGGAGCCTCACCCTTGTCCAGTGCAGCCTGGATCAGTCCATGGCAGATGGTGGGACTGTGTTTCCACCGCTGGGGCAGTCGGTTCCAGGTGTACTGCACAGACCTCCAGGTGAAAGCAAACTGAGGCCTGCATTTTGCTGCCAGAGGAATGGAGAAAAAAGCGTTAGCAATGTCTAAAGTGGCGTACCACTTCACTGCCTTGGACTCCAGCTCGTACTGGAGCTCTAATATGTCTGGCACAGCAGCGCTCAGTGGTGGAGTCACTTAATTCAAGCCACAATAGTCCACAGTCAGTCTCCATTCTCTGTCAGACTTGCGCACAGGCCAGATGGGGCTGTTGAAGGGTGAGTGGGTCTTGCTGACCACCCCTTGGCTCTCCAGCTCTCGGATCATTTTTTGGATGGGGTCACGGCATCTTGATTCGTCCAATACTGCCGGCGGTGCACTGTTGAGGTGGCAATTGGCAGTCATTGCTCTTCCGCCTTCAGGAGTCCTACTGCAGATGGGCTTTCTGATAGTCCAGGCAAAGTGTTCAACTGCTTGATGTTTTCTGCCTCCACAGCAGCTATGCCAAAAGCCCATCTGAGTCCCTTTGGGTCTTTGTAACAGCCGTTCTGGAGGAATTCTATGCCTAGAATACACAGGACCTCTGGGCCAGTCACAAGAGGATGTTTCTGCCACTCTTTTCCAGTCAGTCTCACCTCAGGTTCTAACAGGGTCAATTGCTGTGATCCCCCCGTCACCCCGGCCCTGGAAACAGGTTCTGCCCCCACATGTCCTGATGGTATCAGGGTACACTGTGCACAAGTATCAACTAAGGCATTGTACTTTCGTGGTTCTGATATGCCAGGCCATCAGATCCACACCGTCCAGAAAATCCAGTTTTCCTGTGCCTCTCCCTGGCTAGAGGCAGGGCCCCTCTAACCCTGGGTATACATGGTAGAGGTACCTTCCAGGGGATCTGACAGATCATACTCAGCAGCTCGGTCATGGGAGGCTGAGGCTACCTTCATTTTACTGGAGTTCCCTCGATTATTGTTTCCCTCTTTGAGTTGATGCACCCATGCTGCCAGGACAGAAGTGGGTTTTCCATCTCACTTTCCTATATCTTCTCCATGGTCACGCAGAAAAAAACACAGGTCAGCCCGTGGGGTGTACCCTCTCTCTCTAGTTATGGAACGTTGGGCTCTGACTTTGGGGCCTGTGACTTGCACTGGTGCAATGTGGGAACTGTTCCTCCTGATCTCCTCCCTCATCTCCTCTCTGAGTTCTTGGACCACAGCAGAGACATGAGCCTGCAGTGGTCCATTGATCATACTTTCATAATGCCTAAGCTCGTTGGCCACAGAACCCACTGTCTCTTGGTTGGTATCAGCATTAATCATTGCAATAAATGTGGTGTATTGGGATGGCCCCAGATTTGCCAGGCTCCACAACATTTGCCCTGTGCACCTGACTTTGTCAGGGTCATTATCATGCTGTCCATCCCTCCCAAAGAGTCCCTCCAATACTGCCACTTCTCTCAGCTGTTGGATCCCTTCCTCAAGAGTCTTCCAGCACATTCTATGGTGGTGCTCCTGCATTCTTTCCCTTTGAACAAACCTCTCTTTGACACTCATTAAAAGCCGCTCCCAGAGGGAAAGGGACCCCGCCTCCCTTACAAAAATATGATTGATACCTGAGTCCTGGGTCAAGGGTCCCAAATTCCTTGCCTCACCACCGTCCAGCTGGATGCCTGTACCCATAAGATCCCAGACCCGGAGTAGCCAGGTTGTATAAGCCTCATGTCCCCATCGTACAATGTCTTTGTGCAGATTACGGAGACTTTCATACATCAGGGACTCAGTGATGATCGCAACCTCTGGCTCCCCTGTGGGTTGTGAGAGCCATCCCCTATCTGGGTTCTCTGCTTTCATCTTAGATCTCCTTGTTTCTACAGGGGCAACTGCTGCTGGATGTGACTGCCTTCACAATTCAGCTGGAACCCAGACAGTTGTAACATATATGGGTTCCACTGCTGCACTGTTAGACTCTCCCTCTTCGAGGCAGGGGGAGGTTTCCTCATCAGCTGGGAAGTGCATTCCTTCAGCATTTTGCACATCTCCTTCACCAGACCCCCCACCCAATCTGGGTGGTTCGTATCTGAGGTGGGCTGTGGTATAGGGTCAGGCTCTGGGGCAGCAGTATCCCTAGGCTCTGGTGACGTGTTAGGTTCTGGGGTAGGTGTCATGGTAGTTATCCAGGTAAGTCTCCCCTTCTCTCTAAATGCTAAATAGAACAGGCCTATCAGCAACACCAGCCACTGTATGATATTATTAACATTTAGAGTGGATCTCAACCCTTCGAAAACTGGTGGGGCGGACCCAAAGAAATGGCTAAAGGGTTGGGAGAAGATTTCGCCCAGTGTCATTTCCTTACAGCAGGTGCTGTATTATTAAAGTAACCCCAAAAACATACAGTTAGTGTGTGATAGCTGTGAATCCATGTGCTTGCTTTCCAGAGGAAGTTAAAAATCCATGAATCCCTCACCTTATTCACCCATAAAACAAACCGGATAACAGCCACAGTAGCCTTGGTTATAGGACCCATATTCAGATAAGGGCCTATAAATGGGAGAAATACAGCCACGATCACGTGACACCCAAACCAGGGCAAGCTGGACCACATGGTGTCGCTTAATGAGGTTTCTATAGCCACACACAAAACTCAGATTACTCGAGAACTGTTATTCCCTTTTTTGTTTCTGTGCCCTCGTGCCGCATGTTGGGTGCCAAAATCTGTCTTGGTTTGGAAAGACAGGAGTCTGCTAAGGAAGGCAGGAGCCTCCCCTGAAATGGAAAATGTAAACCCTCCCCACGCCTCCGAATTGCTATAAATTTTAAATTAAGGGGGCTCTCAGGCAAAAATATGGGAGCAGGAAATAACAGTTCTTTAATAGGAAAGGAAAAAAATAAAGGATAAAATAAACAATGCAGTACACTAGAACAACACTGACAGAGTCAGAACCCAACCTGACACCCTGTGTGTCAGGGTGTTGGTGGCAGTCCAATTGGAAATGTGACTGCAGTCCTCCTGAAGTATCAGGTGGGGTTCTGTTGGAGCAAAGGGAATCTGTAGAGAAGGATGTATTCTTCCTCTGAAGATCCCATGGAAGGAGAGGCAGCTGCTGTTTCTCTGGGGAATCCCGTGGAGAAAAACATGCTGGTGTCTCAAAAAAATTTCTGGATTATATCTGGGTAGCAATGCTTGTCTCTTCCCTCTGGGCAGAGCATCTGACAATGGGATGTTATAGCTCTTATCAGTCATGAAGTGACATTCTATAGCCTGTTATCAGATGTCCCCTCCTGAGGGAGGTGTGAATGTGGTCACTCAAAGAGAGAGATAAAGCAAACCGCCCACTTGACAAAGGTAATCTGCCATACAGATGGTAATGGAAAACAACTTGCATTGCCATCTTCAACATTCCACCAAGGTGTCACCATGGTTTCCTGGGTCCTTTAACAATTCACACTTGGTTCCATGAGATATACCACCATGGTGTCACCATGGTCTCCTGGGTCCTGTAACAACTCAGAGTTGAGATTCCATGACATTGCACTGTTGTGTCTCCATGGTCGCTTGGGTCCTGAAACAATTCACACTTGGTTCCATGAGATTCCACAATGTCACCTTGGTCTCCTGGGTCCCATGAGGCCCCTCTCTGTGTCACAGTGTTCTCTGTGGTTTCCTGAGAATCTGATGTGTTTACAGTTGACCCTTGGTTCCTTGAGATCCCATTGCATCCCAGCGGTGTCCTTGGTTCCATAAAGCCCAGGTTTATCACAAGGGAGCCTTGATTCTAGGATATTCCATTGTGGCACAATGGTCTCACCACTCTCTGGGGCTGTACCATGAAACAGTGGACACCTGGTTCCATGAGAGTCCGTGGGATAACAGTGAATTCTTTTGCTTCTTTTCTGCCAAGGTCGGGATTAAATCCCAAGACAGCATGTCTTGTTTGGACTCAGGTGTCCATTAGCTCTTGTCTCTAGAACAGTCTCACAAGCTGTTAGTTCTGCAGCACTTCGCTAACAAGGTAAAAATGGAGCTCCATCTCTCTCTCTACAAGGTCTTTTAAGAATAAACTGTCCAATTAAGAAATGACACCTAAATTATTCTTACTTTTAACCCAATAACCAACCACCCATGCCTAGCAATTGGGACTTTTTTATCCATTAACACAATACCACCCAAACCCGAGGAGTGGTGAGAGTTTTTTGCAGGACAATGGACTAATGCAACATATGCACAATCCAGCCTTCATAGGGACTGAGTAAGGTCACGATGTCCATGAAGGACACAAAAGAAGAAGAACACGCTCAAAAGCTGACAGTTCAGGATGCAAACACAGACAAGAAAACTGCAGCGAGAAGCATGAAGAAGGAAGACCAACAAAAATTAACTAAAATATTAAAATGTGTGCATAAAAAGTATTTAATCAATCATGTATTAGCTTGAGGCATGAACAATAGAGAATAGTATAAAACTCGCTTTTTGTAATAAATTGGCTTCACATGATCACATTGATCATGATGTGATGTCCCATTAATGATCCTCCGCAGAGGAGGAGGAAAAGGAGGAGGAGGAGGACGAGGGAGGACGAGGGAGGAGAAGGCAAAGAGGAAGGATCAGCCTCCATCCTAAAACCTCCATCTTGTTTTATATATATTACTATATTCAAAAACCTTAAACTCCAAGTTTTCCACCATGTGATATTACACCCTTCTATTCAAATTCCACACTCATAATACCAGTTCTGTCTTTCCATTTTGGAAGCCTTCTCCACAGCCTCAGGTCAAATGCAGTGTTTTCTTGGGGGTCAGTGTCTGTCAGCTCAGAAAGTCTGAAATTCTCAGCAGCCAGGGTTCCAACAGGTAAAAATGTTCTCCTGTGTTCCACTAGCTTCCATTAGGCCTGGCTCTGTCACCATGGACGCCTGGTTGCATGGGATTCCATTGGGTAACAATGTTCTCCACTGTTCCATGGACGCCTGATTGCATGGGATTCCATTGGGTAACAGTGTTCTCCACTGTTCCATGGACACCTGATTCCATAGATTCCACTGGGTAACAATGTTCTCCAGTGTTCCATCAGGCCTGGCTCTGTCACTGTGGTCACTTGGCTCCATGAGATTCCTTTGGGGAACAATGTTCTCCAGTCTTTCATGGACACCTGGTTCCATGAGATTCCATTGGGTAACAATGTTCTCCAGAGTTCCATCAGGCCTGGCTCTGTCACCATGGACACTCGGTTCCATGGGTCGTGTTCGTGTCCCAGTGGCACCTGTGTTCCAGGGCACCCTGCTGTCTGACCAGAGACAGTTTGTTCCAGAACATTCCTTGGAATTCCAGCGGTCACTTGGGTTCCATGCAGGTGCCTGGGGAGCAGGAGCTCAGCCCAAATATCCTGGGTGTCCCTGGGCTGGTGTTTTTGGGGGGGAATCTTTGGATCTTGCAGGGCTCCAAAGCTGAGCTGCAGATGCCCCTTGGGACAGAGTGGAGCATCATGGAGCCAGGAGACCCTGATGGAGCCAAGGCTGCAGGGGGACACAGGGGGACCTCAAGGGAGCCAGCAGAGCATTGTGAGGCTGTGGAACAGTGTGGCACCGAGGTTTCCCTGGGGCTTGACAGAAGCTCCTGGAGACAAGGAAGCACTGGGAGCCTCCGGAATCAGTGTTTGCAGGAGGATTTTCTGCTCCCTCCTGGGATGCTGGTGGACAATAAAGCCTGAGGCAGCCTCCCAAATGTCCAGCTGTGTCACCAGTGGGGGCCACATCTGGGGGGATGCCCTGTCAGCCCTTGCCCTGCTGCTCCTCCTGGCCAGGCGTGGAGCTGCTGGGAGCCCAGGCTGGGGGATAATCCTCAGGACTGTGCAAGGAAAGCTTCCCCACAAGCAGCACTGGAGCGAGATGTGCAGGCAAAGCCAGTGAGACAGCAGAGAAAGCAAGAGAGCAGAGCAAGTGACACAACAAACGCCTCAAGAGCAAGAGAGCAAGTTTGAACAGAACTTGCAAAGGGCAAAATCAGCTCAAACCAGGTTAGAATGAAGAACAAGGAGCACCAGGAATAGGCTGATGATCCAGGTAAAAAGTTCCAACATGAGGAGGACGACAGAAGCCTTCATTAAAAGAGCACCAGAAGACTGATGAGCACCACAGGAGCAACTGACCCAGATGCTGAAGCCACACAGGGTTGTAAAAACATGACACAGCTTTATGCAAATATGAGTATGCTAATGGAGTGTTGTAATTTGACTTTTAAAATGGAACTGAAGGCTAAAGGAGATCGAGTGGGTGACACCGTGGTGGAATCTCATGGAACCAAGTGTGAATTGTTACAGGTCCCAGGAGACCATGGTGACACCATGGTGGAATCTCATAGAACCAAGTGCCCAGAGTTTCACGGCTCAGCCTCATGGAGCGCTGGAGACCATTGTGTCCCAATGGGAACACATGGAACAAAGGCTTCTTAGTGACACAGCAGGGCCTCGTGGAATTCAAGAGATCATCCTAATGGAATGGAAACTCATGGATCCAAGGGTCTACTCTTTTACAGCATGGCCTCATGGAATCCAAGAGACCGTTGTGATGGAATGGAAACTCATGGATTCAAGGGTCCACTCCTTTGCTGCGTGGCTTCATGGAATGCTGGAGACCATTGTGGCACCATGGAAACGAATGGCACAAAGGCTCCTCTGTGACCCAGCAGGGCCTCACGGAACCAAGGACACAGCTGTGATGCAATGGAATCTCATGGAACCACGGTCCAGTTGTGACAAAGCTGGGCCTTACGGAACCAAGGACACTGCTGTGATGCAATGGAATCTCTGGGATCCAAGGATCAATTGTCAACACATCAGGTTTTCATGAAACCAAGCAGAACATTGTGACACAGTGCAATCTCATGGGAGCAAGGCTTTACTTGGATCAGATGGTGCCTCATGGGACACAGGTGCCACTGGGACATTGTCAGTCCTAGTAGGAACAAGACACCACTGTGTCAGACCAAAGCCTCATGGGACCTAGGAGAGCACTGTGACACAATGGAACCTGATGGAACCAAGAGCCCATTGTGACACGGCAGTGTCTCATGGAACCCCTGTGTGTCACAATGGCCCCTTGCTCCCACGAGCCACAGCATGGTCCCCATTGCACCTGGGTTCCATGAGGCCATGCTGTGTTCACAACTGACACTTGCTTCCATGAGATTCCATTGTGTCACAGTGGTTCCCATGTTTCCATGAGGTTCTGTTGTGTCACAGTGGACACTGGGTTCCACAAGAGCTGGCAATGTCCCGCTGGCACCTGTGTCCTGTGGGTCTGACTTTGCTAAAGTAGAGCCTTGGCTCCGTGAGATTCCAGGCTGTCCCAATGCTCTGCTGAGTTCCATGAGGCTGTGCTATGTCACAATGGACACTGAGTTCCACCTGCCCTGGCAATATCCAAGTGGCCCCTGGCTTCCATGAGGCCCCGTTGTGTTTGCAGGTGACACTTGGTTCCCCAAGATGTCATTGTCACGTTGCTCTCCTGAGCACCCTGAGGCCTTGCTGTGCAATAATGAAGCCTTGTTCCTACCAGACCTGGCAATGTCCCAGTGGCACCTGTGTCCCATGAGGCCCCACTTGGTCAAAGCAGAGCCTTGGCTTAACAACTGACCCTTGTTTCTGTGAGATTCCATTTGTGAAAAACACATTAATTCCCCTGTGAAAATGTAAAAAGTTTAATAAAGGACAGTGGGAGACCAGGACCATGGAGCAAAGGTTATTATGGCCAGGTGCATCTTGGCACTCAGCCAGGAGCACCCTGTTACCTTCAGGGATCCCCTGAAATACCTTTCCCCTTACATCAGTCTGTTGCATAATCATAGACCCTCATGCATATCCATAAACTATTTTACATACTCCTGGAACGATTTTACATGGCCCCTGTTTGGGTCTGCCTTTTCAGAGCATGTGTGTTTCTTGGCTGTGGTTTAGGCTCCTTCTCTTTATCACCTCCAATTTTTGGCCTTGGTCCATTCGGCCTTCAGACGGGGAGTGCTGATAGTTGGCAGATCTGAACAGGTGTCCTCATCCTGTGTGCATTGGATGTTATCCCATCCAAGCAGGCAGTTTAACACAAGCAGCTATTTCACTGAGCCTTATTAACAACAGAAATAAAAACAATCTTTAGAACAAAGTCACTTTAACATCCCACATATAAAATCTGTTGTTTCCTTATTGTTGTTACCATATTTCTAAAGTCCCGTACCTTCTGGGTGGTTTTCTCACACAAAGCGCTTCACAGCAGTGTTGCTCCTGTTTCTTTGTCAGCACTCCTCCAAGGCTGTCCCTGACTGGCCAGCCCACCCCCTTTTATCCTAGTTATCTTCATTAGCCACAGCTGCCACCCAATTAAGGACATCACAGTTGCAGCCCATTTAGAAATACTAGGATCGGGGCAAAGCCACTTAAACAATACATATATTTTACTACGACTCCTACTAGAAAATTCATTTTAATATTTTCAAAAAGCCAATATTATGATATTTATCTCTAACAAGGTGAATGAGCCCTGGCCCAGGCTCTGGCCCTGGGGGACAGGGGGATGCTGCCGGGGGGTCCCTGTCCCCCTGTGCCACCCCCAGGGCCCCGGCCCCCCGGCCCCATGTCAGGCTCTGGGATCGATCTCGTGGAACATCATCTGGGGGAGGCTGCAGGGCCGGGGGCAGGGAGACCCGGGGGAACAGGGGACCCCGCTGTGCATGAGCAGGGTTGGACTGCTCTGGGGGGAACTGTGAGGCGGGCTGGGGCAGAGTGACCTCCCCAGTGACCTCACACGGCCCCTGTGATGTCACACAGCTCCAGCAATGTCACACTGCCGCTGTGATGTGACATAGCCCCTGAGATTTCACACAGCCCCTGTGATGCCACACAACCACCTGTGATGTCACACTGCCCTTGTGATGTCACAGAGCATCCTTGTGATGTCACACATCCCCTGTGATATCACATAGCCCCTGTGATATCACGTGCTACCTGTGATGTCACACAGCCTCCTATGATGTCACACAACCACTCTGTTATGTCACCCAGCCTCCATATGATGCCATTCAGCTGATATGTGATGTCACAGAGCAGATTTGTGATGTCACAATCACCCTGTGGCGTCACAGCCTTCTCTGTGACATCACACAGTTGCCCTATGCTATCATATCTATGTCACAACCCACAGTGTGATGTCACAGAGCCACTTTCTATGATGTCACAACTAGCTCTGTGACATCACACTCCCCTCTGTGCTGTCACACAGCCCAACCTGTGACCTCACACATCCCACTCTGTGCTGTCACAAAGCCCCTTGCTGACATCACAGCTGCTCTGTGCCTCTATGACACAGCCACAGAGGTGCTGCTCTGACCTTGGGGCCATCCCACAGCCCCTGCCAGTGCTGAGCCCCTGTGAGCTCTGTCTGTGCCCTGCTCATGTGCCTGAGGGGCCCTGGCAGTGCCCCAGCCCTGCTTGGCTGTTCACAGGAGCTGCTCCTGGCCAGAGCTGTCTCTTTGCAGCGTTGCCCTTGCCAGGAGCTGCCTCTGGGCCAGAAGCCCGGCCCAGCTCAGCAGCACAGACACAGCACAAGGACTTCAATGACCCTCTGGGGATTCAGTGCTCTTGCATCAGACTCAGTCCCTCAGAGTGTGCTCAAAGAACTTCTCAAGAGCTCAAAATCAGATTCAAAGTCCAAATTTTCTTTAATTTTTAATGGGTCCTGTTGAGGGACACAGCTCGTGTGAAAGTGTCCCTAGGTTCCAGGGAGAGCAGAACATTGGAGGCAGTAATGACAGCTGGGGACAAGCAAGGCAAAGGTGTCTCTGGTGCTGAGCAAACCTGGATGTGTTTCAGGAATGCAAAGGGGCAAGGTCTGAGCCCCAGCCTTTGGCCAGGCAGATCCTGTCCCTCCCTCCTTGCTCAGGGCTCTTCCAAGAATGGGCACTGGCATGTGGGGATGTGCAATGCCAAGGGCAGGAGCATGGGGCGGCCCCTGCCAGGCTGCTGAGCAGGGACAAGGAGGCAATGAGGCCCCAGCCCTGCAAGGGTCACTTGTCCCCTCCTGGCCTCAGGCCCAGGGCAGCAGCTATGGCCAAAATGCTGCCCAAGTTGGCTCTGTCAGGGCTGTCTTGCAGTTGCTGCCCATCCCTGTGCCCTGTGCAGCCCAGGCTGTCCCCCAGTGTCCCTGCCCTGTGCCTCTGTCCCTGCAGGCTGTCGTTATCCCCTGGCTGCCCCACCTGGCTGAGCCCTTCCTTTGCTGACAGCTCTGCCTCCTGCCTGCCTCTGCCTGCCCACACAAGGCCTTGGGCTGATACCAAAATTGTTAATTCAATTTTTACTGTGCCTGTAAACTTTTAGCACAGGAACAAGCCATTCAGGGGCTTCCTTCCCAGCCGAAATGGTTGGAAGAGAAGAAGACATCTGGCTCAAGAATTCCATCATAGAAAAATGACTGAATCTGGGAACTTGGGGTGGGGAACTTTATGGTAATGGATAAATTGTAATACACATTTAGTGACACTGATAGAATTACATGTCCACATAAGATTAGGAGTTATTCCTCTCTAGACCTCTGGCCTGAATAAATGACCCCCTCTTAAATAGCAAAATAGTGTTAATGAGTCTTATTCAGATATTTTGGAGATTTGGTGATGGTGGGGCCTCACAGAACCAAGGATCCAGCTGTGACACTGAGCAAACTCATGGAACAAAGGGTCCATTTTGACACAGCGGAACCCCATGGAACCAAACTCCATTTTGGCACATTGAGGCCGCATTGAACCAATGTTCCATTGTGACACTGCGGATCCAAGGAGACCATTGTGACTCTGAGAAGCCTCTTGGAACCAAGGGGCCATTGTGACACTGTGGGGCCCTTTGGAACCAAGGGGACCACAGTGACTTTTTGGGGCCTCATGGAACATCGAAGACTGTTCTGACACTTTGGGACCCACTGGAACCAAGAGGCCATTACAGCATGGCAGGGCCTCTTGGAATCAAGGGGACTACAGTGGACACTGTGGGTCTCCATGTAATGAAGGGTGCAATGGAACCAAGGATACCATTGGGACACTCTGGAGCATCATGGAACCAAAGGTCCATTGTGACACAGCAGGGCCTCATGAAACCATGGAGGCCATTTTTACACTTTGAGGCCTTGTGAAACCAAAGGGCCATTGTGGCACTTGAAAGCCTTGTGGAGCCAAGGGGATCACAGTGACACTGTGGGGCTCAGTGAAACCAATGGTCTGTTGAAACACTGCAAGGTCTTGTGGAATCATGGAGACCACTGTGACATGAAAGGCCTTACTGAAACAAGGGGCCGTTGTGACACTACAAGGCCTGATGGAAGCAAGGAACCATTGTGACACTATGCGGTGTGTGCAGGCCAAGGGGCAGTTGTCACACTGTGGTGCACCATGGAACCAAGGAGTCCCTTGTGACATTACAGGGCCCCATGGAACTAAGGATTCACGGAATAGTGCTGGAACACATGGAAGCAAAGGTCCATTGTGACATTGCAGGGCCTCGTTGAATCCTGGAGGCTGCTGTGACACTTTGAGGCCTCATTGAATCAAGGGGCTCTGCAGGGCCTCATGGAACCTTCTGACACTGTGACTCCCCATGAAACCAAGGGTCCAGTGTGACACCATGGAACCTAGGAGACTGTTGTTGGCTGTTGTTGGCAGTACAAAAGCTAATGGAATCAACAGTCCATTGTGACATTATGGGACCTCACAGAGACATGGAGACTGATGTGACACTTCAGGACCCACTGGAACCAAGGGGCCACTTCAGGGCCTTGTATAACCAAGGTGCCATTGTAGCCCAGCAGGGCCTCATGGAATCAAGGGGTTCACAGTGACCCTGTGAGGCTCCATAAGGGGCCATGGGGCTCTATAAGGGACTGTGTAGCTCTGTGAGACCATAGGGCCATCCTGACTGTGGAACCAACAGTACCATTGTTACACAATGGGGCTTCATGGAACCAAAGAGGTCATTGTGAGCCAGCAGGGGAACCCATTGAGACCATTGTGACACTTCAAGGGCCATTGAGGAACTGCAGAGCATTGCGGAACCAATGAGACCATTGTGACATGGCCTCATGGGGGCAAGGGGCCATTGTGTCACACTATGGGGCCTTGCAGAACTGAGGGGCCCTTGTGACCCTGTGTGGCACCATGGAACCAAGGAGAGCACTGTGACACTGCAGGGCTCCATGGAACTGAGAACTTGTGTGACAGTGAGGAGCGCAATGAAACCAAGGGGCCATTCTGTCCTTCAGGGCTTCACGGAACCAAGGTGCCATTGTGATACTGCGGAACCCAAAGAGACCACTGTGACACTGAGGGGCTTCATGGACCAATGAGACAATTCTGACACTCTGAGTCCCCATGGGACCAAGGGGCCATTGTGACACCACAGAACTTCACAGAACCAAGGCAACCACTGTGAAACTGCAAGATCTCATGGAAGCAAGGGACCATTGTGACACTATGGGTCCCCATGGAAGCAAGGGACCGGTGTAACACATCCAGACCTGGTGGAACCAAGGAGGCATTATGATCCTGGGGAACCCAATACAATCAAGGGGCTATTTTGAGACTCTGTGACCTCATGGAACCAATGGGCCATTGTGGCATTGCACAGTCTCATGGAAACAAGGAAACGATTTTGACACGGCAAGGCCTCATGGAAGCAAGGGGCCATTGTGTCACTGTGGAGCCAAGGAGACCATTGTTATATCACTGGGTCTCATGGAAACAAAGATCTGTTGTGATCCTACAGACCCTCATGGAATCAAGGGACTGTTGTGATGCTGCAGGGCCCCAAGGATCCAAGAACATGGAACAGGTCTGGCTGGCTGGGCCTCCTGGGGAGTGCATGACTGGTCCAGCTGACTTTGGCATGTTGAGGGTCACTTCTCATCACCCCCTGAAGCCCTGGAGTTCCGTGCTTTCCTTCCTGTGGGAAAAAACTGTCATTTTCCTCCAGGGGTTCATGGCCAAATGTAGGATTCATCCTCCAAATTTCCTAATATGCAAAGATTGTTCCCACATGAAACCTGCCAGTACAGACAGCTCTGGCTGGCCTTGGCCTTTTGGGGGCCACTTCTCATCTGCCTTCAAAGCACTGGGGACCTGTGCTTTTCTTCCCATGGAAAAAAACATCTTTCACATCCAGGCCTCCATGGCCAAAATTGAGAATCCACCTCTAAAATTCCTTATATCCAAGGATAGCTCCCAGACAAAAGCTGCCAGGACTGTTAAGGTTGCCTTGGCTTCCTGAGGGCCAACTCTCATCTCCCTTTGAAACACTGGGGCTCTGTACTTTCCTTCCTGTGGAAAAGAACTGTCTTCTTGTCCTGATGCCCATAGACAAAAGCGGGCTTTGGCCTCCCAAATTCTGTCTGTCCAAGCATTCTTCCCTGACAACAAGTCTGGCTGGCCTTGGCCTCCTTGGGGCTGCCTCTAATCAGCCTTTGAAACACTGGGACTCCACCCTTCTCCTTCCTATGGAGAACTGCCATTCCAGTCCAGGAACCGTGGCTGAAATGGAATTCCACCCTCAAAACTCCCCATATATCCAAAGGCTGCTTTCAGACAACAGCTGCAAAGACAGGTCTGGCTAGCCTTGGTCTCTGGTGACCGCCTCTCATCTGCCTTCAAACCCTGGGGTTCTCTGGTTTCCTCCCAATAGAAAAGAATTGTCCCTCTTGTCCAGGTGCTGCTGGCATCAGGAATTTGACCATTGTATAGGGACAAACGAGCTCTGTGCTCAGTGGGGCAGAGACTGAGGACAGCAGAGAAGAGCCCTGGGAGTGACTGAATGGTGGTTTCAGAGATGGTGGATTCTTTTGGCATAGTAAAGAACAGCTGGAGAAAGGAAGAATTATTGCCAAGTTGGGGAGGCCCAGACTGGACACCAAACAAGGGAATTTCCCTGCCAGGGCAGGGCTGTGGTGCAGCACGTCCATCAGAACGAGCCTGGAGCAGCCCAAGGCTTTGTGCGGGAAGGCAGAGGCAGGCAGGAGGCAGAGCTGTCAGCAAAGGAAGGGCCCAGCCAGGTGGGGCAGCCAGGGAATAACGACAGCCTGCAGGGGCAGAGGCACAAGGCAGGGACACTGGGGGACAGCCTGGGCTGCACAGGGCACAGGGATGGGCAGCAGCTGCAAGACAGCCCTGACAGAGCCAACTTGGGCAGCATTTTGACCATGGCTGCTGGGCCTGGGCCTGAGGCCAGGAGGGGACAAGTGACCCTTGCAGGGCTGGGGCCTCATTGCCTCCTTGTCCCTGCTCAGTAGCCTGGCAGAGGCTGCCTCATGCTCCTGCCCTTGGCATTGCCCATCCCCACATGTGAGTGCCCATGGCCAGGAAGAGCTCTGAGCACTGAGGGAGGGACAGGATCTGCCTGTCAAAGTCTGACAGGAGCGCATCAGCCAGCAGGAACAAAGGCAGGTGGTGACATATCCTGAGCCCCTGCCCTGATCTGTCCCTGCCACCAAGGGCCCAGAGCAGCCTCCTCTCTGGGCCACTTGCCTGTTTTCAATGCCTTGCACAGGTGCTGGCCCTGCCCCACAAGGCCTGGCCTGATTCCTGCCCCTGCACGCTCAGCCAGGCTGAGATGGACACTGATGGTTTCTGGGCCAGGCTCTCGGAGCCCAGCCCAGCTCCCTGCAAGCTCTGCCAGCTGCCCTGAGCTCTGGGCAGCACCAAGGGCCTCTCCAGAGCCCAGGCCAGCCAGCTCTGGACCCACAGCTCTGCTCAGGGCAGGCTTCTCTGGGCACTGGCCCCACAGCTTCAGCCCAGAGGGCACAGCAGCAGCTGCAGCTGCCACAGGACTCAGCCCCAGAAATGGGGGAAGGTGTTCAAGTTCCCAAGCTCTTGCTATCCCCAGGGGCTGATTGCATTTGTGCTCCCTCAGGTTCATGTCCCCAGAGCAACAGCATGGGGGGTGCTCCCACCTGCTGTGTGCAATGCAAACAGGAGCTGCTGTGTCTGTGCCTGCAAGGATGGGGCACCTGTGTGAGCTGGGGGAGAGGCCAGGGCTGCAGAGGGGGGATGTTGTTGGCAGCTCCATCAGGACGCTCTGGGATGCTGCCCTGGGCCGTCCAGCACACTGGGGATGGAGCAGCCCCTGCTCTGCTGCTCATTCCTATCTCCCCCAGGGCCCTTGCAGAGCCCCAGCCACGCTGTTTGCCCCCAGCCTGCCCACGGCCAGCCTAGGGCTGCTCACGGGGGTTTTCTGTGCTGAGCATTGGCCTGGCCGTGTTCTTGAGAGAGCCTGGGCAAGGAGCCTGGAGCCCCCAGGGCCTGGGCTGAGGCGTCAGTGCTGCCCCAGCAGTGCCCATGGCCTGTCCCTGCTGCAGCCCCGGCACTCTCACCCCCAGGACTGTGCCCGGCCCCGAGAGCACTCAGGCCCTGCAGCAACACTGGGGCCACCAGGGCAGTGGGACAGGGCCATGGCAGCAGCACTGGCAACACCAAGTGCTGCTGCTGCTGGGCTCAGCTGCTGGGCCAGCACTGATCTGCCCCCAGCTCTGCACACAGACATTGCTGCTGCAGCTCCAGAGAAGGCAATGAAAGGGCATCTCTGCAGAACACTGGGCTGGGAGATCCTTTAGTTCATTTAAAGCCACCAAGAGAACAGCCCTTCATTAACAGAGTCTGTTGGTCACAGGGAAGGTGGAGAGAACCAAAATGAGCTATGTCACAAAATATAACATTACTTTGTGGACAACATTAAGAAGAAAAACTAAGAAAAAGGACCACCAAAATGAAACCAAGAAGAAGTATCAAAGATTACTTTTATTACAAATGATTGGCAGAAATTGACCATCAGTTTAACGGTCCTGAAACCATCCAGTCATCAGTCTCTTCACTGCAGCCTTGAGCTCCTGGTTCCTCAGGCTGTAGATGAGGGGGTTCAAGGCTGGAGGCACCACCGAGTACAGAACTGACACTGACAGATCCAGGAATGGGGAGGAGATAGAGGGGGGCTTCAGGTAGGTAAAAAATGAGGTGCTGATGAACAGAGAGACCATTGCCAGGTGAGGGAGGCAGGTGGAAAAGGCTTTGTGCCGTCCCTGCTCAGAGGGGATCCTCAGCACAGCCCTGAAGATCTGCGCATAGGAGAAAATCATGAACACAAAACAACCAAATGCTAAACAGGCACTAACAGCAAGAAGCCCCAATTCCCTGAGGTTTGAGTGTGTGCAGGAGAGCTTGAGGATCTGGGGCACTTCACAGAAGAACTGGCCCAGGGCATTGCCCTGGCACAGGGGCAGGGAAAATGTATTGGCCGTTTGAAGGAGAGCATTGAGAAAGGCACTGGCCCAGGCAGCTGCTGCCATGTGGGTACAAGCTCTACTGCCCAGGAGGGTCCCGTAGTGCAGGGGTTTGCAGATGGACACGTAGCGGTCGTAGCACATGATGGTTAGAAGATAGAATGCAGCTGCAATGAAGAACAGAAAGAAGAAGAGCTGAGAAGCACATCCTGTGTAGGAGATGTCCGTGGTGTTCCAGAGGGAATTGTGCATGGCTTTGGGGACAGTGGTGCAGATCGAGCCCAGGTCACTGAGGGCCAGGTTGAGCAGGAAGAAGAACATGGGCGTGTGCAGGTGGTGGCTGCAGGCTACGGCACTGATGATGAGTCCATTGCCCAGGAGGGCAGCCAGGGAGATGCCCAGCAAGAGGCAGAAGTGCAGGAGCTGCAGCTGCCGCGTTTCTGCCAATGCCAGCAGGAGGAAGTGGGTGATGGAGCTGCTGTTGGACATTTGTTGGGGCTGCACATGGGGATCTGTTCACGGACAAAGGACAGTGCAGAGTTAGAGGAGATACCTCTAACCAAAACCAAAGCCATTTCCTACAAATCCTCCTCTGTAACAGGCACAGATTATTTTTATTGAAAATTAACATGTTGCTGTGTTTAAGTCTTTGTTTTTGAGCTCCCCCCATGTCTCTCCTGGTATTCTTGGATATCAGAAACCCTCAATATTTTTACTGCACTCAGGGACAACAGAGCAAGTTCTGGGCGGCAAAGTGATGAGTGGTGAGGGGCAATGGTCTGTCATTCTGACCTGTTCAGAGTTTCTCTCAGCTTTAACCTTTCCCAGGTGGAGGGAAACCACCTTCCCATGCTTCCCCTAAAATGTCACCAGGTACTGCTGAGAGCAGATGGATCCCCTACAGTCCAGCTCCACATTTGTAGCCAAGGACTCACGTTGCTCATTTCAACAACCCAGCAGCATTTTCAGTGTCAGAACACCTCTGCCTTTTTACATCCATCTTATAACTCAGAGATGCTCTAGGACAGGTTTGCACCCTGGATTGAAGCTCCTAGCTTGGACTGAAATCTCAGGGAGACTTCCAAGTGTCCTTATGCTGGCATTGGATGAAGGGAGACGCAGATCCTTCCCTGGCTATACTGACAGCATTGCCCAGAGCCAGGCACTGGGGACAGCGTCACCCCGAGCCAGCTGTGCCCCCTGCCAGAGCCCCCAGTGCCGGGCAGCTGCTCCCAGCCCTGTGCTCTGCAGAGGGAACTGGGCCCGGGGCTGCAGAGCTGCCCCATGGCTCTGCTGCAGAGCTCTGCCTGCACAGGAGGGGCTGCATGCCTTGGAGCCCCAGCCCTGAGGGCAGAGGCTTGGCTGGGGACACAGGAGGGAGGGGGCTTGATCAGAGGGAGGGGCTGCACTGGAGGGGATCCTGTGGACATCTCTAAACTCTCACTGCCTCAGCATTGCTGGGCTTTGTTTTCTCTCCTTGCCTGATCTTCTCTCTGCTTCCTGGAGATTTTCCTCCTGCAGGTGTTTCCCTGTGCCTGATCTCTCCCTGCCAGTACTGACAGACCCCAAATCTCTATGCACTCTCCTCGGCCTGACAGAACCCTGCCTGTTTGCAGGGCACTGGCTGGGGGCAGGTTCTGTTTGCAGCCTGGAGAAAGGACAGCTCAGACTGAGCCTGATGGTTAAGAGCAAAAGTGATGCTGGTGCTGTCCATGGGCAGAGTGGCTGCAAGCACATTAGGGATCTCCTGTGAACCTATTGATCACTAATAGGAACAGTACGAATGTCTCAGACACTAGTCAAAATTCATAATCAGTCTTTAATATTTATACCCCCTTCCCTGCCATTGTTCAGTAGTATGAAATGGAATAAAAAATCTTTGGAAATTTCCACGTTCTTATCAAAATCCTTGTCTTGGAAACACTCCTTGACTGATCGGAACCCCTAAGCATGTCAGAGCTTCATGAGCATTTCACCTCCCCTGCACCAGAAATACTCAGAATTGTACTCACAGAGTCTGTAGGCATTGGAATGTTCCAGCTTTAGGAGATGGCTCCAGGAGCTGCAGCTGCATTGTCCTGCAGCCAGAGGTTCCTGTGCCAAGGGCTGGCAGTGATTGTGCCCCAGGCACTTCTCAGCACCTTCCCAGCCCTGACTGATTGAAGCTCTCTGTGCCTCTGTGCTGTGCCCAGGGTGGCTGCAGGCAGTGCCCCAGCCCTGCTGGGCTGGCAGAACAGCTGCTCATCAAGAGAAATGTGCTTTTGAAGCTCTGCTTGGTTACCAGGAGCTGCCTCTGTGCCAGGAGCCCAGCCCAGCTCAGCAGCACAGACACAGCACAGAGACTTTATTGAGCCTCTGGGGCTTTGTGCTCAGACCCTGAATATCAGTCCCTGAGAAGGAGCTGAAGAAACCTCTCCAGAACTCCAAGGCAGAATCCAACTCCAAAGTTTCTTGAAGTGTTAATGGGTCCCACTCAGGGACACAACAGAGAAAGTGTCCCCAGGCCCCAGGCAGAGCAGAGAACTGGAGGCAGTGATGACAGGTGGGGACAAAGAGAAGCCAAGTCTTGGTGCCCTGGGGCACAGCAGGGTCTGTGCCACCAAGGGCTGTGAGGAGACACCTTGTCCTGAGGCCATGGGGCCTCCTGGCACAGCCCCAGCCAGGCTGGGCACTGTCAGACCCCTGTCCTGCCCTCAGCATCCCCCCTAGCCCACATCCCAGTGGCCTCAAGGATCTGCTGGAAGGAGTCCCTGGGGAGCCTTGCTCAGGAATGGCCCTAGGGGCTCCTTCATGCTCACAGAGTTTTTCAAAGGACTTTGGGTTTTGCTTATGACTTGGAGTCTCTGGGAGGTTTATTGCAAACATGGCCTCCAATTATCTGCTTTGTGTCCCTTGAGAGCCTTTGTCAGTAACAACACTCAGTGGGCTCATTAATGCCTCAAGGTACTTCAGTTATTTTAAGGTACTTGGTGTTTCACTTTTCATACAAACTCTATCAGAAGTTTCTGCAATCATGGCCCCAATTTTCTGCTTTAATGAGTCCCTTGAGAGCTTTGTACTGACACTCAGTGGGGCTCATCAATGACTTGAGATACTCAAGGTTTTTAAGGTACTTTGGAATTTCCTTTCCACACTGAGTCTCTTAGAGCATTTAGTGCCATCCTGACCTCCGACTCACTCCTCCAAGGAGTCTAGGAGGAGCCTGCGTTGGGGATGGACCTCAGTGGGACCTATTCATGCTTTCAGACACTTTGAGTGTTTCCTCTGACTTTCACTCCTGTAAAGGTTTGTGCAATCTCCTCTCATGCCCTGAGGTTCCAGGGCTCAGCTCCAAATGCACCACATTGCTCATTAGGATCAAGCAAGTACTGACAAACCATGGCTCTTCCTTGATTTCCCTCTGCTCTCATGCAGTTCATCAGGAAGTTCTCTGTAGTGGTTTTGGATCACCAATATGAGATTTCTTAGCCAATGCATCAATTAGTGTGGTGGGTTAAGTGTTGGCGTATTACCTGTACACTCACTAGAATATTCTTACTGATTTTCTGCTGTGAGATCGAATTAGGAGAAAGGCAAAGTGGGCTCAAAACTTTTAAAGGGTATAAAGAAAAGATTATTAATAGTAACTCAAAGAAAGAGAAATAAGAATCAGAACAAAACTTTTAGAATACTTCTCTCTCTAAAACCTTTTCTTTGTTACTGACAATGTAATGAGACAAAACCTAAAGGTTTCAGTCAGTTTACCACTTCTATAAGAGCCTTTCTTCAGTTCTCTTGGGGAGAGGAGTCTCTCCTTCATTCTATGGAGACTTCTCTATAAGAAAATAATTCTTTCATTGCTCTCAATTTCAGTGAATAGCAGCGGCCCGGCAAATCTGCAATTGTGAAGTCCCTCCCATTTTTTCCACAACTTTTCCCACAGCTGTGTTCATAAGCCATGTCTGCTTATGGGGTATTATTTTAAAGATGAGCTGTTGAAGAGCAAAAGTCCTCTTCATGTATTTCTGAAATCATCTTCATCTCTGAATAGAGATCTTCTCTTCATGAGGGCACAGGGTCTCAACACTCTTCTCTCTTTCTCTGTTCAAATTTCTCATGCGATCACAGCTACTTCAACATTTGCTTACTTTAGCATGGATGTTTCTCACGTTAAGGGCTCCCAGACGGGTAATAATAGACATTGACTCAATGATTCACAGAAGGCTGATCAATAATCTTTATTAAGAAACCCATACTTTTATACCCCAGTTTGCTACAGGTGGACCTAAATGGTCCTCCAATCCAAACACCATCACCATTGGCTAATTAAGAACCCACCCTTTGGGAAACAAATCTCCATAAAACATTCAACTTTTTTAAAATACCAAATGCAGCAGGTTAAGCTAAGAATTTTTTCATTTTTCTGATCTTCTCCAAAGGCTTTTCCAAAACAATGCCTGGGAAAGTTGTGTTTCTCACTGTGGCCAGAGAGCTTCTACCATAGAAGGCTTTACTGAATAAGTAATTTCCTCATACTTTTTAGTGCGTTAGAGGGAAAAAGAGAGTCTGATGTATCAATTACATCCTTCTCCATAGCTTTACAAGAGGATTTCAGCCCCCAGATCAGGGCATCTCCTCATCCTTCCCATCAGGGACTCAACTTCCTCTTCAGTGACCTTGGTGTCTTCATATTGCTTCTCTATGAGCCTGCACTTTGTCCTTTTCTCTCACTCGAGGGAGGATGGAAGCACTGAAAAAGTTCATATCTCACCCGGGACCTGCAGATGGTTCTGTGACCCTGGCCGGGCTCGGTGCTTGTGGCTGGAGCTGTTTTACAATGGAGGTTTCTGCAGTGGCTGCTCTGGGGCTGTGTCAGGATGGGCCGTGCTGGGGGGAGGGCCAGGATCTCAGCAGCCTGGCCAGAACACAGCAGCAGCACGGCCGGGGGCTGATGGCTTCTCCTCCCCCTGCCTGGGGCTTGCGGGTGAACCCCAGAGATTTTTTGATCTTTAGCATCTGTCTTCACAGAGGTGTGCACAGTTTCCTTAGTCGTTTAACAGATTGTCAATTCTCATAGCTAATTACTGATTGGTTATTTTGTCAGACACAGAGGAAACTGCTAGCAGCTTCTCTTAGAACAGTACTTCAGTTATGCAAAACCACCACAACAGCACAGAGAACAGAACTCCTTTGTCCATATGTACTAGTCATCTGCCCGAGGCTTCAAAACTCCTCCTTGGGAGATTTCTGGGCCCTCTCCAAGGTGTTTTCAAATTAAAACATTCAGCTAATAACCCAAAAAAATCACCAGAGGACAGGGCCAGCCAGACCTGTCTGTCCTGGCTACTTTTGTCTGGGAGCAATCCTTGGATATACAGAATTTGGGAGGCCTAATTCTAATTTTGGCCATGGTCCCTGGACAAGAATTTTGGTTCTTTTCCATAGGAATGAAGGGACAGAGCTCCACTGTTTCAGGGGCAGATGAGAGGTGACCACCAGAGGCAAAGGCCAGCCAGAGCTGGCAGATTTTGTTCTGAGAGATACCTTTGCATATAGGAAAATTTTAGGGAGAGTACCAATTTTGGCAATGCATATCTGAAAAGAGGAATGGTTCTTTTCCATAGCAAGGAAAACACAGAGTCCCAGTGCTCCAGGAGCTGAGGAGAGGCAGCCTTTGACATCTCAACATCAGCCAGACCTGTCAGGCGGCCCCTGGGAGGCCAAGCCAGCCAGACCTGGTCCATGTTCCCTGGGTTCCACGGGGCCCCACAGTGTCCCAATGGTCCCTTGCTTCCCTGAGGCCCTGAGGTGTCATAATGCCCCCTTGGTGGCATGAGGCCCTGAAGGGTCTCCATGGTTCCATCAGGCCCCACAGAGTCATAATGGTCTCTGGGTTCCATGAAGCCCCGCTGTGTCACCATGGCCCCTTGGTTCCATGGGCTCCAGTGGTGCCACAATGATCCCCTTGGTTCCATGAGGTCCCCACAGTGTCCCAGGGATCTCCATGGGAAGGAAAGACCCCAGCCCCAGTGTTGCAGGGGCAGTCACCAGAGGCCAAGGCCAGCCAGACTTGATGGTACTGGCATATTTTGCCTGGGAGCAACCCTTGGATATTCAGAATTTTAGAAGTGGAATCCCAGTTTCAGACATGGACACCTAGAGAAGAAGGATCGTACTTTTGATAAGAAGGAAAGCACAAAACACTGGTGTTTGAGGGGCAGATGAAAGGCAGTCATCAGAGGCCTAGGCCAGGCAGACCTCTCTGTCCTGGTAGCTTTTGTCTGAAAGCAACTCTTGGATATAGGGATTTTGGGAGGTGGAATCCCATTTTTTATCATTTCTGCACAGATAAGAAGGACTGTTCAGTGCCATAGGAAGGAAAACACTATGCCCCAGTGTTTGGACAGTAGGTGAGAGGCAGCTCCGAAGAGGCCAGGGGCAGCCAGATCTGTCTGTCCTGGCAGTTTTAACTTGGGAGCAATTCTTGGATGTACAGAGTTTTGGAGGTAGAATGGCAGATTTGGCCATGGGCACCTGGTCAAGATGGGTGTTTTTTTTCCTATAGGAAAGAAAAGTGAAAAGTCCAAGTGTTTTGGAAGAAGATGAAGGGTGGCCAACCTTAGGCCAAGGGCAGCCAGACCTGTCTCTCTTGGCACCTTTCATCTAGGGGATATCCTTGGACATTGGGCATTTTGGAGGTGAAACATCAATTTTGGCAATGAGCACCTAAACAGGAAGAAGAGTTCTTTTTATTAGGAAGGAAAGCACAGAGCCCCAGTGTTTCAGAGGCAGATGAGTGCCAGCCCTCCAGAAGCCAAGGCCAGCCAGACTTGTCAGTACTGGCAGCTTTTGTCTGGAAGCTGTCCTTGGATATAGGGAATTCCAGAGGCAGTTTCCCAATTTTGGCCATGGGCACCTGGTTGAGATGGATTTTTTTTTTCCTAAGCAAGAAAAGCACATGGTCCCAGGGTTTCAAAGGCGGATGAGAGGTGGCCCCTGGGTGGCCAAGGCAGGCAGACCTGTCTCTTCTGGCAGATTTCATCTGAGAACAGTCTGTGCATATAAGGAAATTTAGAGGAGGAATACCAATTTTGGCCGTGGTCCCCTGGAGGAGAAGGACAGTCCTCTCCCTTAGGAAGGAAAGCCAAGAGCCCCAGTGCTTCACGGGCTGATGAGAAGCAGCCCTCGACATGCCAAGGTCAACCAGACCTGTCAGGTGATTGCCAGGAGGCCCAGCCAGCCAGACCTGTTCCATGTTCCCTTGGTTTCATGGGACCCCACAGTGTCACAATGGTCTCCTTGGTTCCATGAGGCCCTGCAGTGTCACAGTGTTCCCCTTACTCCTGCAGCGTCACAATGGTCCCGTGCTTCCATGGGGCCTTGCAATGTCACAATGGTGTCGTGGTTCCACAAAGCTCTGATGTGTCACCATGGCCCCTCAACTCCATGTGCCCTCGCTGTGTCACAGTGGCTCCTCTGTGACACTACGGGCTCCACAAGGTCACCATGGACCATTGGTGCCATGGGGCCCCCGACTTTCACAATGGTCTCCTTGTTTTCATGAGGCCCCACAGTGTCCCACTGGCCACTTGGTTCCTTGAGGATCTGCAGTGTCACACAGGTTTATGACATTTGTCCTTGCTGCCCCTCACATCCCACTGCCCCACAAACCACCCCAAGCCACCCGTGAGGGACAGGCCCTGCTGTTCCAGGCTGGGCTCAGGCCTTGGCCTTTCTGCTTCCCTCAGCCCAGCCCAGATCTTGCTCAGCATTGCAGTTCCCTCCTCAGAGCATTTGGCTCCCTGCAATCCTGGCCTCAAGGATCTACTCTCCGCAGTCCCTGGGGAGCCTTTGGCAGTCCCTGCCCTCAGTGGGGCCCAGTGATGTTCCAAAGGACTTGGAGTTTTGCTTCTGACTCCTTGAGCAGCTTCTTCAGCCTTCTCTCAGTGCCTGAGGGTCCTGGACTCAGCCCCAAATCCACTGTGGGGATCATCAAAATACAGAAAGCGCTCAGGAGCTCTTTTCAGCCCCTTGTACAATTCTCACCCTTTGGCTCAGCCTTTGTGTCCCCTCAAGGTGCTTGCAGAGCCGTTGGGGACAGGGCAGGAGCAGGGCAGCCCTAGCTGACAACCAGCTCTGCTAAGGACAAATCAGAAACTTTGATAACAATGGGATTCTAAGTCACTGCGACTAAATTTAAATGGGCTAATTCAACAGAATTGCTAATAGTTCTGAATTAGACATTACACCCTGGCTACTATCAAGAAGCAACATTCTCTCTGCAAAATGAGCTTTTCATTCCTTGAAAGTTCTGAAATGGAAAATTAGGAAATAGCCAGCGATGCCTTTGTTATTGCTGCTGCAGACATGGAAATGGATTTTCTTTCAGCCTGCCCAGCTGGCCCTCTACACTCTACTGCCACAGGTCAAGCTCACAGCTTGCTCTACAATTCTTAAGCACCAGGAACATGGAATGTTCCTTTCTCACTCACCTCAGTATCAGCACCTCTGAATACAAGGATCATGTGATCTGGAGTGGGCAAGGGAAATGAACAAGTGCTGTGAGAAAACTGCCTGGGCTGCTGAATCCCACAGAAGAGAAGAAGTCAACCCAAACAGAGAGTATTTTTCTTTATCAACATCCCTCCAGGTGACACAGTTCTTTCACACAGCCAGCAAGAGATCAGGACAATAATCTTGGTTGTGCCTACACTTCAGCCTGTTTAGCCTGTAAATGAATACAAACGTGATCAAGAAAATGCAAATTGTTCTTCAACACTCAATGCTTCGGTTCTGTCCAGCAGATAAAGCAGCTATTGTTCTCTTGTCTTTCAGGTACTTTTTTAAAAAAAGAAGTTGCATGCACTAATTCCCATTAAGTTGCTGAAAACAGTCACCCAGGAAAGCTTGCCCCAAATCCCCCTGAGCTGTGGCAGTTCCATTGTGAAAGAGCACAGCAGCAGCTCCAGGCTCAGGAGCAGACACTCACTGCTTTGGTGTTTGCACTTCACTGCAAAGGGAATCACTCTTTTAGCACTCAGTCAGGGGTCAAAATAGACAGTCAAATCCTTTCATTACAAAATTTGGAACAAAAGAAGCTTTCCCTGAGTTCTGGGGAGAACTACAAAGTCCTTAGAAGGCCTTCTGAGAAGGCCTCCCAGGCTGCATTTTGGAAGTTGTCCTGCTTGTCCCAGCAACCTGAGGAAATGACAGACTCTGCTGCCCCAGACTCTCCTGTGGAGGGAATGGAAGCCCAGCAGGTTCCCTTGCAAATGCTGCCCCTGTGGCTACAGACACCTCCTTTTTAGCTGAACCTCTTGACAGGAGCTTTACCAAACCACTGGCATCCTAATGCTCTTTCTCTTTCAAAATCAGAAACTCAGCCCCCAAGAAAGAGCAGGAAGACATACAAAAGCCGCAAGGATACACCCTAACCTAAGTAGAATGGAAAACTCTACTTACGTGCAAAGTGTGTAACGTAATACGCGGAAAAAGAAATGCCATAAGCAGCAAAAGCTGTTGTGGCCAGATGGTGAAACATTGTCATTTTTGAAAGTTAGGTAAATAGAAGAAACAAGGCTCTTGTCAGTGGGCAGCTACCCACTGACAAATACCCCAACCAGAAAAGTTCTCCTCAACTGATCAAGGCCCAGGGCTGCTCTGACACTCAGGCCTTCTGTGCACCAAGGCAACCTTCTGATGTCACGATGACAAGGTGGCAACCATGCCCTGACATCACAAAGCAAACGCTCCATGTTGGTCTGTGAGTTTATGCAAAGCAATAACCAACCTTCCCTACAGCAAACACAAAAGAGCCTGGGAAGTTTTTCTGTGTCACAAAGCAGCGCAAAAGCCCCTCATGGGCCAAACCCAGTTCAGGGATCCAAGAGGAACTCCAGGAGTGCCCCAAGCACCTACAGCCTGTACCCCAGCTGAGCACTCAGATGGGACCCAAGCAAAGGAAACCAGAACAAGACAATGGCCCACAGCATTGCACATGTGAGAAATGACTCTCACTTTTAAAATTTTAAAGGTTTAGTAAACCTTAACAAAGGACTGAATAAGGAAAAATTGCAGCATTGGGAGTCTCTGTGACTAGCAGCCATGTGCTCATCTACAAAAACGATGTTCTGCCTTTTATACCCTTAGCTCCTCTAAAAGTTTTGTCAGTCAACTTTTTCTCTGCTATCCATTGGAGGATATTACTTTCTTGCATCCTGACTGGAGGCCAGGTGTTGTTACACCCTGCCTGCTGGTCACAAGCCAGCCCTCCCCAAATGCCCTGACTACCAAGGCTATTACAAGGGGGACGGGAAAGAGGACTATGGGAGGATAGATTACAATATAATCACTACACATTTGAACATCCACATAACATCTACTTCTTAATTGTCAGAGCCAACCATTGCATTACTCGTCTAGAACACACAGAGCCAGGAGAGAAGCTACTGTTGGCATCACAGCTGAAATTCTTCCTAACAAATCTCCCCACATATTTGCACCTTTATTGGACATGCCCAGGGCTCCGGTGCGGGTACATCTCTACCTCTCTTCCCCTTTGGCAGCAGTCGAACTGGCAGCATCTGCCCGCCAGCAGCAGCTGCTCCCAGCTGGGAACGCCACTGGCGGTGCTGATTTCCAGAGGCTTCTGTGTGCCAGGGGAAGCCAAGGCAGGAGCGGGTTGAATGGTGCTGGCACTGCTGCTGCTCTGTGCCAGAGAGCCCCGGCTGGGCAGGGCACGGTGCCCACTGCGCTGCGGGCTCCTTCTCCTGCCACAGCTGGGCACACCTGGCAACAAGGCATGACAACCTCTGGGCAAGCCAAGGGGTTTCTGCGGCTGCACTGCTCTGCACACACCCAGCACACCTGCAGCACACAATTTTAACCCTCAAACAGGTAAACCAAAGGAAAACAGCTGGAAAAGATTTCATTTTCACCATTCTTACCTGCTCAACAGAAGTCTTCAAAATGAACGTTACCAAGCAGGGCCCAATTCCTGCTGCCAGCTCAGGGTTAGAAGAGAGGCAATCCTTGATCTCAGCACTGGGTGTGTGGGGAATCACTTCCCTAACACGTGCACTCCCAGCAATCTCACTTACTAGTTTGTATCCATGGATCTAAGACATATTCAATACTTTGCTGAAACTCACAGGCTAAATATTCCCCCAAATGATTTGATTTACTGATTGATACTTATTGACTTCTTGATACTTAAATCACTTCTCCGAATTTACTGACAAGAGAATAGGAGTGTCCTGTAGATCCCTACTGGTCATTGTCCCAGGTTCAGGAGGAGACCCATGCAGAAAATAAGCCAGGACAAAACTGGGCTTGCAAAGCAAATTCATTCTATTTGTTGCAGTAGCAAATAATACATACCAAGCCCTGGATTCCTAAAAATCTGCTGAGCAGGAGAAGGAGGTGGAGCATGGTGCTCGGCAGCAGGGGCAGGTGGGCAGTGCACTTTCAGGACATCCCCTGGAGCAAAACCACGTGCATCTCATCCTTCTCACCCTTCCAGCTCAGAACCAGGCCTGGGATCTCCTGCTCAGGAGTAGAATTTCCCAGTTACAGCATCGGCTCACACATGGCTGGTGTGTGAGATGAGGCCATGAATCCAGGATTTAAAAGAACTGGAAGAGTTAAAATTTTAGCAAGATTTAGTTAGGGGGAAAGAGTATAGCAAGAAGAGTAGAAATAATAAGGGATAATTAATTTTTATCAGATAAGGTAGTTAAGGCTAGGGTAATATATCACTTGCCTGTCTTTACTATGTTTAAAGAAGCAGGATGGGATGCGGATTCCTTTGTGACAAAGAAGAGGACCGTAGCCAGCAGCTGGGCCCCGAAACTACAACTATAGCCAAGGGGTGTGAAAGCCTGCCAACAGATCATAAGGAAAGAGGTCAAATTGAGGAAGACATCTTGGCCTTCATCAGAAGGAGACCATTCCCCACTTTAAAACCCACCAACCCATTTGAAGTGAAAGACTGCAGAAATGTGAAGGAACTTTGGACTCAATTATAATACATATTAATTCAAAGGAGGGTAGGCAGTGTTATCTAATGAATATGTGTTAGGTTTTTTGGGATTTATATGAATGTGTAAGATATTTTAGATGAGTAGAGATGAGAGAGAGAGCCAGTGATTCTTCACACACGTCTTCAGGAGACAACTCCTCCTGTGCCTGGCTGTAATAAACACACCACCTCCTACCTTTAACTGTGGGGAGTTCTATTCCACACCTCATTTGCTGACCGCGGCAGGAACGCTTCCCTGCTCCAGCAGGAACATCCGGGCTCTGGACGTCTCTGGGCGCTGCCAGGACATTCCTTTCCTGGAGGCACCTCTGCTCTCGGCTGTTCCTCGTGGGGGACAGACAAGACTGCTGGCACTGTGGAGAAAGGAACGTTTAACTCTGTATAAAGTAACCCATAAGGCGTATGCAGGGGAAGGGCTGTTCACAAGTCACACAGAGATGTCCTGTGCACAACGTACGCCTGTGCAGTTTGGGCTTGGGTCTGGCTGATGGCAGAAAGGATTTGCTGTGTCAATAAGGGCCTGCTAGGAATTCTGGGGGTGAATTGAGCAAATCCTGTTTTATTGCTGCTGTTTTTCCTGTGTGTTGTAATTGTGGTTGTATTTTCAGTGTGTGAATGTTTGAGGAAGATGATGTGGGTGGATGCCGATGTGGTGTATGGTGTGTGTTGTGTTGAGAAGAGTGAGCTCTCTGTCCCCTCATCAAGAGATATTCCCTTCCCAGTGAGCCTGTGTGTGTGGACTTTCTAGTTGCAGGGATTGGTACTCCCTGTGACACCTGGTGCTTGGGTATACAGGGGGGTTGAGTGGTTTTTCTCCCACACTGTGTCATTTGGGACTGCACGGTTGTGTTTGGGGAGATTTCAGGATTTTGTTTTCAACAAATGCAGCAATTTATGCAGAAAATTACAGTGTGGTGATTTATTATGCTGAACTATGGCAGTTCCTTTCTACTGCCCCCCTCTCCGAGCATTTACAGTCTCCTGCCACGAGGAGGACACTCTCTTGCCTCCCCTGGACATCCTCTTTCCTTTCCTGGACACTCCCTTTCTCTCCTGGAGCTGTTCTCCATTAAAGCTGTGGGACTTTGGTCCCGGGAAGAGAGAGCGCCTCTCGTCTTTTGCTTTTGTCCTTGTCAGTGTCACTGGGCCCAGAGCTCGCCAAACTGATCCCCCACAAGATGAAAACTGACAAATGGTCCCATATACACAGCTCAAAAAATGGCCACATTTTTGATGGACTGGAGTGTTCGTCACATTTTGGAATTCTCTATTCCTACACAGGTCAGGCAATTGTTGAAAGGACGCACCACACTCTAAAACCATTCTACAACAAGAAAATGGGGAGTGGCCCAAGCAACACCCCAGATGAGGTTGAGCAAAGCTTTATATGTCTTTATGTTTTTAATAGCTCATTTGCAGGAACTAATCCTCCAATTTTTAGGCACTTTTCAAACAACACACAGGAAAAATTGAAAGAAAATCCTTCAGTTTTGATCAGAAACCTTGAGTTAGGACAAACTGAAGGACCATTTTCACTAATCACTTGGGGCAAAGGGTATGCTTGTATTTGCACAGGTGCCGGACCTAAGTGGGTCCTGATGAAGGATGTGAAACCATCTCATACACAAGAGCACACCAACAATTCCACCAGCAGGGAAATGAGCACGCAGACGTGAGCCGCACGGAGAAGCTACGGTGCATGCCAGACGTTCCCCGTTCAACCTGTGAAAGCTACAATTCTGGAGTTTGATGTTGATTTTTGGACTGGGAAAATGGTTTGTATCATAGAGCTCTTTCAGCAAAAGCATGGTGTCCATTGTGTTCCAAAGAATTCTAAGATATCCAAATTTGTAAAAATTGAAGGTTCGAGGGACAGTTTAGTGCCCTATAGTTGGCCAGTCCCTGAACAAGCGCTAAAAGATTTGCTTGAGAACTGAAATAGATGGGGAAGCTTTTGCCAAAAAACAGCTGAACAGGAACATGGAGCTTGATCAAATGATATACTGGCACTTGTTGGTTTTGCTTGCTTGCTTTTGCATGCATACGTGCCTGCAGATCAACCAAAAATGAATGTTTGCCTTGCTTTAGCCAAGTCAGCAGGCTCAGACACCGTGTGTTTGACCCATTTCAGCCCAGACAAATCATTTGCAACTCATCTGGTTGGTGTGCCTGTGCCAGCCAAGGAGCAGCCAATACCCAATCGTGACAAATATTGGTGTGAGGCTGCCAACGAGACCAATCTCATAACCAGCTGACATCACTGGGCCCCTGATCTTCTTAAAGCACCTTCTGAACCTCAAGAATTGGAATTCTTGGTTCATTGGTGATGGAATTTTGTGCTGAGTTTCAGTACCAGGGAGATCCACAGTTGAATGTTACTCCCCATCATCCTGAGGACAGATACTCCAGTTTGTGGTGCAATTGTACTACCCCAGTGCCCCCTAAGGGTGAAACTGCTGACGAGTAGATGACCTAGATGAGTCCCCACATCAATTAGCAACAGAATATTGCCTCATTTGTGGAGATAGAGCCTGGCAGGACATTCCCTCAAAAATTAAAGGTGGCCCATGTAGCATCAGACAACTCACTGTGATAGCACCTATCGTTCAAAAAGCCATCAAGAGAAAACACAAAGAAAAAAGATTTGCCCATCATTATAAAAAAAACTGTAATAGCAATTTCAGACCCTAGGGCCCTGCAAAATGAGGTACATTGAATTTATTTCTACATCAACTTGCCTTGGGTGAGGCATTGAAACCATTACATCGATTGGGGTGTTGGCTGAAGAAAGAAGACAGTGCTACTTCCATTGCAATTAGTGACATGAGGACTGATGTTAGTGCTGTCAGACATGCAACCTTACAGAACAGAGCAGCAATTGATTTCCTTAGCAGCCATTCCATGTGTTCAGTGTCACCCCCATGTTCAACACTGTCACTGTCAGCTTTGACAGCTTTTGGACTGTGTTTGAGAAGTCAATTTTTTCTGACTGTTGAAGGGCTTTGGGGCCTGGAGTTCTTGTTAGGAACAAGGGATTAAGTGTGTGAGCCATGGAGTTGTTGGACCAGGTGTTTTGTCTAAGTGGTGAGAAGGGTTTCTTCCTTTCTGTTTCTCTTTCAAGGGGAATATTAATGTTGCCCCTGAGTCCTCAGGAGGGGAGCCTGTGGACAGAGCTGCAGCAGAGGGAGCTTTGCCTGGCACCGAGAGCTGTGGGAACAATCCCCAGGAGCCCGAGGAACCTGGTAAGGACAGAGCCCCCACTGGTTTAGAGAGGTGTGAGATGGCTGCTCTGAGCCTGCCTCTGGCAGGGAGGGAGATGAGAAGGGTTGAGTTCCTGTCTGCAGCCTTGGTGCTTCCTGGTGCCTTGAGTTCAAATCCTGCACTGGCACAGCCTGCCTGAGCCCTGCCCTCCACGCTTCTCCAGAGGCTCTGACACTGTGTCCTCTGAGGGAATCCACAAAATTAGAGGGTTTTGGGAAAGCTGCAAAAGGCAGGTCTCAGATACAGCAGAACTGTGATTAGAGCCAAGCAGCAGCCGTGAGATAGGTCAGCAGAAAAATTGTTTAAACTGCAGAAAAGCAAGGACAAATAGAACAATGGTCTGTGTATTAATGCTGGTCTAGAATAAATCTCCAAGCTACAGAAAAGTTTATCTAGCAAGATATTGGGAAGGTTGAAGCTTAATAATGGAGCTCAGTGCATTGTGTTTTAAGGCTTCCTGGTAGGTATTGTCTTCAAAATAAACAAGCACTGTTTTAACCAAACGTACCTGTGCTTATAGTGATTGGATAGAACTACTGTCAATATGCTTTTGCTTTGTGTGATTGGTCAAAAAACTTTTAAAGTAAATTTTAACATTAAGTTCTTTGTCTGCTGCCTGGGATGTGAGCTGCTGGCATCTTCCCATTGTCATAACCACGTAATGAGACTGATGCTGGAAAACAAACAGCTCGAGGCGCGTTCCTCAGCAGCCCCGGCCCGCTCGTGATTTCTACATAGCCCCCTGCCAGCGTCAAATGGCACGGCTTGATTTGCAGGGCAGACAGTCTTAAACATCTGCAATATCCTATCAGAGTCCTAGTTTGGCTTCATTCAAAGAAAGAGGAGAGTGCACCTAACACTGACCACTTGTTAGGCAATATCTTCCACCTTGCCCTTGTACCCCTACAGAGAGGCTGTCTGCAAAATGCCCAGAACACCATCCAAATCTGCAGCAAGGACAGGAAAAGCAGGCAGAGAATCTTTCTGTTTTCAAGGTCCCCCTTCCTAGGCGACTTGACCCTTTCTACCTGATTCTCACTTGAAATCTACCCATGATAGAGCACTGCAGGAAAACACTTTAAAGGGTCATTAACCAGGACCTGCTTGGAAAGCAAGGGTAGAAACTCTTTCCCTCCCTGGTGGGATGCGGGCCGGCAACTGCTGCTCTGAAGATGTGCAGCTGCTCCTCTCTGGAGAGGCCATGGAAGGGCTGTGATGGTCTACAGGAACCAGAGGAATGATGAGCTCAGGTTGGCATTTGAGCTTCATGGGAACAAGCAGAATGAAGAGCTCACAGTGGAGATGAAATTTGCCTGTGCCTGGCTCCTCCAATGAAACCCCAAGAAGTCCAGATGAAGCAAACACCTTCTCCCAAGAAGCTAGGAAACCTCAGAGTCCTGAGCACCTGCACTTAGCCTGGAAAGGCCGGGAGGCAGCTCTAAATCCTCAGGTGAGGCAGCACTGAGGTCCTGGTATGAGAGCACTGTGTAGCAGTGTTGTCCAGAGCCACTGCCAGGAAGTTCTAGGAGCTCCAGTCTATGAGATTCAGTTCTACAATTTGAAAGAGCAATGCAGGTCACACCATGCTTGGCTAGAGAGCCCTGCCCTTCACCCGTGCTGCTGCAGCAGGTGTGGGTGCACATGTGCGCACACACACGTGCAGGTGAGGGGCAGCCTACTGAGTGTCACTATGCCCAGCTGCTGGGGCCAGGTACCCTGCTCCAAGGCATCTACACTGTGCCCTAGACCACTGTCCCGCTAAGGCCACACAGGGACACTCCAGAAGGGGTCTGTGCTAGCCTGGCTACACCAAATAATATAGATAGCCCAGTTACACTGTCCTAGGAACAGCAATCCGGTGCAGAATGTTCTGGATGCCCAGCACTCAACCCTGTAGCCTACTTACAGTAGTTGTTGAACATCTCTGGTGCATCCAAGACCCGTTCTGGCTTTGAGGGAATATTTCTGCTATTCTTCCTGCTGGATCCAGGTGCCATTTTCTGACTGTAGAGCACTTTCAGGTTATTCTGACAGCCTGTGTGCAGGGGAACAGGTTTCTTAACCTGAGTTAGTTTCCTCCCAGCTGAGTGCTGCTCACCCACCTAGGAATCCCTTGGAGTGAAAATAAAGTCCTAAGAGAAACACTCACAAGCCTGCAGTGCACTAAAATCACTGGCAGTATGAACTGCTGAACAGGGGTGAGCTACAATTTCCTCATTCATGGAAACAAATTTGACAAACACTTGGGTTTTTGAATCCCATTATATTTAGTTGCAGTTTAAGCTAGAAAGTGCACAGCAGAGGGTTTGATGCTCTTACAGACTTCATGAAGGTTTGGAACCTGCAGTATAGGTGAAATGTCACCGACATCTTTTCATAAAAATCCTTTCTTTAGGATTTTTCCCCCTTCTGAGAAGCTGTGGCCTCAGCAACAAAAGGTAAACAATGGTCATCTGCTGCTGGGGAATGCAACAGGTGGATGTGTGATTGGTCTCAGGTGGATGTTTGGATTTACTGACCACTCAAGGCAGAGTGCTGTCACTGGGCAGTGCGCGGCCGTTGGGTCCTTGATCAGCCGGCACTTCTGCCAGCCGCTCTGTTTTGCGGAGAAAAGAAGAAACCTCACAACTTTATAAAAGTTGTAAAGCCCGGTATGTTTATTTACAGCGCGCGCCGGACGCAAGTCCCCCAACAAGTCATGCATACCTCTGAAGACCTCGAGTCTTCTTTTATCCCCCTTCCAAATGCATATGCATACAGTTTCACAATAAGTTCATACATATTCATTCCGCGTGACATTTAGCACCTGTTCTTCTTTATCAAAGGAATTTCTAAGTCTGGGGCAAATTGACCTTGTGGTCTTTTCTGTTTTTCTTTCTCTGTCTCCTTGCTGTCTCGGCATGCGAGTTTTTCCTTCAGCTTTGGCCTCACAGACTTTTCACCTTTCTTAGACACTTCACCTAATTCAGAATGGATCTTTACTCTGTCTCATTCCCCCCTTTCCTAGGAAATAAGTAAATTCTTTTACTTAATGAAAACCTTCATGACAGTAAGTGTCTTTTAGTGCTTCACCATGTACGTTTGACAAAGATGTTAGTACAGCGTTGTAGCATTCTACAGTTCCAAATTAACAATATAATAGATAATCTTAAGCTTATCCCAACTAATATTAGTAAAACTACAGTGGGGTGGCACAACTTATTAAAGATTCCGTTTGCAGTTGGTGACCACCCAAAGATCAAATCTCACCAGTAATGATCCATATTTTGTTTTATTCTTTGTAGAACTCTGGTTATCTCCTTTGTATCATGTTGGACAGTAATTAAGGTTTTCTTTCCGCTTCCTTGGATTCCTTTCAAGCCTTCCAATAGGTCTTGGTGCTTAATTAATTGTTTTACCAATGTAAGGTTCATCCCACTAGGGGTAGGTGGTAGTCTGTGATACATTGTGTAATTGGCTTTAATCAGCTGGTGGGATGTTACTGGTACCAAATACCAAAAATCACACCCAATAATCTTAACAAAATTACAAATACAGAGATTAGAATGGTTTCTACTCGACAGAATAACATCATTGCTATCAATTTGTACAGCAGCACAAGCAGTTCTCAAGCATACACCCTTTTCTAGTATATACGAGCACAGTTTTCTGGTCAGTGACTGGATGAATTTCAAAGTGACAAATACTCTGTTCAGTGTCCAAACACACATCCTGAGCATTAATAGTATTGCTTTCACAAATGAATCCCATCTGTTCTCTAGTAATGCAGGATTCCAAGTTTACTGTCTGCCACTTTGCATTCATCTTTCGTGCCCACACTCTATGTTCTGAAGGATATTGTTTTTTCATGGTTTAATCCTAGGGCAATGATGGGATGGATAACATAAACAGTGGCATTATGTATGGTAAGCACAAAGGCAGTTGCCACATTAGAAACAGGATCATAGGTGAAATTCACCATAGTCTGCCAGGATTGAAAGTTCCTTTCAAAATCAATTGCATTATCTAACACAATTTCTTGAATTTCAGCTGGAAAATTACCTTCACCCCTTTCCCATATGATCAGAGCTGCTGTTGCTTGTATCCATAACTGTGCTTGTATACAACTGAAAGCTAAAGACACATTATCTTGAACTATACTAAGTGCTTCTACTATCAACTTGTGGTCTTGGTCCCCGGCCTTTTCATACTTCCTTACTTTGGCAGTACTTTTGAAATCTGTCACTGGCTAGTTCCTAATGCTAATAGAGATTACTATAAAGGCTGCTTCAATTTTGTTAGGCCACCTGCTGCAGTGGCCAGTTTATTCACCAGTATTTCTGAATCAATTCCATTTAAAACTCCTAATCTTGTCCCTAATATGCCAGTTAGATGTTTGTTATGGGGAACAGGAACTGCTTTCTGTTTATGACCATCCCTCCCTGCCAGAGGGATGTGCTGGGCTCACACTGCAAATTCAGACACACTTCACAAGTGTATCTGACAGAGGTTTAGGTACCCTACTTTGATTTCTTCTCCTCTGATTCCTTGAAGAGTCCACAGTTCCTGTTCTTGCCATTCTTGCTCCTCACATACCTGATTCTCGTGGATTACTACAGTAGATATGTTTAAATCTTTTATCTCAGAAGGTTTTCCTATGGATCCAGTATACTGATTAAATGCCAGGGACCAAGGCCATTTAGCATTACTTTGAACAGAGGTACTCTCAAGTTCTGAAATTTCAGTTATGATTACACACAATACAATTCTACAAACTAAAATATGAGCTACTCCCGACCGCAATATACTCATTTTGCCCGAGTAAGTTTTAATCTCAGTTCATTGTCTCCTGGCGTCACTCCTTAAGGGGTTTCTGGGCCTTCTTCACCCGAGAGTGATGGATCCAGGCATTCTGCTCCTTGATTTTGATTGCAGTGAAGGTGGTGAGAAGTACTCGCAGTGGTCTGTCCCACTGTGGTTCCGAAGTCCTCTCTGTAAGAGACTTAACACATACATCATCCCCAGGCTATCTAACTCCCTGCTCCAAGTTCCAGCCACATGTTTCTCAATTACTCTGAGCTGTTTGCTTAATGCCACCATGTAGGTGGACATTCTGGACATTCCCTTTGTATTCTATATGGTCTTCTATAAGGCATTCCAAAAGGACTCAGCATTCCTTTAGCTCAAGGTTTAGTTTGAATTTGCAATAGTGCTAGTGGAAGAGCTTGGGCTAGGGTAGATTAACTTCTTGCCCCAGTCTTATGATTTGCTGCTTAATCAAATGATTCATTCTCTCCACCTGGCCGCTTGATTGGGGGTGGTATGGGGTGTGAAGTTCCTGATCTATGCCCAGATAGCTACTAATCTGTTGCACTATTTTGGAAATGAAATGTGATTCTTTATCTGAGGATATCGTGGCTGGAACTCTGAAGCGTGGTATTATTCCTTATAAAAATAATCTGGTCACCTCTTGAGCTTTGACAGTTCTGGTGGGGAATGTTTCTGGCCACCCTGAAAATGTATCTATCAATACCAGTAAATACTGATACCCCCCTTTCCTTGGGAGTTCTGAAAAGTTAATTTGCCACTGCTGTACAGGCCCATGGCCTCTCCCAGTCTGACCGAGTTTTGGCCGGGGGCGTATTTTGGGGTTAGTCTGGAGGCAAGGATCACATTGTCGGCTTACCTGAGTGATAGTGGCATATAAATTCCTGACAACGATACAACGATTGTTTCAATCAGATTTGTGTAATGCACTCTGTATCACTCGCAGCCTTGGTCATTTCGAAAAAGGAGCCACACTCTATAAAAGGCTTCTAAGTAGTTAGGCCCTAGTGTTTTTTCTAGTGCCCTTCCTTCACTAGTAACTACGAAAATGGGAAGGGATTACTAGCCCTCTTTCAATGGTAGCCCACCCCTTCCAGTTGTACGTCTCTTTTGGTTAGTATTATTGTATTATGTCTTACCTTCGAGGAAAATCTGTACCTCACCCTTTGCTGCTTTCTTTGCCTCTCCATCCGCCAGCTCATTTCTTTCCTCCAATTTTAAGCTCACTCTCTAGTGTGCCTTAATATGCCTTTTCAGGTAGCTGAACTGCTTCCAGCAGCTGGATTGTCTCTTCTTTCCCTGTGAGGTCAGCAGTCCCCTCTCTTTCCAGATGGCTCCATGTGCATGTATGACTCCAAATGCATTCCTTGAGTCTGTGTAGATGGTTATTTTCCTCCCTTTTGCCCTTTCCAGGGCACGGGTCAGGGCAATTATCTCAGCCTTCTGCGCAGAGGTACCTGTTGGTAAGGGTCCAGACTCGATTACCTCTCTGCAGGTAGTCGCTGTGAACTTTGCAATGTCGCTTTCCTGTCAGTGAACCAGGTCTCTGCATCGTCCGGAGGAGTGAGGAGTGTCCCTTAAGTCTGGGTGGCTGGAGTAGGTAGCTTCGGTGGTCTCTAGGCAACTATGGTGTCCACTGAGAAAAGAAGCTGAGTTGACAATATTAGTCACCATTATCTCTACATCGTCTTGCTCTACCATGATGGCCTGGCATTTCAGAAACCTCTGTGGTGAGAGCCAGTGGCCACCCTTTACTTCCAGTGCTGCGGACACTGTGTGGGACACTAGCACAGTCATTTTTGTCCCAGGGTAAACTTGCATGCCTCTTGAATATTCAGCACGACTGCTGCTACAGCTCTGAGGCAACCTGGCCATCCTTTGGCTGTTGCATCTAGTTGCTTAGAGAAGTAAGCAACTGCCCTTCAGTAAGGGTCCAAGTCCTGAGCCAGTATTCCCTGGGCAATTCCTTGCATGGGAAAAATAGAAAGAATGGTTTACTTACATCTGGAAGTTTCAAAGCTGGAGCTGACATGAGGGCACTCTCTCTAGCTGGCGAAAGGCCCATGTGGTGTCTTTTGTCCACTGGAGATCTCTGTTTCCATTGGCAATAAGAGCATAGAGGTGTCTGGCGAGCAGTCCATAATTATAAACCCACAGCTGGCACTACCCTACCATGCCTAAGAGGGTTCGGAGTTCTTTCATTGTCTGGGGTTTCAGGGTTTGGCATACGGCTTCTTTGCTTTAAAGTCTGCTGCTCCGCACTCACTTCTTACCCCAGGTAGATTACCTTCTGTTTCACTACCTGTGCCTTTAATTTGAGACTCTGTGTCCTTGGAGTCCTAGGAAATTCAAAAGGCTTACTGTCCATGCTTCTCTCGCTTCCATCATCCGAGTAGCTACTAGAAGATTGTCCACGTACTGCAACAGCCTCCTTTCCTCTTGTGGAGCTTCCTGGGACTCTGGGTCTTTGCAAGCTGTTCTCCAATCGGAGTGGGGAATCTTGAAGCCTTCAGGCACATGGACTATGTGAGCTTGAGTTTGAATGCAAAAATTTCATGGCTGGCTTCATGGATAGGGAGGCAAAAGAAGGCATCTCTTAGGCCTAAAACAGTGAACCAGGTTAGCTCAGGTGTTAAACAAGTCAGTAAGGTATATGGATTTGCTACCACAGGGTATAAATTCTGTGTTATCTTATTGACAGCCCTTAATCCAGTACTATCAGTATTGGGCTGATTCCTTCCTTGTTTTCCTTTTGAGGGTACTACTCAGTTCTCACTGGTTGTGTTCTTTCCTTAAACTTGATGCTCATGGGGGAGCATCTTTCACTCTCCCTGGTACAGCAGAGGCCCATACCCTTGAAAACACTTGTTTACTTATTCCAATATCTCCTTACTAGTATCTTTCTTAATTTCAGTGTCTGTTAATGTTAAGCCTAACATCTTTATATCATTTGCCTCCAGAGTAACCTTTCTCATTTGAGAATGTTTAGCAAATTGAGCGAATTGTACAAAAGCTTTTAGGTACACATAGTACACATATTACTTTAAAGGTTTGCACAAGGATGCCTTCTCAGACTGGCCAGTTGTTCAGTTGTTCCCCACACTGCAACATAAACATTCTCCACAGGTACTAAAGTTTTATTTAAAACTGAATATATGGCCCTTGTGTCAACAAAAATTCTTCCCTTTTGGGGAGGTCATCTTTATCCTTCCTCCCTTACCTTGGGAGGAGCCTTTAGCAAATCATATGTACTCATTTTGTGAACTGTGATTGCTTTGCATTTCAGCATGATAATCCTTGCCTGATTTCATACATTGCTATCTTATGCTGCATGCTGAACAACATGTTTGATTTGCTTTCTCTTTGCCTTGTTTTCCTTTTTCAAGGGCCAAGACCAGAGGGCAGTCTGATCTTACAGTCTCTTTGACATTCAGGGTGATTTCTTAAAACACAAAGACATTTCAGCATACAAAACTCTATCCCATTTATCCTCCTATTTTAAAACAGTACTAACAGCAATGAAGTATTATAAATCTTTTTATTTTCTGAGCTGCTCCTACTGGCAGCCTTCTCCCGGTGAGCCCCTCCCAAAAGGGGCTAATTTAGGAACCTTTTTGCTCTGGTCAGTTCTCATTATTTATTTCTCCTTGCCCTATCTCGCTTCCACTCAAACCTTTTTACAGACCTTCACAGTAGTTTCTCAACTTTCCTCCTATACACACAGCTCCAGGTGGCAGGTATCAGATGTGGTTCCCACACACAAGTTCTAAGACCTTAGGTTCTGAATCCGCTTGACCAGAAACCTCTAATTTACATGTGCCCTGACACTTATTAGAACAGCAAAACCAGTGTTTCTCATAAACACCGCACTGCAATAATAACTGCACATCCAGCTTTTTCTTACAGGCCATTGCCGTGTTCCCTGGGGAGACGGGGCAGCCAGAGCTGTCCCTGTGCCCAGGGGGCAGCCACTGTCACCTCACACAGCATGCTAATCAAAAACGTGACATAGACACTATGTTCTGATCAAACAAAATATCAGTCTTTTCTAGTTCTCTTCTTGCACAATCTAATTAAGCCCTGTGTCTACTTACACTTGTTTTACTGCTTTGCAAAAAAGCTGTGCTAGTCACAGCCGAAACTCTGATATGCCCACAGACACAAACACTCGCACCCGCACCCCCCCTTTATCTCAAATTCGCTAGAGCCAAGGCTTGAATTGCTGTGAGGGGGGGGAATTCTTGGCATTCCTTTAACTCTATTGTAATTAAGCATAAATCACCGTACTATAGTTCTCCTATGTAAAATGCCACTCTTGTTGCAACAAAATCTTAAAATCTCCACAAACACTACTATACAATCTGAGAATCAAATTACCACAATGCAGCGGAAGAAAATCACCACACAAAACCACTGGGAAAGGGCATATCTCTCAAGTGCTCGCTTTTCTCAACACAACACAGCATACCATAATTCAGCATTTACTCACATCAATTTTCTTGGACACAATCAAAATAACAGCATACAGTCTAGAGATGAAAATCAAACATCCAAGGCAAAGGAACTCTCTGAGCTCATACTCACGGTTAAAATGTACCAGATCTACACAAATCACTACATTTAAACACGATAAATACCATCACTGACATTCTTCCACTCGCTTCTCTGCGGGGCACTTCTCTCCCTGCCCCCGCAGCCTGCTGCAGCCGGCGCCTCAGGCCTCACTCGGCTGCTTCAAACACGGGTAGTACTGACTCCCCCGCACTGTAGATGTATTCTCTTTTATACACTATACACTTATACACTTGCACGATTAGAAACACAGTGCACCGACCACACAATGCACACATTAACCATACAGCAACACAGTGTCCGGACATCACATACACACAAACAAAGCACACACGGGGTCAACAGTTCTGCTCTATCAGAACTATGAACCCCCAACACACATACACGGGTTCACCCGGCTCACCCCCAGAACTGCTTGCGGTCTGCTCTATCAGAACGATGAACCCCATCTCTAATACAGATGCTCTATCAGCTGAACCCAGACGTCTCTGGGTGGTTTACTCCCTTCCTCTCCTTTCCCTCCCCCGGGGGCCCCTCAGTACATACTGTATCTTCCTCCGCAGGCCAGCAGGTCCTTATCTGTCCTCGCAGGTGGCAAGTTGAGACGAGCGGAGCCCCACCAGGAAAAAAATCCTAGGGCGCGCCTTGGAGGTCCGTCTATCCCCCCTGCCCCTGTGGGGACAGAGAACTCCTGCCTTGGCTTGCCATAATGTTTTGCAGAGAAAAGAAGAAACCTCACAACTTTATAAAAGTTGTAAAGCCCGGTATGTTTATTTACGGTGCGCGCCGGACGCAAGTCCCCCAACAAGGCATGCGTGCCTCTGAAGACCTCTGGTCTTCTTTTATCCCCCTTCCAAATGCATATGCATACAGTTTCACAATAAGTTCATACATATTCATTCCATGTGACATTTAGCACCAGTTCTTCTTTATCAAAGGAATTTCTAAGTCGGGGGCAAATTGACCTTGTGGTCTTTTCTGGTTTTCTTTCTCTGTCGTCTTGCTGTATTGGCATGCGAGTTCTTCCTTCAGCTTTGGCCTCACAGATTTTCACCTCTCTTAGACACTTCACCTAATTCAGAATGGATCTTTACTCTGTCTCACCTGCACTGAGGAGGGCTGGGATCAGTTCCCTGCACTGAGCAGGGATGGGATCAGTTCCCTGCACTGAGCAGAGCTGGGATAAGTTCCCTGCACTGAGCAGGGATGGGATCAGTTCCCTGCACTGAGCAGGGCTGGGATCAGTTCCCTGCACTGAGCAGGGATGGGATCATTTCCCTGCACTAAGGAGGGCTGGGATCAGTTCCCTGCACTGAGCAGGGCTGGGATCAGTTCCCGGCACTGAGCAGGGATGGGATCATTTCCCTGCACTAGCTGGGCACACCTTTGCGGGCAGAGCTGAAGCTGTCACCTTCTATGACAGAGGAACACATTCCCATCTTCCGTTGAGCTGTTTGTGCACCAGGATCATTATCTGTGGAAGAGGTTTTACAGTGACTTCTGTCAGCCAGTGAAAAGTTTGAGAAGAGGATCCATGTTTACCCCTGAAAGAATTTCCTACCAAGGTCATTGACATAGAAACCAAGAAAGAAAGAAGGAGAAATAAGAGAAACCTGCAACTGCCTATTCTAAGGAGCACTTTGTTTGTCTGAGTAAAGTGAATAAAGTGTAAATTTAGGAGTTTTGTAAGAATGCATAAAAAGCATGCATGCCATAATAAAACTGGGTTTGAAGCCTCTGAAAATCGAGTGTTGCTTTGTATTATCTCAACTATGACAATTATCTACAAAGCTGCTTCCTGGACTCTAGCCTCTGCTAATTGCACAGACTTGTCCTTTCCCAGATGCAGGATGACATATTTACTTATGTCAGAGTTTATAACATTCATGCCAACCTATTTCTCCAGACTGTCCCTACAAATGCCAGCCCTGCCATCCAGTGACTCCTTTCCCCATTTTGCTGTCCTCAACAACTCCAATCACCACATGAGTTTGTGTAAAATCCCTCTCTATTTCTCTTGTAGGCCACTCCCTGGTGCAGGAAGGCTGCTGAAAGGTTTCCACAGAGCTTTCTCTTCTCTCCAGACATTAAATTCAGTGAATTTGGAGACACTGTGGGGAAGTTCAAACAGAAGATGGCAGCTGCTCACCCACAGACCAAGGTAACAGAGCCATTTCCCTGATGGGAAGTTATTACCTCTACTTGGCCGCTGAAACAAAAATCTGATTTCTTACAATAAACGACAACTTTTTTATTTTTCCCTATAAACTGTTAAACTGTTAAATTCCAAAATGGAATTTCAGAGAACTGTAGAAACAGGAACTTTCTGCACATTTCCATTCCCTCTGGTGAATACTCTGCAGGGGTACTGTATTTTTTTCCCATCACAGTTTGCCCCTCAGTGTCAGTGAATAATTCCATTTTAAATCCTTATATAATTAATCTTATTTTATGCTTGAGACTTGTAGATTTTTTTCCACAGATCCAAAAAAGAAAACCACTTTTGGTAGGAAATCACATTTGCTAACAATCCACAGTTAATGCTGTGGATTCTTAGTTCTCATTTCCCATTAAAAATAATATTTTCACAGAAAAAGCAATTTGCTTTCAACTCCAATCCAGTCTTTCTCTTTTACCTCAGTAATCTCCCTAACACAAAAGATTGAGCTGCAAAAACCTGAAATACAGAAATGCTGGGACAGGTATGATTCATGCCTGCCTTCCCCCAGACCTCTCCCAACACATGGAAGCTGACTCTGTTAGGTAAGATTATATATTATAGGTTATAAACGAGCATTTTCAGGTCATTTTCTCTTTCACAGTATAATCATTGCCACAGGCAGCATGTGGAATTATTCATCCTTGCAGTATTTTTGGCAGAAAGAGCAAATACCTTCAGCAAACTCCTGTTTCTGTGATCCAACTTCACACAAGCTACAAGAATTCATTTCCAAATTACAGGATAAAACAGCACAGCTCTACTCAGAGGAGATGATTGCAAACCTACCTCCAACAGAAGACTCTATCAACCTTCCCTTATAGGATTCATGATGCCTTTGTTAAGGGAAATGATGGGATTCAAAAAGAAATCAAAATCCCAAATCACCTTGCACTTCTGGTCATTCAAAAAAGAATAACAATAATATAATTAGCAAAACTAGATTTTGTCACCTTGGGGCTAATTAAAAAGTTCTTCATGTCATGTGGATCAGGACACGTGCAGATGAAGGAACCTTGTGATAATTGGAGCAGAACTAAAATGGGAATTTTCATGGCAGTGTAGTCACTCCTCCCCTTTGCAAGATGAAAAAATGTAAATTATAACTCTCCCAGCCACAGACTCTCAAATTACAACTCTCACAACTTGCTGCCCTGGAGCTTGTGTTCAACTGTGCTTTGAAAAAAAAAAAGTTCAGTCATTGCTACAGGATTGTTCTATCAGTAAAGCCTTCAGGGCAGTGATTCTAAAACACTTCTCTGCTCCTTTACAAAGTGAATTTTTCTGGTTATACAATAAAAACTTGGTCTACACATCCAGAAAGGGGCACAGATGCCCACCAGCAGGTAGAGAAAGCAGAGAGAAACCTAACCAGAGACATGGACCCTCTGATCCAGCTCTTCCAAGGGTTGTCCCAAGAGATCCAGCAGCCCCTGCTGGGTGTGGGACCTGTTCCAGTGGGTCAGTGGGAACAGCTTTGGGGTCAGCTCGCAGCCTGAGGCACAGTTAATGCCCAGAGGATAAAGGATCTATTATGAAATGGAGGGAGAAAAGCACCTGAGATGGTGCCAAGGTTTGCTGGGGATGTTTAGGGGAGGAACCGTATGTGTCTGGCCGTGCCCTGCTGCTGCTCAGTGTAGCCAGGATTTCCTGTCTTGGTGAGGGATCTGTATTCTGTGTGTCCATATGTCCATGGTGCCAGGTGTCACTGGCCTGCTTGGCCACCTGGGCACACTGAGCTCATCCTGAGCCATTGTCACCCAGCATGCCCATGTCCTCTTCTCTGAGCCTGGAGCACTGCATGGATTTGTTCTGACCCAGGTGCAGGACCCAGCTCTTGGCCCTAATGAGCCTCCTACCACTGGCACTGCCCCATGGCCCTCTGCAGAGCCTTCCCACCCTCCCAAAAATGCCATCCAAGGTGGTGTCTGCCAGCTTACTAAGAGCACACTCAACCCCCCTGTCATTCTGATATTTTATGAAAAACCCCTTCTTCATGATTTCTTCTCCTGGCAAGACGAGAAGCCTCAGCTTCTCCATGTTTTGCTCCTCTGGAATGTGATTTGGACAACTGTTTATCCAGCATGTGAATTGTTTTTAATTAATGACCAATCCCAGTCCAGCTGTGTTGGGACTCTGGTCAGTCATGAGTCTTTGTTATTAATTCTTGTCCAGCCTTCTGATACCTCCTTTCTCTTTCTTTAGTATAGTTGATTATTTTCTTTTAATATAATACAATATCATAAAATAATAAATCAGCCTACTGAGAACTTGGAGTCAATTCTCATCTCTTACCTCATCCTGGAACTCTCACAACACCACAATTGGTGACCACACCCCCCCCCCCCCCCCCAATCCAGATCTGAAGGACACTGAAAGATGCTGAAAGACACTAAAAAGGACTGGTCCCAGTTCTGAGCCCTGGGGAACACCAGCTGGGATGCACCATCAGCTGGGTTTAACCCTTTCCCACCACACTTGGCCCTCAGCTGCCCAGACTGGTTTGTACCCAGTGGAGGGTAAGCCCATGCAGGCCAGGAGCAGCCAGTGTCTCCAGCAGAGTACGGTGGAAAACTGAATCAAGGCTTTACTGAAGTCCATGGTCAGTGGAAATCAAGGGGTACAAGGAAGGGAAATACCAACTTTAATTAGGGAATCAGTGTCTTACAATTAGTGAAAGAATGTGTAAAGCAGATTAACAATATAAATGGTGCAGAACTACGACTGCTACAGAAAACTCTGAATTAAGCCTTCCTGTCCTTAATACTGTGTTGCAACTTAGCAGTCAGCCCAGAGCTAACCCCAAAGCAAGGCAGCAGTGCAGATGACCCAGCTCTGCCAGAATGAGACCAAAACTCCAGGCTCAGCCTGCTCACAGATGTCACCAGTATGTACTGAGCAAATAGACAGGAGAGTCATCTAGACTTCACCAAGACTGATCCTTCAGCTACTCTGGCATAAACTAGAAATGAGTGAACTGCTGTTGTTGTGGATGGCAAATAGTAGGTCTTTATCTGACTGAAGTGCCTTTTAATAGAATTTTCTAGCCCCAGCTTGCATCACACTAGGAGTAGAAGTACTGCTACAATAAACTTCAATGCTCTGTGGACTTCACACCCTGCTACCCACTTTGGGATATGGAAGTGGGTCAAGGGAAGCATGTGGATATTTTCTGCCACTGTGATGATGAAATTGCAATTTGCTTTACAAGGGAAGAGGTACAGCTTCTGTGAGAGTCTGTCAGAATTTTCCCTCATCTGCCTCACGATCGTCCTTGGGAGACCACTGAAGAGAAGACCCTCTCTGTCTAGAATATCTGGCTCTGAAGGAGAAAAGTCACACGCCACAGGCCCTGGGACCTGAAAGCTCAGTGTTGAGCTATTGTTTTCACAGGAGTGTTTGCTGTATGCTAAGAAGAGGGCACCATGCCCCGTTTGCAACAATAGCAGCTCTGGAAGCTGTCCCACCTCTCAGCCTGGCTGGACTTCTCCTGAGTTCCAGGTGGTCTCCCACCGAAGACCCTCACCTGTTTTACAACCACCGTGACAGACAGACGGAGATGTGAGAAGCTTTTCCATCAACGACTGAGACATGAAACTCCTAAAAAGGCCCCTCTGCTCCTTCCAAGGACTGGGACTGAAACCCCCAGCCCAGGGGAGGTGTGTGGGAAGGCAAGCTGACCGAAGCGAGATGTTTGCCTGCAGATTGTGACCACTGAACCAAGAAAACAATGGCTCTTGCTTACTGCTAAGAACATAGACTACCTGTTACATCTATCAAGCTCATTTACTGCTGAGAACATGGACTACCTGTTACATCTGTTCCCTATTGTATCTGTTTCCCCCTCCACTCAAAATTTTCAGTAATAAAAACCTCTGAGTTAGCTAGAGCCTTTGAGATCTCCCCAGCGTAGCAGGCGGACCGTCGGCTGGACTGCACCAAAGGGCTTCGTCTCTGCGTTGGTAGCTATATCCCCCCTCTCTCTCTCTCTCTCTCTCTTTCTCTCTCTTTTTCTCTCCCTTAATCCCTCTATCACATTTTTGCTGTAGTTATTTCAATAAAACTGCATTTGTTTTGATTATCACTGCAAACCCCCTTGTACCGTGTTGGTTTTTTGCACTCTGAGATCATTCCTATGAACCATCAGGTCATCTGTCCACTAGGACGGACCCTGACAGTGATAACTTGTTAAGTATAAACAATCTACAGGTATAGTTGTTCTACTTCGTCTTTTGGTTCTTCTCAAGGACAGTATATAATGTGTTTTTGTTAACCAGCCAATCAAAAAGAATAAATCGTATCACTCTGTAATAAGTAGCAATACATTTTTCATTAAATAAATCAATAGTTAGATAATTTAAATTATAAAAGCAATAGATAAACAGCTAAAACCGCTTGTTCAGCAGGATATAATATGTACCTATGTGCAGTCACACATGGTAACAATCTTTAACTTTGCAAGAATTGCTTGGCTTGCAAATTCCACTTTATAGGTATAGGATACCCTATGTAACTAGATACAGCCACATATGGTAACAATCCTTAACCTCGCAAGAATTGCTTGGCTTGTAAAATTTCGCCTTATAGATATGCCTTATAAGGAAAGGTTCACCCAGTGGCCAAAGAGGAAGACTTGGAGCCTTCATCCATTCATTTGAGTGTTGTTTGCAGTTCTGGGGCCCCCAATTTAGGAAGGTTACCTGTACAAGCAAACACAAGAAAGAATGCAGCAAGAATGATTGGTCTCTGCTTCCATGTGTTCCATCTCCTCTGGTGCTGGAGGTGCAGCCCCAGAACTTGGCAGGGCTCAAGGGCTCCCAAGCTCAGCTCCCACCCAGAGAACTTGCAGACCCTGGGCTGCTCTTCTTGGCCCCTGCACGCTCAGCCAGGCTGAGATGGACACTGATGGTTTCTGGGCCAGGCTCTCTGAGCCCAGCCCAGCTCCCTGCAAGCTCTGCCAGCTGCCCTGAGCCCTGGGCAGCACCAAGGGCCTCTCCCCAGCCCAGCCCAGCCAGCTCTGGCCCCACAGCTCTACTCAGGGCAGGCTGCTCTGGGCACTGCCCCACGGTCTCAGCCCCTGGCAAGGGCACAGCAGCAGCTGCAGCTGCCACAGCACTCAGCCCCAGCCATGGGGGAAGGTGCTTGGCCAAGGCCAAAGGAGGCTCCCTGGCTGCCCTGCTCCCCTCGGGCTGAGGTGCTGAGAGCTCTGCAGCCCCTGCTGCCATCCCATCTGCCCAGGGCAGCACAAGAGCTGCAGCCTTGGGGCCCTCAAGAGCTGCTCCTGCTCCAGGCCCAGGGCCCAGGCCAAAACTGGGGCAGCCACAAAGCTGTGCCCATTTCTGTTCATTCCTGCTCTGATCAGGATGGATCCTCAGCACCTTGGAGGTTGCTGATGAATTTTACTTTTCCAGAGGCCTCTTCTTTCTTGAGCTCTTCAGTTCAGGAATTCAGTGACAAATGCTCATAAACATTTGTTCAAAACACCCAAACAAGACAAGCCCATGGGAATAATTCAAATCTTCAGTTCTTCTGTGGTTAATTAGACAGATTTCAGAAGTGTATTCAAAGTTAATCTATGATATTGAAAACAATGCAGACAGAACTATTTTGTCCTGTTAAGTTTTCCTATTTATAGATTGCTATTAGCAATCTCCAGTTGATGTTGATCCCCAGCCCCTCCTCATGCAGTCTGAACAGATATGAAAATCAAGACCTTCATGGCTGACAATCAATCACACTTTGTCCCTACCCCCATCCCAGCGTTTCCCTCACCCAACCCCTGGCACTCAGAGCAGCTGAGGAGTGGAGTCACATCCAGGGGTGTCCCCAGGGCTCAGGACTGGGGCCAGGTCAGTGAAATCTCTTTATTGATGATCTGCATGAGGCCATTGAGGGCACCCTCAGTCAGTTCCCAGGTGAGCCCAAGCTGGGTGGTAGTGTGGCTGTGCTGGAGGGCAGGAAGCTCTGCAGAGGGATCTGGACAGGCTGGAGCCATGGGCTCAGGACAATGGGATGAGGTTCACCAAGGCCAAGGGCCGGGTCCTGCCCTGGGCTCACAACCATCCCAAATCCCTGGCTGTGCCCTGCCCCTGATCCCCACAGCCTGTCCTGGTTCCTTCATCCCTGCACTGCCAGGGACTCTCTGGGGCAAGGGAGCTCTGCTCTGGGGATGGAGGGAGGTGCAGGTGCCACCACTGGAGTGGGAGCCAGAACTCATCAGGTTTGTGTCCTTTGGGGGTCAGGAACTGGTGGGACTCAGAGGCACAGGAAGTTTCTCTTCATGGCCAACATAAAAAATGTAAACATGATACAATTTAAGACACATTGAAACTCTTCTCTCAGCAGTGTGAGACATCCCAGCAACATCTGACATGTCCGCCATTCACAAAGGGATTTTTGTGCAAAACCAATTTTAGACAAAGGTGATTCTGTGAAAGTTTATAAACACAGTTAAGTTGCTGGATCAGGATGCTCTGGGTGAAGTGGGATAAAGCAGCCTGAATAATTCCCAATCTTTTAAGCTGTCAGTGGAGGATCGAGAATGGGGTCAGGCTGCTTTTGGTTTTGAGGAAATGCTGAAAGCAGCCTGACTCATTTCATCTCCTCCTGTCCCGGCTGATCTCCCCTCTTTCCCCTCCCACCCATTGGCTTTTGTCTCCCCCCAGGCCCCCCGGTGAAGAGCCTGGCTCTGTGTTCTCCATCCCCTCCTGGCTGGCACTGCCAGGCTGGGATGAGGAGCCCCTCAGCATTCCCTGCTCCAGGCTGGACCAGCCCAGCTCCCTCAGCCTCTGCTCACAGCCCAAGGGCTCCAGCCCCACCTTGGAGGCCCTTCCCAAACCCTGCTCCAGCTGCCAGACATCTTTCCTGCCCTGGGGAACCCAAACCAGGCCACACTGACCTGGATAATCCCAGTCCTTGATGTCCTGGTCACACAGCCCAGTCCCTTGTTCCCCTGTCAGGTTCTGGGGGTTGATTTGTCGAACGTCCTTGGGGCAGGCTACACTCCAGGTCAACCAGGGGGATATCAGGGGATAGGGACCCTGCTGGGCATGAACAGCTTTGGACTTCTGGGGGGAAACTGTGAGGGGAAGCTGGGGCAGAGTGACCAACCCAGTGACTGTAGGCACACAGTTTATGGCAATTGGGAGTGGGGCTGTGCCTGAGCCTCATCTCTAAGGGGCTACAACCATACAGGACAGGTGAACAGGATTAAAGGTAATGAGACATGGAGTGCTGAGGTGTACTGATCAACCACAAAAGGGTACAGAGTGCACACAGATGCAATGCATGTAAGATGCAGGATATAAAAGGTTCTACTGAAGAACAATGAAGGGCTGATGCTTGATGCCTTTATTAGTATCAGTTGTACCCCCCCCAACTGTGACATCTGGTGACCCTGATGTGATCCCGAGGTGAGTTGGTCAGACCACTGTGGACCCAAGAGCACTAAGATGGTGGAGCCAGGCAGACTAGGAGCGTGGGATGTGAGTCAGGTGGACCAAGAGCTGGATGAGTTATAGCCAGGCAGACCTGAGAGCCTGAAAGAAATGTAGGCAGACCTGAGAGCCTAGAAGCCTGGACAATGTATGAGACACCACCCCCAAGAGGAAGAGTGCTGGATATAAAGAGAGGCACTACACACTTTGCTTATTTGTTACACAAAAAATACAGTGAGGCTATACACTTTGCTTGTTTGGAAGGAGATGGCTTGGGAGGTAATGTACAAACTGTCTTTTTTATTAAAATGTGGGAAAGTACCAGCCACACTTTCACTTGTGCCACTGCCTGCCACTCTCTGCAGGTGTGTTGGATTGAGCCCTGTGCCCCCTGCCCAGGTATGGCCACAGTCAGGTGGGGACCAAGGATGGTGCTGTGTTCCTCTGAATGGCAGTGCGGGCAGTGGGACACAAAAATGGTGCAATGGAAGTGGCAAATGGCATGGCCACAGCAGCAGCCGCAGCCTCAGCACCAGCACGGCCCCCAAGGAGTGTGGGGGGAGGCTTGCTAAGTCAGTGCTGCATAAGCACTGGAACAAAAACAACATCAAACTCTGAGAGACAGAGGCAGAGCTGCACAGAAAGCACATTCTTCTGAAATTCTATGGTGGCCAACTCCATATGGTGGCCAACTCACATCACTCCTGATGTGATTTGGGGTTGGCCTGTAGAGCGAGGTACAGCTGGAGAAGGAGCCTGGCATAGCATTGAGAGCAGCAGGGGGATGCTGCTTGGTCTGGACCAGACTGATTTTGACACCTGGGGTACAGGTGAGTCCCTGGGGACAGAATGGGAAATAACCTATCAAGTGAAGAACAGATTGTTTTGTCTACATGGCAAGCTTTGTTGGAAAGAAAAGGCATTAATACTGCTGACTACACCCTTTGTAGTGTTTTACTATTGGCAAAGTCACAAGATTTTGAGACTGATGCAAGTACTGCTTTTAGTGTTAGAGCAAAGGAAGAAGTTGGGGAAAGTCTATGGGACATGGTGTCAAAAGGGGCAAGGCAGCTGTAAATTTGGCTTCCACCTGGACATTGCTCTATGAGACTTGAAAAGAATGGAAAACAGAGCAGGACAAGAGAGGCTTGCAGTAACCAAATAATATAACAAAAACTGTAAAAGGAAGAAGAGAATTTATGAAAGCAGCCATGGCAGCTGGGGACAGAGTAGATCTATTGTTCAGTATGGTGTGTTAGTTTGCTGATGAAACGTGTATTTTTTTCTGAATTGCAGCTATTAATCTTTGATTAGGCATTAGTGTAAAAGTTTATATTCCATATGCATTAGTACTTTTGACAGATACTGGAGTTCGGTGGGTGCCTGCTTGTTGCATTCGGCTTGTGTTGGATGACACCCCTCAAAGCAATGAACTCGGCTATGGCTCACTTGACTCCTTGGAATAAGCAGAAACATGTGGGTGATAGGAACATATAGACTCTATCTTATCCTTGTATGTTACTTTATGAAGTTGTATAGTTATTGACGTTGTTCGAGTTGTATAGCCTTTGATAAAATTATATGGCTGTTGATTTTGTTACTTGGTTGGGAAGATGAAACAGGAAAGCCTCATAAATATAATTGCCTGGCAAAAGATTTTCAGAATATAGAAACTATAAGCGAGATTGAAATGAAAGCAAGCTTTGAAATCCCTTAGTTACTGAACAGCGGGAAAACAATGGTGTGGCACTACTGAAGGTAATCCCCTTTTGATGAAACAAGACCCTCTGCTTGCAGACAGGTCCAAGGGTCCGAGCAGACCCTGCCAGCTTGTCAGAAGGGGCCCAAAGAGGAGATTTTAGGGTTTAAAATGTAGCACAATATGGTAATGTACTGATTCTTATGGGCTGTATGGAAATGCTGTAGGATTTGTATATTGTACTAGATTGGTTAAATGAGAATCAGAATATTCAACACAGTAGATGATATATTGTATTGTAACGGGAACTTCGCTCACTTACTTTCTATACTCTAACTCTTGCCTCTTAGCTTTTGCCTTTTACTCTCTTGTGCGTTTACGCTGTCACCCTCTCATCCACTCTAACCCTCTCTTCTCTTGGGCCTGCTCCGAGCTGTGGCTGGCAGCTCCCAGCAGGGCCCTACACCGAGGCCCTTTGCAATAAACTGCAAGTTCCACAACCTGGCTGCAGAGATCTCTCGTCTCCATCTGTCCCGACCGTGCAACCCCCCGTCAATCCTACACTTACTATCCTAATATACGGCCTTTAGTTTATTCTTGTGTGTTGCCTTATAAAATTGTACAACTACTGGTACTGTCAATAGTCTAGAAGTGGAGGTATAAGGATTTTTGATGATAGGTAATTTAAGTTTGGGGAATAAATCAACGTCAGCACATGGATGCATTCCAGAGTTAGTGGAATTGACACAAGGGATACTTGTACCATGTTTGCTATTTCTTCTGCAAGGGCCCTGTAGGTGGATGGTAGATATGGCATTTATTTAAAAGAAAAAAAAGGGGAATTGTAGGCACACAGTTTGTGGGAATTAGGAGTGGGGCTGTGCCTGAGCCTCATTCCTAAGGGCTACAACCATGCAGTGCAGGTGAACAGTATTAAAGGCAATGAAACATGGAGTGCTGAGGTGTACTGACCAACTACCAAAGGGTACAGAGGGCACACAGGTGCAATGCATGTAAGATGAAGGATATAAAAGGTTGTACTGAAGAACAATAAAGGGCTGATGCTTGAAGCCTTCTTTGGTGTCAGTTGTACTCCCAGCTGTGACATCTGGTGACCCCATGTGATCGTGATGAGGTGATTCGGTCAGATGACTGTGGACCTAAGAGCAGTAAGGTGGTGGAGCCAGGCAGACTATGAGCTTGAGAACTGAGCCAGGTGGATCAAGAGCCTGAGAGCCTTAAAATCTGGATGAGTTATAGCCAGGCAGACCAGAGAGCCTGAAAAAAAGTAGGTGGACCTGAGAGCCTAGAAGCCTGGACAATGTATGAGATGCCCCAGCCAAGAGGAAGGGTGCTGGATATGAGGAGCAGATGCTACACACTTTGCTTATTTGGTACGAAAGAAATAGAGTGAGGCTATACACTTTGCTTGTTTGGAAGGGGATGGCTTGGGAGCTAGCACAATCTGCCTTTTTTAAAATGTGGGAGCATACCAGCCATGTTTTTGCTTATGCCCCTCCCTGCAGGCATGGTGGAGTGAGCCCTGCACTCCCTGGTTATGCTTTAGCCTTCTCTGTGATGTCACAGCTCATACTATAATGTCACACAACTGGTGTCTGATGTCACAGCCAACTCTGTGATATCATAATCTGCTCTATGATGTCAGACCCCTGTCCTGTGATTTCAGAGGTGGCTCTGTGATGTCACAGAGACAGTCTAAAATGCCATGGCTGCTTTATGACCTCACAAAACCTCTGTGATGTCATGACTCACTCTGTGATCTCATGTTACCAGATGATAAATTGTCTACACCAGGTGAGCACACACAATGCTTGTTCTCCAAAACTACTGGCCCATGAAACTACACAATGCCCATTGTGTGAGAAGGGGAACTGAAATTCACCAGCCTCAGTGTCCTGCCAGCTCAGCCAGGCCCACTGGAACATTGGGGTCCACAAGCACCAGGGACCACCAGAGACCCCCAGGACAGAAGAACACATGGGTAAAGGGGAGGGGAAATATGTTAATGATTTTGGGGAAATGATTATCATATGTGTGTTTTGTCCAGGACAATCAATGAATATGTATGCAAAATACAGAATGTAAACAGAAACTTTCCTGCACTCAGCATGCACGGCTTTGGGAGGAGGTCCTGCTCTGTGCATCCAGCCAAATAAACAATGCTGTTTCTTAATGCTGCATTGGGATTATGGATTTTTCTGTTTTGCTAAATTTTTGGCAACAGTCCCAATCCCAAGGAAAGCTCTGTCTGTTGCTGTTCACAAACAGAGAAGGGCTGGTGGGAGAGGTGGTGTTTGGAGGCTGTCTGGGGTACAGTAACCATAAAATAATTGAGTTTTCAGCATCCTGTGAAAGAAGGAGTGGCATCAACAAAATGTCTACACTGGAATTAGAGAGGGCAGACCTTGGCCTATTAGGGATGCAGATTTGGAGAGTACTGAATGAGGTAAATCAGGTACTGATTTTTTAAGGGAAACAGCCCTTAAAAACAAAGGTGTCCAGGAAAGATGGACACACTTCAAGAAACTAATCGTAAGGGGGAAGGAACAGCCTGACCTGTCGCTGTCTCGGCTGTTTTATGGCCTGGAAAGGCTCGGGATGGCCTTGGGCAGCCCACGCTCCAAAGGACGAAAAGAGTCTTCAGGTTTTTTCTTGGTCTTCAGTGTTTATTAGTTTTTTATCTAAAAGATTTTCTCTTGGCCTGACAGAGGTCTGCACAGCAAGCCAGCCATGAGCACACTGAGAGCCCCCGGGGCGGTCACTTATCTTTATACTCAAAATTACGTATACGATATTTACCTATTTTCCCCAATACCTTTCACCCTCATTGACCAGTGCACTTTTAGTAAGGACCAATCCCAAAGTGCCACCATCACCACAGAAGATGGAGGCCAAGAAGAAGAAGAAGAAGGACAGGACATGCCCCAACTCCTCCATCTTACTTCTCCAGACCCCCCTGTACAGAAATTCTAAACCCTGTGTTTCACACTCTAATTAACTTCTCCCTTCACCATTTACCCCAGTGAAATCCTCCCATCCTCATACAGGTCTCGTCTCCTGTGCAGGATCAAAGTCCAGCCACCAGACGCTTCTGGCAACATTCCAGGACCTCTGAGCCCCAAGGGTGGTCTCGGCGACTCTGCACATCAATCCTGAGGTGCTGAGATCCCACACTGACCCTCTGCTCCAAAAGATGAGCAAGCAAGGAACATAACTGTCCTGGCTGGGCATGGAGCTTTCATGGGAACTCAGTGGAAAAAAGAGGGTGCATCACCTTTGGAGAGAAGGTCAGGAAACTCAGGTGTGTTTTAGAATGTTGTTAGGCCATGTAGAAAGAAAAGCAGAGATGTGAAACCTCAATTAGAGGTTAACCTGACCACTTTGGTAAAAAATATTAAAAAATATTTGTAATAATAAATTAATAGTCAAAGGAAGTAAAAGGAGAACCTCTATTCATTGCTGGATGCAGTGGGGAAGAGAGTAACTAAAGAAAAGGGAAAGGCTGAGGTATTTAACCCCTTCTTACCCTCAACTTTCAACAATAAGTGAAGTTGTCCTCAGGACAAGTGTTCTCCTGAGCTGTAGATGGGCACAGGGAGCAGAACAGCCCCTGTAATCCAGGAGGAAGCAGCTGGGGACCTGCTGAGCCACTCAGATGCTCACAGGTGTCTCTGGGAGCAGATGGGATCCATCCCAGGGGAATGAGGGAGCTGGTGGATGAGCTCCCCAAGCTGCGCTCCATCATTTACCATCAGTGCTGGCTCAGCGGGGAGCTCCCAGAGGACTGGAGGTGCCAATGTGAGCCCATCCCCAAGAAGGGCTGGAAGGGGGATCTGGGGACCTCCAGGCCTGTCAGCCTGACCTGGGTGCCCAGCAAGGTCATGGAACAGATCACCCTGAGTGCCATCACAGGGCACCCACAGGATGGCCGAGGGATCAGAGCCAGCCAGCGTGGATTTCAAAATCTGCACTGATGATCTGGATGAGGGGATTGAGTCCAGCATCAGCAAATTTGCAGATGACACCAAGCTGGGTGTGAGTGTGGATCTGCTGGAGGGTAGGAGGGCCCTGCACAGGGCCCTGGACAGGCTGGATCCAGGGCCCAAATCCAACAAAGTGAGGTTGAACAAGACCAAGTGCTGGGTCCTGCACTTTGGCCACAACAACCCCTGCAGCACTACAGGCTGGGGACAGAGTGGCTGGACAGCAGCCAGGCAGAAAGGGACCTGCAGGGACTGATGGACAGCAGGCTGGACATGAGGCAGCAGTGTGCCCAGGAGGGCAAGGAGGCCAATGGCTCCTGGACTAGATCAGGAATGGTGTGGCCAGCAGGAGCAGGGCAGGGATTCTTCTGTGCTCGACACTGGTGAGGCCACACCTCGAGTGCTGTGTCCATTTCTGGGCCCCAATTTGGGAAGGCCATGGAGGGGCTGGAACGTGTCCAGAGAAGGGAAACGAGGCTGGGGAGGGGTCTGGAACAGAAATCTGGTGAAAAGGACCTGAAGGGGCTGTGGTTATATGATCTAGTGGAGACCCAGGGCAGACAAGGTGGTGTTAGGATGCAGGTTGGACTTGATGATCTCAAAGGTTTGTCCCAACAAACCTGAGTGGTTTCTCTGGTGTCCCCCAGAGAAACGCTCTGGGACACTGCCCTGGGCTGTGCAGCGCACTGGGGATGGATCAGCCCCTGCTCTGCTGCTCCTTCCCATCTGCCCCAGGGCCCTTGCAGAGCCCCAGCCATGCTGTTTGCCCCAAGCCTGCTCACAGCCAGCCTGGGTCTGCTCATGGGGCTTTTCTGTGCTGAGCATTGGCCTGGCCGTGTCCTTGAGAGAGCCTGGGCAAGGAGCCTGGAGCTCCCAGGGCCTGGCCTGAGGCGTCAGCGCTGCCCCAGCAGTGCCCATGGCCTGTCCCTGCTGCAGCCCCAGCACTGCCACCGCAAGGGGTGTGCCCGGCCCTGAGAGCACTCAGGCCCTACAGCAACACTGGGGCCACCAGGGCAGCGGGGCAGGGCCATGGCAGCAGCACTGGCAACACTAAGTGCTGCTGCTGCTGCTGGGCCAGCACTGATCTGCCCCCAGCTCTGCACACAGACATTGCTGCCGCAGCTCCACAGAAGGCAACAAAAGGGGGATCTCCAGTAAAAACTTTGCCGGGAGATCCTTTAGTTCACTTGAAGCCACCAACACTGCAGCTCCTCATTGACACAGTCTGGGCCTACAGAGAAAATGGAGAGAAAAAAATGGGAAATGGAACACACATTGGCCTTGTTTTAGAGAGTATTAGAAAACAAACAAACAAAAAATGAAAAAAATCGACAGAGTTATCAAAGATGACTTTTATTAGAAGTGATTTGCAGGAATAGGCCAGCAGTTTAATGCTTCCTAAATATTCTCTTCATCAGTGTCCACACTGCAGCCTTGAGCTCGTTGTTCCTCAGGCTGTAGATGAGGGGGTTCAGGGCTGGAGGCACCACCGAGTACAGAACTGACACCACCAGATCCAGGGATGGGAAGGAAATGGAGGGGGGCTTCAAGTAGGCAAAAATGAGGTGCTGACAACCATGGAGACCACAGCCAGGTGAGGGAGGCAGGTGGAGAAGGCTTTGTGCCATCCCTGCTCAGAGGGGTTTCTCAGCACAGCCCTGAAGATCTGCACATAGGAGAAAACAATGAACACAAAACAAGCAAAACCTAAACAGACACCAAGCAGTGAAATCCAAATTTTTCTGAAGGTGGAGTGTGAGCAGGAGAGTTTGAGGATCTGGGGCACCTCACAGAAGAACTGGCCCAGGGCACTGCCATGGCACAGAGGCAGGGAAAATGTATTGGCTGTGTGCAGCAGAGCATAGAGAAAGGCAGTGGCCCAGGCAGCTTCTGCCATGTGGGCTCAAGCTCTGCTGCCCAGGAGGGTCCCGTAGTGCAGGGGTTTGCAGATGGACACGTAGCGGTCGTAGCACATGACGGTCAAGAGGGAAAACTCTGCTCCCATAAAGAAGACAAATAAAAACACCTGAGCAGCACATCCTGCATAGGAGATGGTCCTGGTGTCCCAGAGAGAATTGTGCATGGCTTTGGGGACAGTGGTGCAGATGGAGCCCAGGTCGCTGAGGGCCAGGTTGAGCAGGAAGAAGAACATGGGTGTGTGCAGGTGGTGGTCGCAGGCTACGGTGCTGATGATGAGGCCGTTGCCCAGGAGGGCAGCCAGGGAGATGCCCAGCAAGAGGCAGAAGTGCAGGGGCTGCAGCTGCCGCGTGTCTGCCAATGCCAGCAGGAGGAAGTGCCTGATGGAGCTGCTGTTGGACATTTGCTATCTCTGGACATTGGGAACTGTTCATGGAGAAAAGTCAGTGACCGGTTTAGAGAAACTTCTTCCAGTAAAATCAAAGCCTTTTTCCATAGACCCTTCTCCTGTAACACTCTGACACCCTTTTCAATTTCCAGATTTTCCTTCAGCTCCAAGTGTGGAGCCCTGGCTGGTGCTGCCTGACTGGGACTTCATGTTCAGGGCAGCTACACACAGAGGTTTTTATAGTTCAGCCTTGCTGTGCAGATATAGGAGGGGCACAGGGACCTGTCCTCGTATTCCACTTTGGATCTCTGTTAATACAAAAAGCCCTGTCAGCATCTGCCTTCCCACTGCCAGAGAACAGGAATGGTATAGTCTCTTTAAATGTACTAGTGTTATTTACAGCTTTTCTTCATCTCCCCTGCTGATTATTTTTGGATGTCAGAAAGTCTTTGCATTTCTGCTGCCCTCAGGGAGAACAGTGAGTTCTCTGAGGCAAGGTGGTGAGTGGAGAGGGAGGGGAGGAAGTCTGTCACACTGTCACGTTCCAGGATTCTCTGGGTTTTCACCTTTCCCAGAGAGAGGATGATCACCGTCCCATGTTTCCTTTAAAAACCATCCTGACATTGCTGAGAGCAGATGGATCCCCACAGTCCAGCAAATGTCCATCCCCTTCTCAAGGTCTCAGCCCCACGTTTGTACCCAGGGACAGACAGGGCTCATTTCACCAACCCAACAGAATTTTCTCATCACAGACCTTCTGTGTCTCACCATGGGGCTTTTAGATAACACAGAGATGCTACAGGACAGGTTTGTATCATGGAGGGAAGCTCAAAGCTTGGACTGAAATCTCAGGGATATTCGAGGTGTCCTTATGCTGGCATTGGATGAAGGGAGATGCAGCTCCTTCCCTGGCTGCCCTGACAGCATTGCCCAGAGCCGGGCACTGGGAAGAGCGTCACCCTGAGCCAGCTGTGCCCCCCTGCCAGAGCCCCCAGGGCCGGGCAGCTGCTCCCAGCCCTGTGCTCTGCAGAGGGAACTGGGCCTGGGGCTGCAGAGCTGCCCCATGGCTCTGCTGCAGCTCTGCCTGCACAGGAGGGGCAGAGGCTTGGCTGGGGCACAGGAGGGATGGGGCTTGTTCAGAGGGAGGGGCTGCACTGGAGAGGGTCCTGTGGGCATGTCTAAACTCTCCCTGCCACAGCATTGCTGGGTTTTGTTTTCTCTCATTGCCTGATCTTTCTGATTCCTGGCGATTTTCCTCTGCAGGTGTTTCCCTGTGCCTGATCTCATTGTGCCACCACTCACAGACCCCAAATCTCTGTGCACTCTCCTTGGCCCTACAGAACCCTGTCTGTTTGCAGGGCGCTGGCTGGGGCAGGTTCTGTTTGCAGCTTGGAGAAAGGACAGCTCAGACTGAGCCTGATGTGTCCAGCAAAGGTGATGCTGGTGCTGCCCATGGGCAGAGTGGCTGAAAGTATATTAGGGATCTCCTGTGAATCTACAGAACACAAAAATAACAGTTCCAATGTCTCAGGAACGTTTAAAATTTCATAATTAATAGCTCATAATCGATCTTTAATATTAATCCCCCCGGTCCCTGCCATTTTCCAATATTAGGAAACTGAATACAAAGTCTTTGGAAATGTCCTAATTTTTAATGAAATCCTTGTATTGGAAATATTTTATGACTGACCAGCATTCCTCAGCATGTCAAAGCTTCCTGAGCATTTCACCTCCTCTGCACCAGAAATATTCAGAGTTTTACTCACAGAGTCTGGAGGCATTGGGATGTTCCAGCTTTAGGAGATGGCTCCAGGAGCTGCAGCTGCATTGTCCTGCAGCCAGAGGTTCCTGTGCCAAGGACTGGCAGTGACTGTGCCCCAGGCACTTCTCAGCACCTTCCCAGCCCTGACTGATTGAAGCTCTCTGTGCCTCTGTGCTGTGCCCGGGGTGGCTTCAGGCAGTGCCCCAGCCTGGCTGGGCGGGGAGAGGAGCTGCTCCTCAGCAGAAATGACTTTTTGAAGCTCTCCTTGGTTTCCCAGGAGCTGCCTCTGGGCAAGGAGGCCAGCCCAACTCATCAGCACAGACACAGCACAAGGACTTTATTGACCCTCTTGGGGCTTTGGTGTTGTTTACATCAGACTCAGTCCCTGAGAGTGTCTTCAAAAAACTTCTGAAGAACTCAAAGTTAAATTGAAACTCTGAAGCTTCTTGATGTTTTTATGGGTCTCACTGAGGAACACAACTGGGAAAGTGTCCCCAAATTCCAGTTAGAGCAGAACACTGGAGGCAGTGATGACAGCTGAGGACAAACAAGGAAAAGATGTCTCTGGTGCTGAGCAAAGCTGGATGCAAAGGGCCAAGGCCTGAGCCCCAGCCCCTGGCCAGGCAGATCCTGTCCCTCCCTCCTTGCTCAGGGCCCTTCCCGGGATGGGCACTGGCATGTGGGGATATGCAATGCCAAGGGCAGGAGCATGGGGCGGCCCCTGCCAGGCTGCTGAGCAGGGACGAGGAGGCAATGAGGCCCCAGGCCTGCAAGGGTCACTTGTCTCCTGCTCCTGCCTCAGGCCCAGGGCCAGCAGCCATGGCCAAAGTGCTGCCCAAGTTGGCTCTGGCAGGGCTGTCTTGCAGCTGCTGCCCATCCCTGTGCCCTGTGCAGCCCAGGCTGTCCCACGGTGTCCCTGCCCTGCGCCTCTGTCCCTGCAGGCTGTCGGCATCCCCCGGCTGCCCCACCTGGCTGGCCCCTTCCTTTGCTGACAGCTCTGCCTCCTGCCTGCCCCGGCCCGCCCACACAGAGCCCTGGGCTGCTCAAGGCGCCTGCTGGGGGATGTGTTGCACCACAGCCCTGCCCTGGGAGGGAAATTTGTTTCTCTTTGGGTTCTGTCTGGCCCTCCCTATCTGCCCTTTGCATTAATTCTTTCTTTTTCTGTCTGTTCTCTACTTTGTCAGAAGGATCCATCACCTCTGAAACCTCTCTTAAATCCTTCCCAAGCCTCTCCTCTGCTGTCCTCCATCTCCACCCCACTGAGCAGAGAGCTGCTTTGTCCCTATATTGTGCTCATGTGCTTGAGGCCTCCAAACCCCATCTTGGGAGATCTCTCAGCCCTCTCCAATGTATTCGCAAATGAAAATATTCTGCTCATAGTCTAAGAAAATCACCTCAGGACAAGACCAGTCAGACCTGTGTGTCCTGGCTACTTTTGCCTTGGAGCAATCCTTGGATGGATGGAATTTTTTAGGCCGAATTTCAGTTTTGCCCATGGGCACTTTGATGTGAACAACGATTCTCTTCCATTGGAAGGAAAATAGATGCCCAGTGTTTCAGGGGCAAATGAGCAGCAGCCACCAAGGGCCAAGGCAAGCCAGACCTTTCTGGAATTGCAGCTTGTGCGTGAGAGAAATCCTTGGATACACATAATTTGGGAGGTAGAATACAAGATTTGGCCACTGGTCCCTTGATGATAAGGCCATTTCTTTTCCATCTGAAGGAAAGCAGAGAGCCCCAGGGTTTGATGGTAGATGAGAAGCAGCCCCTAGGAGGCCAAGCCAGCCAGACTCGTCTCTCCTGGCAGCTTTTCATTGGGACCTATCCTTGGATATCTGAAATTCAGGGGCCAGATCTCAAATTTGGCCACAGCCCCTGGACGAGGAGACTCTTCTATTTCCATCACAAGGAAGGCAGAAAGCCCCAGTGTTTCAGGGGTAGATGACAGGTGGCCATCAGAGCCCACAGCACCAGCCAGAGCTGGCAGGTTTTTGTCTGGGAGAAACCCTTCATATAGTGAATATATTAGGAGGAGTAGCAATTCTGGCCATGGAGGAATAAGAAGATTCTTTTCCATAGGAAGGAAAGCACAGAACCCCAGTGCATCAGGGGCTGATGAAGTGCAGGCACCAGAGACCAAGGCCAGCCAGATCTGTCTGTAATGGCAGCTTTTGTGTAGGGGCAATAATTGGATATAGGACTTTTGGTGGTAGAAACCCAATTTCAACCATGGGCACCTGGTGAAGGATGGTTCTTTTCCCTTAGGATGGAAAGGGCAGAGCCCCAGTGTTTCAGGGCAGAAGTCAGGCAACCACCAGAAGCCAAGGCCAGCCAGACCTGTCTGCACTGGGAGATCTTGTCTGGGAGAAAAAACCCTTGAATGCAGGAATTTTGGAGGACAAGTACAAGTTTTGGTCATGGGTGCTTGTGCAGGAGGGATATTTCTTTTCTTCCATAGGAAGGAAAGCACAAAGCCCCAGTGTCTGAAGGCAGATGAGACCCAGCTTTCAAGAAGACAAGGGCAGCCAGACCTGTCTGTAATGGCAGCTTTTATGTGGGAGAAATCCCTGGATATTGGGAATTTTGGAGGGGGAATCCCATTTTGGCCATGGATGCTTGAATGAGAAGAGAAGTTCAGCAGTTCTTTCCCATTCGAAGGAAAGCCCAGAGCCCCAGGGTTTCAGGGGTACAAGAGAAGAGACCCTTGACATGCCAAGGGCAGTTGGACCAGTCAGGCCAAGCCAAACAGACCTATTCCCTGTTCCCTTGGATCCATGGAGCCCTGCAGTGTCACAGTTGTGGTGTCATATTGGATCCTTGGTTCCATGAGGCCCAGATGTATCACACTGGCCTCTTGTTTCCATGGGGCTCCGGAGTGTCACAATGGTCCCTGGCTTCCATGAGCCTTGCAGTGTCACAGGGGTCTCCTTGGTGCTGCAGTGGCACAATGGACCCTTGGTTCCATGGGGACTCACAGTGTCTGAAGGGTTTCCTTGGTTCCATGAGGCCCTGCAGAGCCCCTTGATTCAACGAGGCCTCCAAGTGTCATCATGGTCTCCAGGATTCCATGAGGCCCCACAATGTCCCAATGGACCTTTGGTTCCATGGGGTCCTGCACTGTTCCATGGATCCTTAGTTCCATGGGGCCCTTGAGTGTCCCAATGGATTCCTTGGTTCCATGGTGCCACACAGTGTGACAACTGCCCCTTGGCCTGCCAAGACCCCACAGTGTCACAATGATTCCTTGCTTCCATGAGGCCTTGTAGTGTCACAATGGTCTCCATGATCCCATAAGGCCTTGCAGTGTCACAACAGACCATTGGTTTCATGGAGCCCCACAGTGTCACTATGGTCCCCTTGGCTCCACAAGGCTCTGACGTGCCATGATTGCCCTTTGGTTTCTCAAGGCCACCAAGTGTAAAAATGACCTCCATGGTTCCATCAGACTCTGCTGTATCACAATGGCTCTTGCTTCCATGAGGCCACACAGTTTAACAATGGACCCTTGGTTCCATCAGGCCTTGCTGTGTCACAATGGACTTCTGGTTCCATAAGCTCTCACACTGCCAGCAGCAGTCTCCTTGGTGCTGCAATGTCTCCATGGACCCTTTGTTCCATGAGGTTCTGCAGTAGAACACGCTTACCTTGGTTCCATGAGGTTCTGCAGTGTCACAATGGACCCATGGTTCCACCAGGCCCTGCTGTGTCACAATGGCCCCTTGGTTCCAAGAGCATTCTCAGGGTCACAATGGTCTCCTTGGATCCACAGTATCACAATGGACCATTGGTTCAATGAGGCCCCAATGTGCCAAAATGGATTTTGGTTCCACGGGGTTCTGCTGTGTCACAATGGACCCTTGGTTCCATGAGTTTGCACAGTGTCACAGCTGATTCCTTGGTTCTGTGAGGCCCCACTGCCACCAAATCTCTGAGATATCCGAAAAAACCTCCTTAACAGTCATTTGCTATTTCAGAGGGAATCATGTATTCAGGCCTGAGGTCCAACATGGGATAACTCCTAACCCTATGTGGACATGTAATTCTACCAGTATGTTGCTTATATACAGTCCCTAAATGTGAATTACAATTTACCCATTTCCATAAAACCCACCCTAAGTTCCCAGAAAACTCCTTGTTTTCTCTATTCCTGCCCCCTTGTGTCAGATGTCTTCTCCTCTTCCAACCATCCTTGCTGGGAAAGCAGCCCCTGCATGCCTTGTTCCTGTGCTGGAAGTTCACAGGCAGGGTAAAAATGGAATGAACCCTTTTGGTATCAGCCCCAGGCTTTGTGTGGGCAGGCAGGGGCAGGCAGGAGGCAGAGCTGTCAGCCAAGGAAGGGGCCAGCCAGGTGGGGCAGCCGGGGGATGCCGACAGCCTGCAGGGACAGAGGCGCAGGGCAGGGACACTGGGGGACAGCCTGGGCTGCACAGGGCACAGGGATGGGCAGCAGCTGCAAGACAGCCCTGCCAGAGCCAACTTGGGCAGCACTTTGGCCATGGCTGCTGGGCCTGGGCCTGAGGCAGGAGCAGGAGACAAGTGACCCTTGCAGGCCTGGGGCCTCATTGCCTCCTCGTCCCTGTTCAGCAGCCTGGCAGGGGCCGCCCCATGCTCCTGCCCTTGGCATTGCATATCCCCACATGCCAGTGCCCATCCCGGGAAGGGCCCTGAGCAAGGAGGGAGGGACAGGATCTGCCTGGCCAGGGGCTGGGGCTCAGGCCTTGTCCCTTTGCATTCCTCAAACACATCCAGCTTTGCTCAGCACCAGAGACATCTTTGCCTTGTTTGTCCCCAGCTGTCATCACTGCCTCCAGTGCTCTGCACTAACTGGAACCTGGGGACACTTTCTCAGTCGTGTCCCTCAGTGGAACCCATAAAAACGCCAAGGAGCTTTGGAGTCTAAATTTAACTTTGAGTTCTTCAGAAGTTTTTTGAAGACACTCTCAGGGACCGAGTCTGATGTAAACAACACCAAAGCCCTGAGAGGGTCATTAAAATTTTCCTAGTCCAATTATGGAGAAAGATTTCAAGGACCTTGTAAGAAATACAGATTTCTATTTTAAGGGATGTATTTTATTTTATTTCTCTTTAGAGTAGAGTTGATTGCATAATTCTGTTATTGATATTGACCCAGGGTCTCTCCTCAGCAGCTCTGGCCTGCTCACAGGAGCTGTGTCTGGTGCTCTGATCCAGTGTGGACAACCTTGCTCCACATTGCCCAGCCCCATCCTGTCTGTCCTCACTCCCCTGGGCCCTGCTGTGCTTGGAGAGTTGGCTGCACTCAGCCTAAGAGGGGTTTTCACTTTTGGGGGCTTTTTGAAGCAATCTGAACGTCCTGATTTTCCCCACTGCAAACAGACACACTGCACCGGTGTGTGCCAGCCCAAGGTGCCGCCAAAGGCACTGCAGAGCTGCCCTGGACCAGCTGTGAGGGTGGATCATCAGCCCAAGCTGCACTGGGCCACTGCAAGGGGCTGTGGCCATGGGCACTGCACTGACCCCACTGCTTGGTTTGGCTGCCATGGCCACCGAGAGAAATTAAACTGTCCTTGGAAACACTGGGGAGGCCTGGGACCTACTGGGGAACACTGGAACGCTGTGGGAGACACTGGGACATACTGGGAGTGACACTGGGGGATACTGGGAGAAACTGGGGACACTGGGGATTTTGCACGGAAGACTGGGGACACTGGGGCATCCTGTGGATGACATTGGGAGGAACTGGGAACAACTGGGAATGAACTCGAGTGTGTTGGGATAGATTGGGCTGCACTGGGAGGAACTGGAGGGGCACTGGGGTTGAACTGCGTTCTACTTGGGATGAAATGGACTTTACTGGGTTTATACTTGTCTGTACTGGGAAGGAACTGGGCTGTAGTGAAAGAGACTGGAGGAGGGTGATTTGGCTGTTCCCACCTACAACGCATCCCATTTGCCGAGGCTCCCGCCCATCAGCAGTTGCAGCTAATCAGCACCTGGGATCCGGGTCTGGGGGCAGTGTCTAGATGGGCGCCATATTTCTTTTTGCCTACATCTCCCATCATGCGCCGCGGCCAGATACAGCCGCATTGAAGCCGGGACTACAACTCCCTTAATGCACTGCGCTCCAAAGAACCCCGGGATCCGCCCCCATATGTCCCATAAGTGTCCCCCAGACCCTCCAGGATCCCTCAGTGCCTCCTCAGCGCCCATTTGGGACCCCCCCCAAAAGCGTCCCCGGATCCCCTGAGTGCTCCCAACCTCACAGATGCCCGGTACAGCCACTTCTGGGAATTCATCTCCTCTCATCCCCCGCGGCCCCAGAGCCCCTCAGAACAGTCCCGCGCCTAAAACTCCTGCTGTGATCCGGGCCCTAAAGGGCCCGGTTAGAGATCCCAGACCTCCTCCCAAGGGCTCCGAAGACGTTTACGTTCCCCTCAAGGGCCTCAAGTCGCGGCTCGGACACAAAAGTGTCCCCCAAGAGCCTTCTCTGACCTCCAAATATCGTGTTCGAGCCACTTTCGGGACTACAGCTCCCATCATGCTCCGCGGCGAACGTCCGGCGCTATTCCAGACGAGACTTCATCTCCTGTCGTGCCCCGCGCCCCACCGAGAGCCATTGTAGCTGCACCTAGAACTCCCGTGATGCTCCGCGGCTCCGTTAAACCGTATGATACCCGCGCCTACAACTCCCATCAACGCCCGCGCCCCAGAGAGCCCCGTTCGAGGCCCCCAAGGGCCCGCCCAGATCTCGAAAGACCCCAAAATCCCCTCCCTGACCTCCAAGGGCCCTCCTGGACCCCCAAGTGCTGCCCCGGACCCCGAACTGTCCCTCAGAATCTCTGAGTGCCCCTTCAAGTGCACACCCGGCTCCCCCAAGTGTCCTCCAGACCCTCAAGTTCTCTCTGAATTCCCTCCCCAGACCCAAAACTGCCCCAAATGTGTTCCCGAAACGTCTCCATGGACTTCAAGGTGCCCTCACCAACCCTCCCCCCGGCCCTGTATTTTTTTGTAAATATTGTAAAAAGAATTTTAAAAAAACGACAAAAAGAGTGCAAATGTATCTAATTACCAGAAAGAGGAATAAATAAATTACTGCTAGAACTTAATTAATTAATGAAGGTGTGAAAAACCCCAATCACTTGTTTTTAAAATTTTAAAAGTTTAATACTAATATAATGGTTATAAAAATAGTAATACAAGTTGAGTAATAATAATTTGGACAATTTGAATTAGGATAATATGAGACAATAAAGAGAAAGAGTTACGGACATCCAGGTACCTTTTTCTTGGCAGCACGAGACCAGTAAAGGACGCCCGTTATCAAAGGATTAACCCTGAAACCAATAGCCCGTTGTATAGTCATAGACTTCATACATGATGCATAAATTCCAGTCAAATACAGGATTCTGTCTGGTCATCATCAAATTCTTCCTTCTAATCTGAACAGAGCCTTTGAGGCAGGAAGAAGTTTGTTTCTTCTGATAAGAGGGCAAAAAATTCTTTTTCTCTGAAATATTTAGGTGTCCTGGGGCTGCTATCTGCTGTGAGTGCCTCATTCTGTTCTTAAAAATCCCACTAACATAGTTCCTATTTTAACTACAAAAGCTACCTTTTAATTACAAGACTACATATAGTATTAAAATGTTATTACAGCACTACTAATCAAGAAATCAAAATACATGTGGCAAATATCTGCATAGAGCCATATAATATGCACTTTTAATAAAGGGAATTGTCTTACTTAGAAACATTGAGCATTCATTTTCTCGGCTACTAAAAATGCATTGGTTTTTTCTATATAAATATAAAGACAAGGTAATAAAAACCAATAGTGTAGTTATAAATATAAATAAATATAATAATTATATACATAATAAAATATTAACATTAAATAATGCATTGCAGAATAAAAATTAATAAATTCCATGAACATTTTTGGATATTTTGGGATCTCAGTGAGGTTGGGGGTGCGGGTCAAGATCACTTGGGGAACGCTTCTGTCACCTCTTCAATGAACTGAAAAATAATAAAATGCACCCTTGATTAAAAACCAATCAGGAGGTGCATTTTGGAATCTCCCTCCTGAAGACAACTCCAAACTGACTCCAATCACTGCACAAGCCCTGGAGACTCAAAGACAATGGAAGGGAGACCAAGAGCTCCTGAGGCCTTTCTGTATTTTAATCAGCCCCACGCTGGATTTGGGGCTGGCTCCAGGAGCCTCAGGCACGCAGAGAAGGATGGAGAAGCTGCTCAGGGAGTCAGCAGCAAAACTCCAAGTGCCTTGGAGCATGGCTGGGCCCCAGGGAGGGCAGGGAGTGCCAAAGGCTGCCCAGGGCCTGGTGAGAGCAGATCCTTGAGGGCAGGATTGCAGGGAGCCCAAGGCTCTGAGCAGGGAACTGCAATGCTGAGCAAGGCCTGGCTTGGCTGCAGGAAGCAGAAAGGCCAAGCCCCAAGCCCAGCCTGGGCCAGCAGGGCCTGTCCCTCACGGCTGCCTTGGGGCTCTTGGTGGGCCAGGGGGATGTGAGGGGCAGCAAGGACAAATGGCATCAACCTGCAGCCCCTGCCAGCTGTGATAAATAGGGCCAGGAGAGCAGCTCCTTTAAAAGGCCTTTATTAAAGTCAGCTCTGGGTGGGGAACCCGAGGGGTTGCGCACACTGCCACTGCTCCCACTGGACAACACTGAGGAGGAGGAGTGCAGCTTTGTCTTTCGGCACATCTGGGGCTTCCGTCCTCACGAGAGTCCTCAGGAAGGTGATGTTGGCTCTTAGTCCAGGGGTATCTTTCAAGCTGGGTACTATCAAAGTTATGGTGACAGGACAGAATCCAGCTCTGGTCTAGAGTGGGTGACTTAGTGTGGTTCTGGTGGGTTAAAGTCAAAGTTTATGTGCTGGTTTGTTGTTTTGAGAGGGTTCATATAGTTCCCACAGCCTTTCATTTGAATTCAGTCCGGGTGCAAGTCCTCCGGGGAGCAGGGGAGCAGGGGAAGTGGTTCCGATGGGAATGGAGACAAATCCCGGGTGAGAGGGAAAGGGGTACAAATACAGAGTATGACGGGGAGAGATACAAATACAGGGTAAAATTGTAACATCTAACAGCGGCAACTAAAGGCAAGTCTTAGAATTCTAACATTCAATGTTTAGCAGCAGACTAATATGGGGTACAAATAGAGAGTATGACAAGGAGAGATACAAATAGAGGGTAATATAGCAACATTTAACAAGGGCAACTAAAGTCAAGTCCTAGAACTCTAACATTCAATGTTTAACAACAGACCAACACTTCAAATTAAGACCTTATCAACTTCATTAACATCAACTACCAATTGCTACTCTGAAAAAGAGCTGTCATCTCCAGGATTTTCATTCCTCACAATATATCCCCTCTTTCTTTTTGATCGAGTTTAAGCCCGCATCAATTTGTAATTTCTGTTTTGTGGACATAAAACTTCTGTAATTTCTGATACTGGTCATAAACTCTTTTAGCTGTTTTATGTCCTCCTTCTTGACTTTCAATCATCATTATTTTGGTTTTGGCTTGAGCAGTTGTTTCTGAAACCTCTGTACTAGCTTGAATTGTAGATGATATAATCTTATTTAAACATGGGAGTAGGCAAGGTAAGACTATTAAACTTATTAATGCCGCCACTACTATAAAGATTACTTTCTTCCACCATTTCCCTTTAAAAGACCAAAAATCATCCCACCAACTAGTGCCTATTAGGGGAGTCCACTCCTGATATCCCACATATGCTATTTTTCGTATTTCTGTTGAGATGTTTCTTATTACCTCACTTCTATCATCGATTTTCAGGCAGCACTCTGATGAATTAAATTTTACACATATCCCTCTTTCATCGGTTACTAAGTAATCAACTGCAAGTCGAATTTGGTAGATGACAGTTCTAGTTTGGGCCAATTGGTAATTAATATGGTCAAGGACAAGTGATGTTCTTTTGGGCACTACTTCTAGTACTGCCTGGAGTCGAATGATCCTACTGAGCATGTAAATTGGAGTACGATATCCCCAGGATCCATCCTGGGCCCAGGTTGCAGGTCCATATGTGTTAATTATCTCTTCTGCTGTCCAGATTGTTCCCTTCCAGGTTTGTTTCCCCCCCAATCAATTATATTCCTCTTTTTCCAGTTAGTCTTTCTCAAATTGTCATACAATGGAACCCCTAAACTTGACCCTGATTCCTTTGGCAATAGAAAGAAAGCAGGTTTGATGACACCTAAAGTGCAGCTTCCCATCCAGTCTCCTGGAAGAGTAGTATAGGCTGTGTTGCCACAAATCCAAAATAGATGATCGGGGGCTTTCCAAAAGATATCTCGGACTTCCCAAGGGTATTCTCAATATTTACATATTTGTCTTATTCCCCAAAAGGGGTTTACCCCTTTTTCTGCTCATTTGTGCAGCCTATAGCCTTCAGGATAAATGCACCCCTTTTCCTTTTTCCCAGTGGACCATTATTGATTTGGCTCTTGGGGAATCCATCTAGCATTTAAGTATTCAATCTTTAGATACCTCTTGCATGCCACCTTTCCCACTGGGGTATTATATCTCTTCCCTGCCCTTATTATGCATTCTTCCCCAATTACTTTAGATTTTAAGTCCCATTGTTCTTTCCTTCTTTGTCCTAAAATGTGAGGTTTCTGTCCTGATTGTTCCCACCTTAGAACTTCTAATGGTCCTAAACTAATTCCCACCCATGGCCAAATTTCTGTCATTTTAGTACTCCCACAGACCCAGCAGCTGGTTAGATTTAGTTCCTTACCAATTCTTTCAACTAGGTCTAGGAATAGGTTCTTCCCTAAGGGCATTTCTATTTCATCCTTTTTGGTGGTTACTGTTAATTGTCTTTCCTTTATTAGATCTTTCAGTCCTTCCTGATTACTTTCATGCTCAAAACAAAACCAAGTTTTTCCTACAGGGCATTCTCCAAGTAAGCGTTGCCTAAATGAGGCAGTGCTTCTCGCAATCCAATAGACTTTCCCATCCTCTTGACAGGTAAATAACTGGGAGTAGTTAAAAAATAAGGATTTACATTGGTGTGAACCCTTATCAGTGACCCAAGGTTCTCCCCATCGTGTAGGGGGTGATAGTACATGGATTTTCCTTACTCCCTATACTTTCCATAAACAGGAATAACACCAGTCCTCCCAAGAGTCCAGTATGAACCATTGCTATGATCTCATCCAGCCTTGCCTCTTAGGACTGGGGAACTTTCTCCCTTCTCTTTCCTCCCACTTTCTATCAATTTAATAGCTCCCGAGGAATGTTCTGTAGGAGAGTAGGTTTGAAACCCCCAGGGTTTTCCTTGGAGAAAAGATAGATTATTAGAACTCTATTGGTGATATAACCTTTTGAACTTAAGTATCATACTAACATTTAATTCTTATAACTCTTCAACTTGTAACCTTGAACAGTTAAAAAGAGATGGAGGAACCCATTCTCTATATTCATGATAATATATGAAATCTTTACACCAAACAGTTAACAAAATGTTCACTCTAATCTCTAATCCAATAATATCATAATATACTCCAAAACAAATGAAGGCTCCAACACAAACTAAAAATTCTACATTCATAAGTCAACAACAAAAACAATAAATAATAATGACTTGAATAAAAAGTATAACAATTTTAATATATTAGTCTCTTGTACTTTTATCAGTCTTTCTAAGCAACCTTTGGTCTCTTTCTAAAGGTAACTTTGAGATTGTCCGAGTTTGGGATTTCAACCCACATGTAAGCGTCTGTAGCTGGTGCTGTTGGATCCAGTCTGCTGTTTGGTGGGGGTGGTACCGGTCCTTTGACTGGAGTGATGTGAGTCCAGCCTCTTTCTCGTGTCCTTCCTGCAATGTGTGTCATGAGTAATACCTGGAAGGATCCTTCAGATTTTGGAGTTAATGGGGTATTACTCCATGACTTCATTAGTACCCAATCTCCCAGACTTATTTGGTGCACATCTGTATCAAGGGGGGAAGTTTGGGGAAGATATCCTCTTTTTCTCAGACTCTCTAGGGTCTTTCCAATGGTTTATATTTACTTTCAGGTAGCTGTTTCCCCTTCAAAATAGTCCCCACTACTATATGGAGTCATTAAAAATGGGAGTGCAAATATCATTTTATAGGGCGGAACCCCTATATCTGATCAGGGTCCTGTCCTGATCCTTAAAAGGGCAAGGGGTAGACATTTGAGCCAGTTCATCTACATTTCTGCAATTAATTTTGGTAATATATTTGTGAGGGTTTTATTCATTCTTTATACCCTCCCAGAGCTCTGGGGATGCCATGGGGTATGTAATCTCCGTTTTATTCCTAAAGCCTCAATTATTTTATGTAATACTTGTGCGATAAAGTGTGGTCCCCTATCTGAATCAATATTGTTCACCAACCCATATTGGGGATTGATGTTAGAATTCTAAGATAATCTTGGCTACTATTTCCACTTTTCCGGTCTCTTTTCTTGTTGGAAAGGCTTCTACCCAATGAGTAAGGTGGTCAACTATTACCAATAAGTGTTATAAGTGTTTGCAACTCTGTACAGGGGGCATTTCAGTAAAGTCTATTTGAATGTTTTGGAATAGTCTTTGGGCTAATTCTTTTCCCCCTCGCATGGTCTACCTCATCATTTTGATTTAGTTTTTGGCAAATTAGGCACCCCTCAGTTACTGCTTTTGCTACTTCATGTATTCCGATACATATGTTTTCTCTTAAATAGTGATCACATAACCCTTGGACTCCCCCAATGGGTTAATTCCTGTATCTCTGTTAACATTTTCTGGGCTAGGGCTTTATTTAAAAATTTACGCCCATCTGGTGTCAACCACTCCCCTTGGTTCCCCTGATGCATTTTTAATTTTTTTATTGCTTTTAGTTCTTTCTCACTGAATACTAGTTTTCCTTTCCTTTCTTTGCCTAACACTTTGTTTAACCTGAGTAATTTCACTGGCTCCCCTGGGTTTAACGCTGCCTCCTTAGCCACTTGGTCAGCTAACTGATTCCCTTTTTCCTCGATGGTATCCCCTTTCTGATGTCCCTTAACATGTACCACTGCAATCTCTGCAGGTTTAGGTAGAGATTCTAATATTGATCTTATCAGTTCTGTGTGCACCAAGTTTTTTCCTTTGGAGTTCAGATACCCACGTTCCTCCCAAATGTTTCCAAATGTATGAACGATTCCAAAGGCATACCGTGAGTCAGTGTAAATTGTCCCTTGGCCCCCTTCCAATAAGTCAAGTCCCCTCTTTAAGGCATAGATTTCACAACACTGAGCTGACCAATTAGAAGGCAGTTTGCCCTTCTCAGTAAATCTCATGTCTTCCTTTTCTGTAGTTTCAATTATTGCATATCCAGACATCCTTTTACCCTCGACTACTCTCAAAGACCCATCAGTAAATAATTTTATTCCATAAGGTAGAGGTATCTGTTCTAGATCTTCCCTAACTTTTGTCAGAAACTCCACTAGTTCCAAGCAGTTATGCTCTGGATTTAGAGTTTTTATGCACTGGATTTAGAGTTTTAGAGGTTACCAGCTCTAGGTTATTAGCATCTATTAAGATTATTTCATACTTTAATACTCTGGAGTCAGTAAGCCACTTCTGAGCCCTTTGGCCTTAAAATTGTTTTTAGGTCATGTGGTGTATGGATTCTTATTCTACATCTCAGGGTGAGTTTTTGAGTCTCTTCAATTAAGGTGGTTGCTGCAGCAACTGCTTGAATACAGGTGGGCCACCCCCTAGCTACTGGGTCTAGCAGTTTGGAGATGTAAGCTATTGGTTTCTTACACCCTCCCCACTCTTGGGCTACCACCCCATATGCAATTCCTTTTTCGGTATTTACAAATAGGTCAAATTCTTTTTCCAGATTAGGCAAACTTAGAACAGGTGCTGAGGTTTGTTTATCTTTCAAATTATTTAGTTTTTTGTCATCCTCATTTCTCCATTCTGTTGGGTCAGCGTTTACTAATTTGTCATATAAAAATTTTACACTTTGGGTATTTTGGTCTAACCATAACTTACAGTACCCAAATAAGCCTAATAGTTTTCTGACATCTCTCTTAATAGGACTTAATTTCTTATATCCTTTCCCAATTATGTGTCCCAGATTAGTAACTTCCACAAATTGCAATTTATTCTGAGATACTTTTAAACCCTTTGCTCTTAGGAAATTTAAAAGGCGTATACTTGTTACCCTGACATTATTCCGTTCCTCTCCAGATATTAATAAGTCATCTACATATTGTAGAATTTGTACTTCGCTCTCAGGGTTGAATTGTTCTAAAAGCCCTTCTAAAGCTTGCTCAAAGAGATCTGGGGACTAGGTACATCCTTGGGGTAGGCACATCCACCTTAATTGTTGTTTCCTCCTCTTCTCTGGATGTTCCCACTCAAACACGAAACAATCCCTACATTCCTCAGCAAGAGGACATGCCCAAAATGCATCTTTAAAATCTATAATAGTAAACGAGGCATGCTCCCTTTGGATCTGACTTAAGAGGGTGTAGGGATTTGGGACCACTGGATGCCTGGTTATAGTTCTCTTATTTTTCTTCCTTAAGTCTTGGACCAATTGGTATTTTTCCATCTGCCTTCTTGATTGCTAAAATAGGGGTGTTGTGGGGAGACATACATGGCTCCAGGATACCTTCCTCTAATAGCTGCTCAATCATAGGGGTCAGTCCCTTTTTTCCCTCAATAGACATTGGGTATTGCTTTACTTGAACGGGAGGAATTCCTTTTTGCATTTCAATTCTTATTGGTGGGATGTCTAGATAGCTCCTCTTTCCTTCTCCTGCCCAAACCTCTGGGTTTATCTGCTCTGTATCACCTGATGTCAATTTCATGATCTGAACCATCATTCTCCCATCCTTTGGGATAATCCCCACTCCTAATGAGACTTGTAGGTCCCTTCGTAGTAAATTACTTTCTAGATTAGGTAAATAGATAAAGTCAGCCACACACTGCCTTCCGTTTCCTTTAATTTCTACGTTTTCAGCTATGGAGGCTCTAAATGGTTTTCCCTCTGCTCCCATCACCTCACAGACCTTTCTCCCAGTTGTCACTCCTGTGGGTAATTCCTTTATACTTGATCTATCTGCTCCGGTATCAACTAAAAGTTCAAATTCCTCACTTTGGGGACCGACTTCAAAGTTTACCAGAGGCTCTTCTTGATGGTACATTGGGTCCCCTAGCATGTAAAGCCCCTGACACCCCTTGTTGTCATCCCTCAGGAGTCTCTCAAGAGCCTCTTGTTCTTTTACCATTGCCTCATCCAAAGAGAGTTTATTGCAATCCCTTCTTATGTGTCCTATCTCTCCACAAGAATAACATTTCCTGTTGCTCAGTGGTGCCCCTGGTCTCTTGTTTGTATCCACCCATGGAGGTAGTATAGGTTTATCTTTGGGTGTTTCAAAGGAGGACTTTCGTCCATTTTCATTGATTCTCGATGGTTGTCCCTGCTGATCTCTTTACGCCTAGACTTTCCCTGTCTACAGCTACCATGATTCTAGCTTTAGCTTTAGTTTTTTCTTCTTCTCTCCTTAAATATATCCTTAAAGCTTCCTTTAACAGTTCATTTATTCCCTTCTCCTGCCAGTCGTCCATTTTCTCTAACTTTCTCCATATGTCCAGCCACAATTTTGTAACAAATTGCACTTTTAGAAGTACTTGGCCTTAAGAGCTATCAGGATCTATATTGGAATATAATTGGAAGTTCCTCTTTAATCTATTAAGCCAAGTAGCTGGGGTTTCATTCTTTTCTTGCATGTTATCAAAAGCTAGTTTTGTGTTATTACTTCAGGGAACTGATTTCTTTATTCCTTTAACCATCAGAGACCTATACTCTTCCATGTTCATTCTATCTTCCTCTTCATTAGAGTCCCACTCAGGGTCCTGTAAGGGTAATTTCTGGTCACTGGGATCTCCTGAACGATTTTCTCACTCCCAGATCCGCATTCCTGTGTCCCTGATCATCCTCACTTCTTCAGCGCTGAACAAAATTTTAAAAATAGAGTTCAGCTCTCCCCAGGTGTAAATGTTAAGGCCTAGAAATAGATTTACTTGGTTCGATATTCCTACTGGATCCTCCACTAAGTTCCCTAACTCCTTTTCAAAGCCTCGAATTTCAGTGGCTGTTTATGGGGCATTCACAAACCCAAGTCCCCCACGTATCCCACCCATGGGGACTTCTCTAAGAGGAAAAAGCTTCTCCACTTTAGATGTTTTAGATTGTGTATTACAGTAAGGTCCCTCCGTGAGGTTACCCTTCTGGGAAGAAACAGGAGGAGTGGGGCTAGTTGACTTATACTAACTGGGTTAGAGATGGAGGTGCTCACCTCCCAGTTAGGAGGGAGCAATGGTACAGCAGTAGGTAAGGGGAAAGAGACTGAACCCGTAGGAAGGGACACTGGAGGTGAGGCTGGAGAGACAGTTGAAGAGGCTGAGGGGGAGACTGGAGAAATAACTGGATTAGAGGGAGGTGGGACAGTAGTGTTTGGAGCAGGTAAGGGAGTTGAGGTTAGGGTAGGAGTATTGACCATAGGAGTGTTAATTGGAGGTGGTAATGGGATCAGAGCAGCTGCTGATTCTGGGGATGGAGACGCCAGAGGTAAAAGGGGGGGATCTGGGAGAGGAGCCTGGGGCATTGCCAGGTAAATAGGAGGGAATGGAGAAGGAGGTAAGTAATCAAGGGGGTACCACTTAACACTAACCTCTTCTCTCCCCTCATTCTTTTCCTCCTGTTTTTGTAGTTTACAGACTTTTATAATATTGCCGGTGGTATCCCTCTGCCAACATGCAGCATATGTTAACTGCTCAAGATTGGGACTTTCTCAGGTTTTCAGGTGTTGGTTTAATTGGGAACACATCCATGGATCTCTTGTCCCATACCATGGCCACTCCACCTGCAGGTTTAACTTAGGCCAGACTTCAATACAATAGTGAATCATTTTCATTTTGTCTAAGCCTTTCGTGGCCTCCTGAATTTTGGGAATTCTGTCCATCCCTGTCCCAAAGACCAAAAGAGATGTTAGAAAATTATTAGGTTTGTTTGAGTATTGCAGATTATGGCTTGATCAGTATTAAATCACTAAAAGCGTTAAATTTCCATATGACAAATTGATAGACTCAGAGCCTGTAACCTGGACCTCAAATGACGAGGAACAGCTTCGGAATCTGAAAACTAAATTGTCCTGTGTCCCTGTACTGAGCCTACCAGACCTTTAAAAGATTTTTGACCTATTTGTAAACGTGGAAGAGGGGACAGCTTGTGGAGTCCTTACACAGGACTTGGGAGGATGCAGGAAGCAGTCGCATCTCTCTCCAAGTTACCAGATCCAGTAGCCAGAGGGTGGCCAGCCTGTGTGCAAGTGATAGAGGCAACAGCCACCCCAATAGAAGACACACAGAAACTAACCTGAACGGGGAAGATCCGGGTTCATACCCCACACAATGTGAAAGATGTCTTAAGTCACAAGGCTCCTCAGGGGGTAACCGACGCCCAAATACTAAAGTATGAAGTCAACCTAATAAGTACCAAGGGCCTCCAATTATTCACTTAAAAATGTTTAAATCCAGCCCTGTTCCTCACGGGAAAGCCATTAAAAGACCTGGAACATGATTGTTTAGAAATTATTGAAATGCAGACTAAAGTGCAAGAAGATTTAGAAGATAAGCCCCTCCAACATGGGAGAATTTTATTTACAGATGGACCATCACAAATGGTAGCCAGTAAACAGGTCTCAGGGTATGCAACCATAGATGGGCAGAATCTGCAAGTTGAGGAAAAAGGAAAGCTACCCTCAAATTGGTCTGCCCAGTGCTGTGAAATCTGTGCCCTGAAGAGAGGACTAGATTTACTAGAAAAAGATAAAGGAACAACCTATATCGACTCCTGGTACACATTTGGGATTGCCCATACATTTGAAAAATATGGGAAGAACAGGGGTACCTAAATTCTAAAGGCAAAAATTTAATACATGAAGAGCTAAGAAAATTAGCACTAGAGTCCCTAAGGAAACAAATTGAGATAGCCAAAGTTCACATAAAAGGACATCAAAAAGGGGACACCCTGAAAATAAAGGGAAATCGATTAGCTGATCAAGTAGTGAAAGAAGTAGCTTTGGAACAAGAAAGTCCAGTTAAAATTCTTAAGATAGAGGGAACATCTAGTAGGGAAAGGAAAGAGGAATAACCAATCTTTGACAAGTGTCGACAGAAGGGAACCAGGACATCAGTTTGATCATCAGAGGCTCAATTTTATTGATCAGTACGGCGGGTTAAATACAGTTAATAATGAGCTTCATACATATTGCAAAAGTTGAGCTCAGGATTGGTCAGCTTACATATCAGCACCTACGCCTACTTCTACATTCCTATGGTTCTACTTTTGATACTTTCTACATATTCTCAGGATATATTCAGGACTAATCTCAACTCCCTATCCTCATGTTGCAGCAAGGTCACTGCTGACTCTTCCTTTCAGCTTGCTGACTGCTGACTTTCCTCCTTCAGCTTAACCAGCGGCATTATGTCAGTATGGCCTTTCTCAGCTAACCAATTATTAATAATACTCTCCACATTTCCCCCGTTTTCTTCTTGTGCAAGGAGATTAGTTTGCCATGTTTTTGCTATTGTACGGCTGACCATGTTTTGGATACAGTTAAAGATACAAGGCAAAATAAGCAAAAACAGTAAAATTACACCCAGCAGTCCTATAGCATAGATCACAAGGTTCCTCAGCCACGGTCCAAGTCCCAAGCCTTTAAGCCATTCGTCAATTCCTAAACCGTCTTCTTCCTTAAGTTTGTGAAGTCCCTGTTGTAATTCTTTTATCTTAGTGTGAATGGACACCGAATGATCAGACAGATTCATGCAACACATTCCCTCAAACTCTTCACATCCATGTCCTTGTGCTAAGAGCAAAAAATCTACAGCAGCTCTATTTTGCAAAACAGCATGGTTAACACTTTGCACATCTGCAGTTAGCATGTCTAGAATTTGTGATGTCTTGTTCAGCTCATCCTTTGCCCAGCATCCTAATTGTTTTGCTAAATTCATGGCTTTATTGGCAGATCCTCCTGGTAAGATAGTTGAAACCACCACCTGTTTGAATGTGCCCCAAAACCGTGGATCTCCTATCTTGCTGCAGTCTAAGTCATGTATGCTACGTTTTCTCCTGTTTGAATTTTGACTCAGCTGCATTAGCAAGGACACATTAGGATGAAACAGTGACAATTTTCCCAAAAAACAGGGTCCACCCTGTGGTTTAGCTGGTATACCATTCCATGCCCTGTCTCCACAAATCAAAAATATTCCTGTGGGTAATTTCATTGGTGCTGTGATATTTGTGCCGTTACATTGACTGTAATGCTGTGGAGAGAATTCACTCACATTCAGGGATGAATCTAGGGAGGCCCATGTTTCTTTAGGTTGGTTTCAATTCTGAGCACCCAAAAGTTTGAAGCTAAACCATCCACCAGCTGTAGTGTTAGATATGCTGGCATTTGTACTTCCAAAAAGATCCAATTCTTCAGGAGGAGAATGCAAAGAGGTGTTAAGTGATTGGATTAGTAAGCATTGACGATAGCCATCACTCTGACCTGCAGTATAGCCTTGTTGCACCGGCAATGTGATGTTTGACATGTTAGATATACACAAGGTTTGATTGTTTATCAAACTGCAAAATTCTCCAGGAGACCACACCGGAAGTCCCACCAGGCATGTTCGAAATGGGTTAGTGACTCCTCCAAGACTAAGACAAAGTGATGATTGGTTAGTTTGATTAGCAAGTGTTACCCATAAATTTTCCCTTGGTTGACTAAAGTGTGTTACTCCTACTGCTTCACTTGCTACAGCATTGAGCAGTATTACAAAAACAAACCTCATTTTTCTTTCTGCTTGCTTTGCTTCTCCTTTTCTTCCTTCTGCTTACGTTGTTTTTCCTTTCTTCGCTGTCTTTTCCCTGGTTTGCTAGATTGTCTATTGTAAGGCTGAGTCAATTCTTGAATATACTGATCTAATTCTAAATCAGCATCCTTGCTCACAAGTATAGCACGAGGTAAGTTTGAAGGCAAATCAGCTTTGCAGCGAGCTGCTATGATGCGTGAGGCTTTAGTAATTTCAAATATTCTAAGGTTTTCCTGTAACTTCCACCTAAGATATGCTATAACCACTTGTTCTGCACTCTCAAAGAGCTGGAATCCTGTCCGTCCTGGCAGGCCAGTACTTTGTTCAAGAGCTCTAACCCAGATATGATTTCGAATCCACTTTCCAAAACAAGAAGTACACCATAAATATCCTAATGACCTCTGTGGATACCAATAAACCTGATTACAATCTGCACAATGCAAAGCTACCCATGCATAGCATTTATCTTTATCCTTTTTGCAAACATAACAAGGAAGCGAATGTAAGTAAGGACCAGTATAAAATTCTGTATCTTCAACCCAATGCAACCAATTCAATGGTGGTGATTGCAAAGCCTCTTCAGCCTTTTTACTATATGAGGCTAACAGCTCAAGGTCTTTCTTTAACACAAGGTGTACCTTATTTCGTAATCGTAGTTCTTGTTCGTTATCCTCCTCAACAACTATAACCTCCCGAGGGTCCCACAACAGTAAAATTGTTCTAATCATAGAAAATTAATTAGCAATCACTGATACCCCTATTCAAATGAGACCATTCCCTTTTTTGCCTTCTTTTTCTTATCTGTCTTCAATCTTGCTGCTCCTAATTTCACTGGTCCTGCCACTTTCAAACCTAATTTTTGCAACTTATCAATGCAGCAATCTAATGCTCTATCAGGATCCCCTTGGAAGGGTCCTACAACTGAATGATGTGTTAAAGGCACTAATTTCCTACACCTTATAGAAACTATACGTGATTTACTTTGAACCTTAATTCTATTTACAATACATTGTATTTCCCATCGATAATAAGCAAGAACCTTCTGTTCAGGAGACTCATAAAGATTTAAAGCTATATATGCGTTTTGCCCCGTTTGTCTCCTTAATTCATCTTGCCAGCTTTTTCCCCACGTATGCTCGTGTTCACAAGTATGACACCACAAATCCCGTAATAATGATTGTTCTATCCAAAATGTTCTTTTACAACCCCCACAACGTAGAGCTATCCAGGCAGCACAATGTGGATTGTGACAGTCAAGGCAATGTAGTTTCGCTGGATCTGTTAAGTGAAAAGTTGATAATGAGTCAATGAAACGAATCAACTCCTGGGCCGTCCAGTAGTGACGTGTCAGTGCTCTGTCCACCGCTTCCGAGTGCCCCTTCAATTGTAACAGTAGTGGTTGTAGGACTAGAAGCAGTTTCTTCTCCAGTCGCTCCTTGTCCTCCTCCGTAAGGCGATCCACCAGAGGCTGCATCAAAAACAGGTTTAGTCCACTTAGCAAGCACCCACAAAGGCCCTGTAGGTGAGGAAACACAAAGATACCCCTGACCCCAATATAATACTTTTGCAGGTTTTTCCCATAATCCTGTACTTGGGTTCTTATACTTAACTCAGACCTCTGTTTCCTTAGTATTTTCCTGACCTGACCTCGGATGATGTTTCATTGCAGGGGGGGTATCATCTTCCCCAAAAATGCATAAATGATTAATCACATACAAAACCTTAGCCAAACATGCTTGTGGATCTGCCAAATCTTGATGTTTTTCAATATACTGCTTAAGGGTACCGTTTGCTCTTTCCCGTAAAGCTTTCCTTAACTGTATCAGTAACTCATACAATCGTTTATTATTCACTTCCTTAATTGCTGCTTCCTCTATTCGTTTGACTACTCCTGCAACATACGTAGAGTCTGTGACCACATTTAAAGGCTCCTGTAAGTTGGACACCACCCATACTACTGCTAACAATTCCAAAGTTTGTAAGCTATCTGCAGGGTCTGCTGTGAGGAGTTGATGCTTCCATTGTCCTTTTTCTTGCCAGGTAACAGCAGCAGGCCTTGATTTCTTTCCTGCATCTGTAAAAGCTGTAATAGCTCCTTCTATGGGGTTTTCTTCTCTCAAAGGTCGAGTAATCCAGTTCCATTCTGTCATCCATTGCAAAACTCTAGGCACTAATTTACTAGTCTCTACTTTAGCAGGTGACATCAATAATGCTTCTTGTAAATTCTTTGAATTTATCAAGTACCAGTCCAAGGTTTCTTTTTCCATAGGTAATCTAATAGTAGCAGGTTCTCTACCATCCACTTCAAGAATTCTGAGACGCCCCTTTTTGATTAATGCAGCCAATTGTTCAATTTTTGAAATATTGTTTTCTTGTGCTGTAGTGGTGGTGACAACCATTCCAACACCCGTATCTCCCCCGTTTTCTTTTGCAACTGAGAGAGAACACCAAGCAAGTGGCAAGGGCTATTCCAGATAGTAAGGTCAATGGGGTGGTCGAGTTGTCGACGAGACACATACACTTGCTGTACACAGTTACTAATTTGCTGCAAGGCAAGATGATGCTCCTTTGTCAGGTGTACAGGAGTAGTAGGGTCCACACCTTTTAACAAAGGCCGTAGGGCTTCCAATAAGTGATTTGGTATTCCCACAATAGGCTTCAGCCACTGTAAGTCTCCCAGCAACTTCTGTGCATCATGTAGAGTTTTAATGTCCAATTGTAATTCCAATTTTTGTGGTATCACTATTTGATCCATCAAAGTCCATCCCAAATATTTCCAGGGCTTTGTAGTCTGAATTTTCTCTGCAGCAATAACAAGTGAATATGCAGCAAGAGTATTTATAATGGTGTTAATCTGTAAAGAGGAGAATGGCTGCTGCTGTGCAAACAAAATATCATCCATGTAATGATATATTATAGTTGCTGGCCATTTACGACGTAGTGGCTGTAATGCTGCATCAACATAAAGCTGACATAAAGTGGGGGAGTTGCGCATGCCCTGCGGAAGAGATGTCCATTCAAATCTTTTATCTGGTTCCCCACGATTTATTGCTGGTAAAGTAAAAGCAAATCTCTTCATGTCATCAGGATGCAGGCCAATAGTGAAAAAACAATCCTTTAGGTCAATAATTAAAAGTGGCCAGTGTTCTGGAATCATAGCTGGATTTGGAAGACCAGGCTGTAAGGCCCCCATTGGTTCCATTTGGTCATTTACAGCCCTCAAATCATGTATCAAACGATATTTCCCTGATTTCTTTTTGATTACAAAAATAGGTGTATTCCAAGGGCTTGTGGATAGTCAAAGGTGTCCCTTTGTATATTGTTCCTGTACCAATTCATGGGCATGCATAAGACTCTCCCCTTTTAATGGCCATTGCTTAACCATCACCGGTGTATCCGTTTTCCAGGTGAGTGGAATGGGGAAAGTCCAAGCAATGGCAATTACCCCAAAGGGTGCTGATTAGTTAACACCACTCCCAATTGTGTTAAAATGTCCCTTCCAATTAAGCAGGAAACTGTAGGAGGCAGTTGAACAACTGAAAACACAGCAGATATTTGTTGATTCTCAATGCACACAGACAAAGACGGCGACCTGCTTGCCAATGTAAATCCTCCCACTCCTGTGAGCATGTTTGATGAAGGAAATAGAGGCCAATGTTGTGGCCATGCTTCTGGAGAAATGATGCTAGTATCTGCTCCTGTATCCAATAATCCATAAAGGGTTATGCTTTGATGCCCATAGGTAATTTCAACCTTTTGTTTTGGTCTATTTTGTAAATCCACAGTTAAAAGTGTAACACCAGTAGAGCCAAAACCTTTTTCATCCCGTGCTTGCCCAGTAAATGATTGTATTCCTGATGTCATTTGTGACAGTGGTACCAATTGAGCAATGCGTTGCCCTTTTGTAATTTTAATCAGAGGATAAAGGGTGTAAGCCATAATTTGTATTTCCCCTGTAAAGTCCGCATCGATAACACCAGGCAAAACAAATAATCCCAACATAGTTATAGAGGAACGTCCCAGCAATAATGCTCCACATGTTTGTCCATTTAATATAAGAGGACCCTTTACTCCAGTGGGTATCCTCTCAGGCCGGTTCGTCATTAGTGTGACGTCTACTGCTGCTGATAAGTCCAAGCGGAGGCTCCGTGTTGTTGCGGGTTGCAGACAGGAGGTAGCAGCGATGTCACGGCAGCAGCTGGTGTCTCCGATGTCACTGAGGCAACTTGTGTCTGTCCCTCATTGCCGCATCGGTAACACTTGATGAATGGTCTCGAGCCTCTTTACGTGACTGCCAGTGAGCCGCTTTGGAGAGGAGCAAGAGCAGCTAACACCTGATTTTGAGTAGACTATGCTTTTGCAACCCTAATCCTAATTCCTTTAAGGCTTCTGCTATAAATGCCTGTGAAGCTGTTGGCATTAATGCCATTCACTCTAATGCTTCCTCAATAGTCCAATTTGCCCCTAAAGTAGCTAACACTCTTTGGGTTGCTGGATTGCTATTTTGCAAGGCACACTGCTTCAATAGCGCCCTGCAACACCAGCCTGATCTATAGCAGTAGCTGTTCTATCGATAAAATTTCCAAATGATTCTTCCCTTCCTTGCTTAATACCCATATAAGCCGGTAACCCTCCTGGCTCTTTAACCATATCTATTGCAGCACGCACTAACCACATAGACTCTGTAAGTTTATCAGCTCCCAATATCATCTGTGCCTCTGTACGTAAGAATGCCTCTAAGCCCATCAGCTCCTTTACTGTTACTCCATGTAATGGGTCATGTGCATTAAACAATAACTGCTGATGCTGAGTAAATATCAACCGAACTATTCCTCTTAAATCATTAGGACATAAAACCTGAGTATTAAAAAGATAATCTAACATTTGCTTAACAGGTTCACTTTTTACTCCAAACTGACTAACCGTAGAACGTAGCTGAGTTAACAGCTTCCAATCTAAGGGAGTATATTCTGCTATATTATGCGTAAGGTTCCCCTGTGCATCATACTGTGGTGTGTATGTAACTGGACATGCAAGACTAGAAGCTATTTCCACCGCCTCACCATCCCCCATTTGCATTACTTCTTTTGCCAAAGCAGCCCAAGCTTCCCTCCTCTGTTTAGCCATCTCCCCCCATGGATCACGGTGTGCCCCTGGGATGGGATCTGGCCCTTTAAGGGTGCTATGCTGCTGGCGCTTCGGTGCAGACACCGAGTTTTCGCGCGGGGGGGGCAGTGAAGCAGAGGCTGGCTCGCGCGGGGGAAGCGGGAGCCCCCTCTCCCCCGCTGGAGCTGACAGTGAAACCGGAGCCGGCTCACATGGAGCCAGCCTGCGGGGGGCAATCCTCCCCCCCGCTGGAGCCGGCTCGGGCGGGGGAGGTGACCCCCCCACCGAAGCTGTAACCGGAGCCGGCTCATTGAGGGGTAGCGGTGGAGGCAAGGCTGGCGGCGGAGGCGAAGCTGGCTTGCCCCTACTCCCACCATCCGACCCGCCTGAAGCTGGTGGCGGAGGCAAAGCTGGTTTGCTCTTACCCCCACCATCCGACTCGCCCTCCCCCTCTGACAGGAAAGGTGCAGACGGTTCCACTGCGCCTATAGAGAAATCCTCCACACCACTTTGCTGGGGACTCTTAGGCATAAGTACCTTAGTTACAGAAGGTGCCAGGGGATCATCTTCACGACCATACCCTATATTCCTCTTATGAGCTTCTGTCGCCCTTTCTGCTGCCTTTCTCTCAGAGACCTGCTGAAGTAACGTGTTATACACCACCCGCCATAACTTCCCGAATTTCTTTGCTGACTTATCATCGTCTAGTACTGTATCCCACAATATTTCCCCAAACTTTCTCCACTCTGATAACTCATGAACTGTATGAGGATTAGAAAAGATACCCTTAGCATGGCCATAAGCTAATAACCCTGGTAACTCCTTTTTTAAATCTATCCCTTTTATCCCACGCCGCTCTAAATAGGCGGTAAATAAATCATATGCCGCTTGCCTATCCATACCTATTAATCAGCGCGCGCTGTTGCAGCTCTCCAGGCTCCTGCGACACGTATTGGCTTAAGTCACCGTTGTGAACCTTAAGGGTGCTTCAAATTCCGGCACCGTCCCGGCTGCTGGGACCCAAACCCAACTTCCAGACCGTGGCGTAATCCCTTTTTCTTTTAATCCGAGAAAAAGGGCAGAGATTCGGTTATGCCCGCATTCTCCACCATTTGTCGACGGAAGGGAACCAGGACATCAGTTTGATCATCACAGGCTCAATTTTATTGATCAGTACGGCGGGTTAAATACAGTTAATAATGAGCTTCATACATATTGCAAAAGTTGAGCTCAGGATTGGTCAGCTTACATATCAGCACCTACGCCTACTTCTACATTCCTATGGTTCTACTTTTGATACTTTCTACATATTCTCAGGATATATTCAGGACTAATCTCAACTCCCTATCCTCATGTTGCAGCAAGGTCACTGCTGACTCTTCCTTTCAGCTTGCTGACTGCTGACTTTTCTCCTTCAGCTTAACCAGTGGCATTATATCAGTGTGGCCTTTCTCAGCTAACCAATTATTAATAATACTCTCCACAGACAAGAAAGAATTAAGAGAGTTAGAAAAGATGAGATCATAGCAAAAAGAAAATGGAGAATGGCGGACCCGTGATGGACAGCAAATTTTAAATAAAGCTCTAGCCTGAAAGGTGATGATGGACTTAGACGAGTTGACACATTGGGGAATACAAGGATTATATGACCACTTTCCAAGGGATCATATGTGCATGGGAGTACGTACCATAGCAAAGGCAGTTACCAAGGGATGTTTAACTTGCCAACAAATTCATCAGAAAGTAATGAGAAGAGTACTATCTGATCTGGGGGAAGTGAGTTGGCCTTGTGGCCATTCCAAAATGTGCAGGTAGACATCACAGAAATGTCCCCTGTTCAGGGATACAGACACTTATTAGTTACCGTGGATCACCTCACCCATTGGGTAGAGGCGTCCCCGACCAAAACAGAGACAGCACAAGCAGCCACAAAAGCAATCGTAGAAAACATCATTCCCCGATATGGGTTGATAAATAATGTCGATTCTGACCGAGGTCCACATTTTACTGTCCAAGTTTTACAACAAGTTGTTGAAGCCCTGGGAATGAAATGGAGGTTGCACAACCCATTGGCATCCCTGGAGCTCCAGAGGAGTAGAAAGAATGAATAAAACCATCAAAAACCTGTTAACTAAATTAGTTACAGAAACCCAGATGAATTGGCTTAACTGTCTACCCTTAGGACTGTTACAAATTAGAACAAGGCCTCGATCAGGTAGAAGAGTCTCACCGTATGAAACGATGTTTGGAATCCTCTTCTTGACAACCCCATATAGCATGGGAATTTATCCAGAAGGAGAGACAGCCACCCTAAAATATCTAAAGGCTATTGGAAATACATTCGAAGATCTTAGGAGAAAGGGTTATCTCCCTCAAACCTCTCCCTTAGACACTAAGGGACATAACATCAATCCTGGGGACTGGGTGTTAGTTAAATCATGGAGCTCTTCACCTTTAACCCCTAAGTTTGAAGGCCCTTTTCAGGTCCTACTCACCAGCAATACAGCCATATGACCCAAGAGAAGGGGTGGACACATATAACCCAGATTAAAGGACCTTTACCACCTCCCACTGAAGAGTCAAAACCAACCACATCCCCTTCTAAGTCTTCTGATGAATGGATTGTGACTAATCACTCAGATGATCTAAAGCTAACCCTCCAAAGGAGACCTAAAGACTATTGGAGACTGTCTATAGTCAAAAACTTGTTAAGAACTGTTTAAATAATCAAAACTTGTTAAGAACTGTTAAAAATTGTAGTTAATGTTATTTATATTTTAATTTGAGTTTGAAAAGTAGATACTTTCCTGTTGCATTTATTATTAGTTAGTGATTAATAATGAATGTACAGGTTTTAGTTTGTGTTGGAGCCTTTGTTCATTTCCGCGTATATTGTAATTTTGTAGGATTAGGCATAAGAGTAAATACCTCGTTATTTGTTTGGAGTATTTTTTCTATCGTTTTGGATACCGAAAATTCTTAAAGTCATCTGACCATTGAGTTCAAGGTTTTTAGGTCATGTTTTCATGTGAAAAAGTTTAAATGCCCCAGTTAACTCCAATCTTAGTGTACAAAGCAATCTCCTATAAAATATCCATCAGGGCAAAAATAAATTAGTAAAGAAAAGTCAAATGTGTTGACACTGAGAGAATTAAAAACTCTGTACTAAAACCAATGAGCTCTTCTGTAGGAGAAAAGCATAAGCAGGAGGCAAGGCTGGGTGAGTCTACAGTCCGCCTAAAAACAGCCACTCCAAGCACTGGGTGCAGCTCAGTAGTTGTAGAGTTTAGGGGAAAGCCTCATACCAGACTCCTGGGAATGCTCTTACTGATCTAACTTGTTAACAACACGCTGGGAAGTCAGAAGAGCCCATGTGCTCAATGTTACTACCCCCTTTACAGAGGGGAAGAAACCGTATCTTTAATACGAGTACATACAAATTTAAACTGCGTCAACCTCTCTCTGTTAGCAACCTACCAAGGGCACAGGAAGACTTACTGGATTTCACAAAATATAGCCACTTACCAGCAATGACTGCTTGGGGAGTGTCCTATAGGAGATGCTTGGCTTTGCTTTGAACATAAGTCCAATCAAAAAGGCACAGAAGACTTAATAAAAGAGAAAGAAGTAACAACATCAGTAAATGAGAAAGAAGACCTAGAAACATCTAGTGGGAAAAACTGGTTCATAGATTTAGTGGAAAAGATCAGTAAAGAGTTGAATGTAAGTAATTGCTGAATCTGTGGAAATACACAAATGGCCAAAGTCTGGCCTTGGGAAGGGATCAGCTTAAGACCAATAGATATGTTAAAATGGACACAAACGAGACAAAAAGTACCAACTGTTGGACAAAGAGGAAAAGAATGGTGGGAATTAATGTCTAAAATAATTGGAGAAGAGTAATGTATATCTAGGAAAGCGAAAATGTATAAAACCCCAGTAGGAGAAATGTCCTGTAAAAGATATTTAAAAGTAAAATATCCATTAGCTAGACAGATCCCTAGAAAGCCCAATAAATACTGGTCCATTGGGAAGAAAGAAATGGGGTGTATCTATCAAGAAGGAGATTAATTCCATGAGTGTACTGGAAAAGGAATAAACCCATTCTGGGGAGTGAGAGAAATATCCAAGTACTGGGAATTTCCAATGGCTATCAGTGATGCTTCTTGGAAAGGTCCAGAAAACCTGGTTTGGATATGTGGGAATGTGGCTTACACTGAATTACCCGGGGAGTGGAGCAGCACTTGCACTATGGGAATTATTAAACCGTCATTTTTCTTACTCCCAAAAGAGTCTGGATTGAACCTAGGGGTCCCAGTATATGATGATTTGAACAGATCTAGCTGCCCAAAAAGAAACTTAATTGAAATTGGAGGAACCCAGACACGGAAAAACACAGTATGGACCACCAGGAAATAATTTGCACTAATGGACCAGTGACCTGGGCTCAAGATGGGTCCTGGAGACACCGGAGCCCAATTTATACGGGGTTAAATCAGATTCTGAGATTACAAGAAGCACTCGAGATAGTATCGAACCGAACCTCTCTGGCTTTAGACCACATAAACAACCAACTATCCCTGACTAGTACTGTGGTGTATCAAATCAGACTAGCAGTAGATTATTTATTATTTGTGGAAAATTTAACTCCTCTGAGTGCTGCTTAGAAATAGATGACTGCACTGAAGTAATTAGAAATATCTCAAAGGAAATCCGTAAGTTAGTTTATGTTGGAACACAAGAGTGGGCCCCTACATTCGACACCAGCTGGTGGGACAATTTCTGGTCATTAAAAGGAAACTGGTGGAATAAAATAGCCGTTTTCATCTTATGTGAAATTGCTAGTTTGATCCTCCTACTTTGCATGCTCCCCTGTATAATCCGAGTTGTAACATCTGGTGTACAAGCAAGTGTAATGATACCAAAAGAGCTTAATAAGAAAGAAGCAAAAGTAACCATGATAATGAATGACCAAGAACATGAAGATGCCAAGCAAATTTACAACCAATATCAAAAATTGTACTTTCAAGAAGAAGTAATTGCTAATTGATGCAGGCTTGAGCCCAATTGAACAATTAGAGGGGAAAATGGTAGAGAATCGATTGTTAAAGAAATTGATATAAAGTTCATTGTTAAAGGAGTTCATATAAAGTTCCAATGTTAGTTACAGATTGTTTGTTGAATGTTTAATAGTTATGTCTAGTTCCAATGCCAGTTAAGGGATTTATAATTATATAAATCCCCTCACTGTCAGGTGTTACCCTCACTGCTCCTGTCAGCGTTCAGAAGAGCATAATCACGAGAATGATTCTATGCAGGTGCTTTTATTGAAGAGCTCTGGGTGTCAGGGGTACAAACCCAAATCTGTCTCCAACCATACATTCAGGATGAATATGTTTTTATATTTTATCGTTATATAACTTTCATGTTAATTATTAAACTTATATTGTTCTATTGGCTACATAGATTTCAGCCAAGCATGGGCTCCTCGTGGTGCCCCTTAATTTTCTAACATAGTTGCTCATGATTCCTCTTATGATTATACAATAATTATATTTAATTACTAAATAATCATCACAATTATATCATTTTTCATATACTGCTTAAGTAAATGTAATTTCACACGATCTGGCAAACACAAAGCCTAACATTTTCAGAGTCCATTTTAAACATTTTTCCAGGGCCCCACTGAGTCTAGCTTCTTTCTAATTCCCGAAATTTTATGATTCTAAAACCTTTTACTATCACTCCCACTCTAATCTAAGATGGCGAACCACCCGACACCATAAAGAAGAGGATTATGTCATAATAACCAAATATGAAAATCCCATAAGACCAGGAAGAAAAGAATGACCTTACAAAAACCCCTAGAACAACAAGCCACCACCCAAATGAAGAATTAAAATAACACTTCTAACAACAGAAAACATAAGACAACATCAGGACCGTGGTCAGAGCTTTTTGCCTTTGTCACCCTAACCAGAGCAGGCCAAGAGCAGTACAGGGACCATGGACCTGAAACCAACAGTGTCTACCCAGAGACTCTTGACAGGAGAGAAAACCCAGCCCTGCCGGGCCTTGCTCAGCATTGCAGTTCCCTGCTCAGAGCCTGTGGCTCCCTGCAATCCTGGCCTCAAGGATCTGCTCTCACCAAGCCCTGGGCAGCCTTGGGCACTCCCTGCCCTCACTGGGGCCCAGCCATGCTCCAAGGCACTTGGAGTTTTACTGCTGACTCCTCGAGCAGCTTCTTCATCCTTCTCTGCATGCCTGAGGCTCCTGGAGCCAGCCCCAAATCCAGCGTGGGGCTGATTAAAATACAGAAAGCCCTCAGGAGCTCTTTGTCTCCCTTCCACTGTCTTTGAGTGTCCAGGGCTTGTGCAGTGATTAGAGTCAGTTTGGAGTTCTTTTCAGGAGGAAGATTCCAAAGTGCACATCATGATTTTTCTTTTCAGTCAACGGAATATTTTTTTTTGTTTTCATTTCAGAGAAGAAGGGACAGAAGCATTTCCCAGGTGATCTTGATGCTGTATGTCTCCTTAGGAGGTCTGGGCAGGGAGAAAAATGAGCCCCTTGCAGGCTGAGCCTGTTTGGACAAGCTGCTCCTCACCCACAACCTCACTATGTCTGACATGGCCTACCAGGGACTGACATCTCAAAACACATAAAAAATCAAAGTATTTTTCCTTGTAAATAAAATTTAATTAATAAATAAAGTTATAAACATAATATTCTAATTTATAATAATATTATTATTTTTATTACATTGGGTTTGTATTTTTCTTTAAAAATCTATACATTTTTTAGCAATAAAAAAAATTGTCTCTCATGCTAAGAAAAACAATTCCTTTCATTAATTAATTAATATTTATTGGCGACTTATTTCTTCCTCTTTATGGTAATTAGTTATATTTTTAGTCTTTTTATCATCTTTTTTGCCACCTTTTTCATCATCTTTTTCTCACACAGGGTCAAGGGGCAGCACTTTGGGGTCCCTGGAGACATTTCTGGGGCACATTTGGGGCAGTTTTGGGTCTGGGGAGGGAATTCAGAGAGATCTTGAGGGTCTGGAGGACACTTGGTGAAGCCAGGTGGGCACTTGGAGGGGCACTCAGGGATTCCGAGGGACAGTTCTTGGTCGGAGCAGCACTTGGGGGTCCAGGGGGGCCCTTGGAGGTCAGGGAGGGGAATTTGGGGCCCTTCAGGGTCCAGGCGGGCCCTAGGGGGGCTCTGACGGGGCTCTCTGGGGCGCGGGGGGTGATGAGAGTTGAAGGTGCGGGTATCATACGATTTAATGGGGCTGCAGAGCATCACGGGAGTTCTAGGCGCAGCTGCAATGGATCTTGGTAGGGCATGGGGATGACGGGAGATGAAGTCCCGGCTGGAATAGCGCCAGAGTTGCTCCACGGAGCATGATTGGAACTGTAGTCCCAGAAGTGGCTCGATCACGATGTTTGGGGGTCCGGGATGGCTGTTATGGGACACTTTTGCGTTCGAGCCGCGACTTGAAACCCTCACGGGAACTTAAAATATTCGGGAGTCCTTGCGGGGAGCTCGGGGAGCTCTAACCAGGATCTTTAGGGCACAGGGCACAGCAGGAGTTTTAGGCACGGGACTGTGTTCTGAGGGGCTCTGGGGCCGCAGGGGATGAGAGGAAATGAATTTCCACAAGTGGCTGTACTGGGCATCTGTGGGGTTGGGAGCACTCAGGGGGTCCGGGGCGCTTTTGGGGGCTCCTGAATGGGCGGTGAGGGGGCTCTGAGGGATCCTAGAGTGTCTGGGGAACACTGATGGGACAGATGGGGGCAGATCCTGGGGTACTGTGGAGCGCGGGGCATGACGGGCGTTGTAGTCCCGGCTCCGATGGGGCTTAATGGGGCCGCGGGGTGTGATGGGAGTTGTATGCAAAGAGAAAATATGGCGCCTTTTTAGCCTCAAGCTGCTTTGTGTTCATTGTTTTCTCCTATGTGCAGATCTTCAGGGCTGTGCTGAGGATCCCCTCTGAGCAGGGACAGCACAAAGCCTTTTCCACCTGCCTCCCTCACCTGGCCGTGGTCTCCCTGTTTTTCAGCACTGGCTCTTTTGCCTACCTGAAGTCCCTCTCCATCTCCTCCCCATCCCTGGACCTGGCCCTGTCAATTCTGTACTTGGTGGTGCCTCCAACCTTGAACCCCTCATCTACAGCCTGAGGAACTAGGAGCTCAAGGCTGCAGTGCGGACACTAATGACCAGAAAATTTCAGAAACACTAAAATCACCTGTAATAAAAGTAATCATTGATATATATTGTTCCTTTTATTTTGGGGGTTCTTTTTCCTTGTTTTCTATTTTTAATACTGTCCAAAAGCAAGGTCATTGATTCTGCCATTTCCCACTTTTTTTCGCTCCACATTCACTTTGGCCCCAGATTTGTTGATGCGGAGCTGGGCTCTCTCAGAGGCTTTAGACAGAATAAAGGATGTCTCAGCAAAGTTATTTGCAGAGATTCCCCTTTTGCTGCCTTCTCTGGAGCTGCAGCAGCAATGTCTGTGTGCAGAGCTGGGGGCAGATCAGTGCTGGCACGGCAGCTGTGCCCAGCAGCAGCAGCAGCACTTGGTGTTGCCAGTTCTGCTGCCGTGGCCCTGCCCCGCTGCCCTGGTGGCCCTGGAGTTGCTGTAGGGCCTGAGTGCTCTCGGGGCCGGGCACAGCCCTGGGGGTGGCAGTGCCGGGGCTGCAGCAGGAACAGGCCATGGGCACTGCTGGGGCAGCACTGACGCCTCAGCCCAGGCCCTGGGGGCTCCAGGCTCCTTGCCCAGGCTCTCTCGAGAACACACCCAGGCCAATGTTAAGCACAGAAAAGCCCCGTGAGCAGCCCCAGGCTGGCCGTGGGCAGGCTGGGGACAAACAGCATGGCTGGGGCTCTGCACGGGCCCTGGGGCAGACGGGAAGGAGCAGCAGAGCAGGGGCTGATCCATCCCCAGTGCGCTGCACAGCCCAGGGCAGCGTCCCAGAGCGTCCTCATGGAGCTGCCAACAACATCCCCCCTCTGCAGCCCTGGCCTCTCCCCCAGCTCACACAGGTGCCCCATCCTTGCAGGCACAGACACGGCAGCACTGGCTCAGCAGCCCCTGTTTGCATTGCACAGAGCAGGCGGGAGCACCCCCATGCTGTTGGTGTGGGGACATGAACCTGAGGGAGCACAAATGCCATCAGCCCCTGAGGCCAGCAAGGGCTGGGGGACACCAGGGAAACCAGTCAGCTTTGTCCTGGCCTCTGCAGTCAGCCAGAAAGTTTGTTCCCATCAGCTGGGAGTTTCCTGTCCCACTGCAGATGCTGTTGCTCAGGGTCAGGGCTGCCTGGCAGCCACTCCAAAAGTTGTCTTACCATTTCCTTGGCTTCACCTTTGATTTCTTTACTCTTCCCTGGCAAAAAATTTCTTCCTAGTGCCCATCCCTGTTCCCTGCCCTGCAAACAGCCCATCCCTGGTTGCCCTTTCCTCTCCAGCCTCACTCCCCATTGCAGTTCCTGACTTGGCCCCATGGGAACGTCCCTTGGGGAGCAGGATCATCCTACAAGTGCTGCAGGAATTGTCTGCAGGATCCTGCAGTGCCTCCTGCTGCTCCCTTGCCAGAGGCACCCCAGGCCAGGGGGCACATCTGGGCTGCTGTGTCTGGCTCTGGGGCTCCCTGGGAAGTGAGGAGGAGCTGCAGAGGCTCTGCAGGACTGACAGGATGGGCTTTGGGGCTGGCAGGAGAAACTGAGGCACCTGGGCTGCTAGAGCTTCTGCAGAGGAGGCCCAGGGCTCCTCCTTCAACTGCTCCAAGGGTTCTTTCAGAGAATCCCAGAATCAGCAAGGTTGGAAAAGTCCTTGGAGATCATCAAGTCCAATCTGTGCCGTGACACTGCCTTGTCTCCCCTGAGCCTCCTCTTCTCCAGGATAAACAACCCCAGCTCCTTCAGCTGCTCCTCACAGGAGTTGTCCTCCAGACCCCTTCCCAGCCTTGCTACCCTTCTCTGGACATGCTCCAGCCCCTCCATGTCCTTCCTAAATTGGGGAGCCCAGAACTGGACACAGCACTCAAGGTGCTGCCCAACCAGTGCTGAGCACAGGGGAAGAATCCCTGCCCTGCTCCTGCTGGCCACACCATTCCTGATCCAGCCCAGGAGCCATTGGCCTTCTTGGCCACCTGGGCACACTGCTGGCTCATGTCCAGCCTGCTGTCCATCAGTCCCTGCAGGTCCCTTTCTGCCTGGCTGCTGTCCAGCCCCTCTGTCCCCAGCCTGTAGTGCTGCAGGGATTGTTATGACCAAAGTGCAGGACCCAGCACTTGGATTTGTTAAACCTCACCTTGTTGGATTTGGGCCCTGGATCCAGCCTGTCCAGGGACCTGTGCAGAGTCCTCCTACCCTCCAGGTGATCAACACTCCCAGCCAGCTTGGTGTCACCACAACTCTATGAGACCCCAGAGTGTCCCTATGGCCTCCATGATTCCATGAGGCCTCCCAGTGTCACAATGTCTCTTTGGTTCCATGGGACCCCTTGGTGCCACAAAGTCCTTTGGATCCTTGGGCCCTACAGTGTCACAGTGGCCCTTTGTCCCCCAAGGCCCTGAAGTGTCATAATGGATCCTTGGTTCCAGGAGGTCTGGCAGTGCAGCAATGCTCTCCTTGGTTCCACCATGTCACAATGGCCTCTTGGTCTCAAGGGCCACCATGGTATCAAACATGTTTCCTTCATTCCAGGAATCCCTGAGGAGCAGCATTGGCCCCTTGGTTCCATGGGGCCCTGCAGTGTCACAATGGCCCCATCATGACACCAGGTCCTGCTCTGTCACAATGCTCTGCATGGTTCCTCAAGGCCCTGCAGGGTCACAGTGGCCTCTGTGGTTCCAGCAGGACCCAGACTGTCACCATGGACTCCTTGCTTCCATCCAGCCCCACAGTGTCACAATGGGCCCTTGGCTCTGTGCTGCCATGTCGTACACAGTGTCACCATGGTCCTCTTAGTGCCACCAGGCCGCGCAGTGTCCCTATGGCCCCTGGCTTCCCCAGGCACCTGCAGTGTCACAATCATCAGAGAATCAACCAGGCTGCAAAAGACTTTGGAGAGCATCAAGTCCAACCTGGGACCCAACACCACCTTGTCACCCAGACCATGGCACTCAGTGCCACATCCAGTCTTTCTTTAAACACTTCTAGGGACAGTGACTCAGCCACCTCCCTGAGCAGCCCATTCCAATGCCCAAACACCCTTTCTGTGAAGAATATTTCCTAATGTCCAGCTAAACTTCCCCTGGTGCGGTGCAGCTTTTGGCTGTGTCCTCTTGTCCTGTCACTGTTTCATGGGAAAAATTCCTGACCCCCACCTGGCTGCACCCTCCTGTCAGGGAGTTGTAGAGAGTGATGAGGTCTCCCTTGAGCCTCCTCCTCTCCAGGATAAACAACCTCAGCTCCCTCAGCTGCTCCTCACAGGACTTGTGCTCCAGACACCTCACCAGCCTTGTTGCCCTTCTCTGAACACGCTCCAGCCCCTCCATGTCCTTCCTCAACTGGAGGGCCCAGAACTGCAAACAGCACTCGAGATGCTGCCCAAACAGTGCTGAGCACAGGGGAAGAATCCCTGCCCTGCTCCTGCTGGCCACACCATTCCTGATCCATAGGAGTGCCAGGGATTGGGTGAGGGAAATGATGGGAGGGGATGGGGAAAAAGTGTTCTTGATTGTCAGCCACGGAGGGCTTTGATTTTCATATCTGTTCAGACTGCATCAGAAGACGCTGGGGATCCATATCAATTGGGGATTGCTGATATCAATGTATAAACAGGAAAAGAAAACTGGATAAAGCAATGTTCTCTGCATTGTTTCAATACAGTACATTCAATTTAAATGCCCTTCTGAAATGTCTGATTAACCACAGAAGAACTGAAAATATAAATTATTTCCAGGGCTCTTCTAGTTTGAGCATTTTGAGTAAGAACTGAAAATTTAAATTATTCCCATGGGCTTGTCTTGTTTGTCTATTTTGAACAAATGTTTATGAGCCTTTTTCAGTGAATTTGTGAACTGAAGAGCTCAAGAAAGAAGAGCCCTCCGGAGTAGGAAAACTGATCAGCAACCTCCTAGTGGATGAAGGTCCATCCCCATCAGAGCAACAATGAACAGAAATGGGCACAGCTTTGTGGCTGCCCAGCTTTGGCATGGGCCCTGGGCCTTGAGCAGGAGCAGCTCTTGAGGGCCCCAAGGCTGCAGCTCTTGTGCTGCCCTGGGCAGATGGGATGGCAGCAGGGGCTGCAGAGCTCTCAGCACCTCAGCCCGAGGGGAGCAGGGCAGCCAGGGAGCCTCCTTTGGCCTTGGCCCAGCACCTTCCCCCATGGTGGGGCTGAGTCCTGTGGCACTGCAGCTGCTGCTGTGCCCTTGCCAGGGGCTGAGGCCGTGGGGCAGTGGCCAGAGCAGCCTGGCCTGAGCAGAGTTGTGGGGCAAGAGCTGGCTGGGCTGGACTGGACTGGGCTGGGGGGAGGCCCTTGGTGCTGCCCAGAGCTCAGGGCAGCTGGCAGAGCTTGCAGGGAGCTGGGCTGGGCTCAGAGAGCCTGGCCCAGAAACCATCAGTGTCCGTCTCAGCCTGGCTGAGCGTGCAGGGGCAGGACTCAGGCCAGGCCTTGTGGGGCAGGGCCAGTGCCTGTGCAAGGCACTGCAAACAGGCGAATGGCCCAGAGAGGAGGCTGCTCAGTGCCCTTGGTGGCATGGACAGAGCAGGGAGGGGGCCCAGGACATTTGTCAGCCCCAGCCTCTGTGCCCAGCCCTTGGCAGCCCTGGCTGCTGAGCCCAGCTTTGGCCTGGGCTGAGTTTGGCTGTGGCCCAGCTCTATCCTCCTGCAGGGCTCAGGGCCTGTTCCTGGCCATGGCCAGCCCTGGCTGCCTCTCTGCTGGCCCAAAGGTCTGGAGAGCACGAGGCAGGGCTGTCTGTTATAGGTTAGTTGCGGTGGGGAATGAATCACCCACTAATAAGTCCAAATAAAATTAAATTTATTAATTGATAGAGCAAGTGATAATAGGCAAAGTCAGCGTCCTGGGCGCGCTGGGCGACAGGAGAGTCTCCGCTCTACCACTGCCACACTCATCTGATTTTCCGTGGAGTTCTTATACAGTCCTGCTTCCAGGCTGATGTGTAGTACTCTGCGTATTCTTCTTTTGTGTTCAGGTGGTCATAGTCCACCTCCTGGGGTCTGAAGATGAAGGTTGGTAATTTTCCTTTCTCTGATTCCTGGAATTCTTAGGCTCAATCTGCTGAGTTCCTGGAATCCTAGGTTTACTGAGTGGATAAGCTGATACTGTGTTATCAATCATAGCAAACCCCCCACCCATATTAACAGTTTACTAACAGATAAACAACTGTTTGTGAAACCTATTGTCTTTTGGTTTCATCTTCCTTATCCTTTAAAGTCTGGAAATTTACTTAGACAAACTAGAGGTGATGCAACAGTCTTACTGGAATTACTTTGTCAGCTTTGATGAACAAACTTAAAGTTTTAACCCATTACATTGTCTGTGCAGGCCCACAGATGCCCCGGGCTCTGCAGGAGCTGGCAGAGGCTGCCCAGCAGGGAGGCCATGGGGCACAGAGCCCCAAGGCTGCTGTGGGCACCACGGCACAGGGGCCGTTCCCAGCCACAATGCTCCTGGCCTGGGCTGGGCCTGCACAGGGGCTGGGCCACCATGGCTGGGCCAGCACAGGGCCACAAAGGGGCCACGCAGCCGCTGCCAGGGCTGACAGCAAGGCCAGGCACACACAAGCAATTGCTGAGCATGGCCTGCGCTGGCCAGGCCTGACTGTGCCAAAGGCAGAGCTCAGCTGCCCTTGGGTGCTGCAGGAACAGTCCAGAGCCCCCATGCAGAGCCTCCATGGCTGTGCTGGAGACCAGGGCTGCAGGAGGGAAATGCAGGGCTGCTGCGCGATGGGGAGGGCATTGAATTTCAGCACACACCTCAGCTCTCTGATGATCCCGGCACCATGCTGGGCCCTGTTTCAGACTGAAGCAGAGCAGATGTTGATGGAAGAGTAACCCTGCGGGGCTGTCAGGGACCTGCAGCTTGCAAGGATCTCTGCTCTCCTTTGGGTGCTCTCGGAGAGATCCAATCCCAGCTGGGAACCTCAGGGCACAAGTGGCACTGCTTGTTCATAGGCACACAACTGATGTCTGCCTGGAAAGGGGCACAGGTTTTAATACCTTCTTATATCATAAGATACAAGCAAATCTTTTTTATGTGGGTCATTTGAGTACTTTTGAGAAATGGCAACATTTTCCTAGTACGAACAGGGATTCCCTGGAAGCATACTGATGGCAGAAGAAGAAACACTGGTCTTCTCATCTACTTGTGTCAGCATTATTCAGTTTATTATTTAATCTCACTCTTCCATCAGGTGTTTCCTGGTCTCCTGTTTTAATGGCCATTTCTAAGACCATCTTTTCATTTAGAGCAGCTGGATCTTTGTACTTCCTGCTACTCCCAGATTTTCTCCTCTAGGTCCTTTCTGGTCATTCAAGTACCTCTCAATTGACTGGTTTAATGCTTTGAGGTGCAAGAAGTTGACCAAGATTTCCGAGTTTATATATTATAAATATAAAAATAATCATCACCTCAATTATGTTTGTATTTATCACAGAATTGTTTTTTTTCTTTTGTCCTGATCTAGAACTGTTCTTGTACAGAAATCCCTGGGGGATAGGGGACATGTCACATGCTGCTGGGACATCCCAGAGAGCTGAGAGAAGAGCTGTGATGGTTATTAATCTGTTCAAATGATCAGGTTCTGTTTGTTTACAAGAAACCTTTCTGTGCCTCTGAGTGTCATCAGTCCCTGAGCCCAAAGGACACAAACCTGGGGAGTTATGATTCCCACTGCATGGGCTGCACTTGGACTTTGGTCTCTGCACAGGAGAGCTCTTCATCCCCTTTCTCTCTTTTCCTCCCCCTGGGCATGGAGGGAGCTCCTGACTTCAGCGTGTGACTCGTGTGTGCAAAGAGCAAATCTGGGCAGAATTGGGGCAGGAAGGGTTTGGGGGGACCTTGGGATCTGTGCTGGCCACAGAAGGTGTTTTCCATTGCTCTGAGAATGTCTGTGGAAAGTAGATGTAATTTCCACCACAGGAATGACTTTTGCATTTGATGTAGCTGTGCCTTCCCTTGGCTTTGTTGGCTGAGATTAAATGAACATCCCTCTGTGTCTCGGACAGCTCCTTCTCCAAGGAAAGCAGGTGGGTGTTGGAGCCAAGGAGCTGAAAGCTGCAGGTGCAGCCTGGGCTGGAGGGAGCTCAGATTTGCACAAGGCTGCTCTGAGTGCCAGGGCTTGGATGGGGGAAATGGTGGGGTGGGGGTAGGGAGAGTCTGATTGATTGTCAGCCATGAAGGGTCTTGATTTTCATGTCTATTCAAACTGCATGAGGAGTTACTTGGATTCAGTGTCAACTGGAATTTGCACATGTCAATTTATGAACAGATTAAAATAACCTAAGCAGGACCTAAAAAAATCTACTTCTTCTTCTTCTGTACCTTACAAATTCGCACCCCTTCATCCCCAATAGCGTTCTTTAACCAGCAAGATACATACAGTAATTGCTCAGGATCAGTATCTCCTCGAGCTGTCAGATGATTTAGTTGTTGGCACATCCACTTGTCCTTTGTCCCACACCAAGGCCATCCTCCTTGCACCTCTAATTCCGGCCACACTTCTACACAGTAGTGGATCATTTTCATTTTATCTAATCCCTCTGTGGCCTCTATAGAACCCCATCTCTCCAACAGTTCTCTTAAGGGACTATTGGAAGGTATATTCCTCAGTCTCTTGCCTGTCTTTTTACTATTACACCCTCCCATTTTTCAGGTCTCAACAGTAAAAAATCCCAAAGGTGCCTCTACTGACAGGTAATTTAAAAAAATAAACCTCTTGTTTGAGGAGCTTCAGCCTCCTCCACCGAACTTCAAATTTCTGCCTGATGCTCAGGACTTTATACTGAAACAACTGCCCGATCTCTTGATTGTCCAACTTTCCCAATGTCAGGTCTTACATCTATCAGGACTTGAACACATGAAACATCAGCCTAAGAATCCGGGTTGTGCCTGACTCCCTCAGCCAGGAAAAACTGCTGCCTGATTTTTAGTTTGCCTAACGTGCCAATTTTTAGGCTTCACCGTATCAGGACTTAAAAACAACGCGCAGTCTCCTTCGCTGGGGTTTGTGCCTGACTCCTTTGTCAGGACTTACTTTGCCTGCAGGGCTTGTGAGCTACCCGAATCCTTCTCGGGACTTACAATCTGCCTGACTTCCCTCTGTCAGGACTTACTTTTCGTGCGTTCCACTCATACAACTATTCCCTCCGCATGCCCAGAGAGGGGGGGGGGCCTTTTTTTTTCCCCCTTAGGAGACGACTCACTCACGCTAATTCCACTCACTTTCCCCTGTTCCCGGCTGGCTTTCTCGCGAACGTTCGGAAATGTGGTACCAAGAGGTCCGCTCTTGCTCCGAAGGTCCAGCTGCCAGCCCTCGTCTCACTCACACACACATGCGCACGTCTCCCACTTCTGCCACCGGATTTCTCACCAGTCTGGTGCTCCAGTGCTCCTCTGTGTTGCTGGTCCTGAGCCGATCTCTCTGGTCCTGATAGCCAGCTGTCCTGGAGGTCCAAGATGGCCAGTCCTGGTGTCCTCTTCTGGCGTGGTTATTGTGGACGAGCGCCCAAGCTAAAATAAACAGGGCAGGAGACTTTTTCTCCTTTTAGTGCCTTTATTAAAAGTTATCACCTCAGGATTGGGCAGCTCGGAAGGGGCTGCAGCTTCCCGTCGCCTCTCCCCGGGTGACTTGGAGGAGGAGGACATGTGCAGCTTTGTCCACTAGGGGCAGAGCTGGGGTCCGGTCCTCGTGGGAGCCTGTAGGGCGTGGTGACCCCTTCCGATGTTAATCCTGCCGCCTCTCTTGGCCTGCTCCCGGCATCGAGACAACTCCCGTGCTCAGGGTGAGAGGGAATGCGACGGTGTTCAGCATCTCTGCAGGCTCAGCGCTCCGTTCCTGACGTCCAGACACCATTCCAATCTCTCAGCTCTTAGGTGGCTTGTTGTTTTGAGGTCTTTATTAGCAAGCTAGAAGCAGTAGCTTCTCATGGCATGCTGGTCCTGGAGTTATTTTGCATATCCCCCCCCCCTAAAGTCTCTTCTCCTCACTGTTTGGGAGGTCCCCACCCTTCACTGTCTCAGAGAAGGGCCATTAACTTGGCCCCAGCTAGGGTTTTTACTGATACAAAACCAACTATTAACGACAACGACCCATAATTACCATAACACAAGCAGCAGCCCAGCAGCAACCATGGTAAGCTTTTTCTCACAAAAAAAATTGGCAGAATTTTTGTTCATAACGCTTCAGGTGATGTTCATCTTCCTTTCTCAAGCTGTTTTTCTCTGCTTCAATAAGGCATGAGATAAGCATATTTCCTGTTTATATATTCCAAAGCTATAGTTTCAAGGATACAATATTCTAAAATTATGCTTCAAAAGGTTATTATTGCAGAGCTGTTTATGGATTCAATGCAAGCAAAAAGCCTTATCTTTAACACCTTAATTCCAATGCTCCTAAATCAACCAGCGTTAATTGCAAACCAAAGATAGGTTCAAAGGCCTTTTTCCATGCTTTATTTTCCTCACTTATTAACAGAATTCACAACTCGCCCATTGTCTGGGTCCACACATTTCTCATTCACAAATACACGTCGCCTGTTTGTACCTGACACAAAACACAGCGTTGTATTTCACATTTCCACCTGTGTTTAGCAAAAAAGGTCAAGAGACCAGAAGGCATATGCTATGCCTTTAAAGAAGTAGTTTAACTTGTCCTCATCGGTGGAATTCCCATTCCAGTGCAGCTTTTGTGACAGAAATATTACTGTCCATGCCGCAGGACAGTTCATACTCCCTCCTTATTGGCATTGTACTCTTTTATGCATAAAGCTGAATGAGTTTGACACTAATATCAGTTAATATTAAATGAAATTTTCTTTGAGTGTTTGGCCCAGCTGCAGATCTTAAGTGGAGGAGATGACACATTTTGTTCCAACTTTTTTATTTCTCTGTTTTGTTTATTGTAACCCAAGAACTTTATTCAAGAATGAAGCAAACTTTTCTGGCTGTCCAGGAGGAAAAGGTTTCAAAGCTGACAAGTTCATTGACTGCATTGTCTCCACAAGAGTGCAGTAAAAACAGACCAAAAGCAAAAATTAAAGAAATAGCCACCCCATGGGAAAATTTTAAATACAATTTTCTTTCTATGCATCCATACATAATTCTTTAGCATGGAAATATTAAATAAGGATATATATGGAAAGGAAGAGAATGCCCAGAGCAGCAGGCCCCAGCCAGCACTGGCTGGTAGGGAGCCTTGCTGAGAACACACTTCCATCAGCTTTCTGAGACAAACTCAACTTTGACACTTTTTAATCTTCTGTGGTCACAGTGCTGGGAGACTGAGCAAGATCTGAGGCTCTGCTCCATAAACCATAAGAGGAAATCCATCCTATTTGAACACATGGAAGAGTTCTCCCCTGATCACAGAAAGGGTCAGAAAGAACAGCTACATCAATCTGTCACTTGCTAGTATCAGGCTGCAAATAAGGCTCGAATGCTTGGCACTGCCCAACACAAAGAAATAAATATTCCAAAGCTGACAGAAGCACCAAGATAATAAGTTTAGGAAACTTGCTCAATTTAAATGAATGCCAGGCCTGGTCTGTTCAGAAAGCTCGTCTGAAACATAGGAAACTCTGCTTGCAAGGCAAAGGAACAAGATGCAGACTAAGTAAAGGGCATTACATTTTTTCTGCCTTCAGTTTAAAAGTCATCTTTTATTTTTAGAGTGGAGTCAATCATGAGTAAAGAGAAAACAGTAAGATACAGTCAAAACCAGGAGGAGAAATAAACCCAACAGGAGTCAGGATGAACTCTAAAAAAAGGAGCTAGGAGTTTTGGTGATGGTGGGATTTTTTCACACATTGTTTGCTTGTGGGGTAGGGGGTTTTTTGTGTGTTTTTGTTACTTTAGTTTAAATTTTGCTCCTGAAGTGACAGGCAGTGGATCTGTGAAACTACTTGTCAGATGGTATGGTGGATTCAGGAAGTTTGGTTAAAAGGGCAGCCTGAATGAGTACCTGAAAGACAGGGGTATTTAAAGTTACTAACCAGATAATATCTATATCTGCTTTATTAATCCCCTGAAGTGTTTTTCTTTTTTTAATCTAAATATATGTTACCTCAAATGAAAAAAAAATATTTATAAGTGGTAAAAAAATAATTATTGTGGTAAAAAAGCTTGGTAAGTGTGGTAATTTTCTACATAGTGTTAGTCTATTCACTCTGGAAAATGTAATATCCAGATGGAGATGACAGAGAAGGATGTAAATTACCTTGTTGCGTTCTCAGCTGTGCAGTCACATGGACTGAATGCTCTTGCCCAGCAGGAACAGCCCCAGCAGCTCCATACCTGCAGTTACAGTAGAGGACACAGCCATCTCTGTGCAGCTGTTTGGCCAGCTCAAGCTGATGGTTCATCAGCTTGTCATTTATTACTACTATTAGTGGTTTTCCATTCTCTAGAGTCTCCAGGCAGCTACCAGCACCTACAAGAGGAACAGAAAACATGGTGAGAGATCAAATATCCCCCTACTCGCTGCTGAAAGAGGGGAGCCTCTTGAACAACCCAGCTGTGGAGCTCAGCACTCCCAGCCAGCTCACCCCGGGCTGAAGAGACCTCATCCCACGGAGCTCCCGCAGCCCCAGAAGCAGCCGGGCTGTACCTGTGTGGCTGATGACCAGGTCTGCGCTCTGCAGCTCCTCAGCCAGCGAGTCCTTGAACCGGAACGCTTCCACCGCCGCGGCCGGGCTGCTGCTGGGCTGCGGCTGCGGCAGCGAGCCCCAGCCCGCCTGCAGCACCAGCTTCTGGTACCCGCGGCTCTGCAGCGCCTGCGGGCAGGGCACCGGGGGATGGAGGCGATAAGGGGGGCGGAGAAGATGGTGGGGAGGGGGGACGGAGAGAGAGAAGGAGAAGAAGGGGGGGATGACGGAGGTGGAACGAAGGGGATGAGGCGGGGATAGAGAGGCTGTGTGAGGGCTGTGCCCAGCTCCAGACGGCCCCGGCCCCGGTATCACCCCCCCCCCTCCCCGTCCCACAGGCCGTCCCTCCCCTTCCTCAAGCAACACTTCATGCTTCTCCGCCGGGCACCCCCGAACCGCCACGGCGCCCTCAGGCGCCCCGGCACTGCTGCCGGGATGCGGCAGGGAGGGCAGGGCAGCCCGCGGCGCACAGGCGCCAGCCCCGGGAGGGCAGGCCCGGGCCAGGGCCGGTGTCGGTGTCTCGGCCGACTGACCTGCAGCGCGGGCGGGGAGCGGGCCGCGGCGATCAGCTCATCGAAGCTGGTGGTGTTCACGGTGACGAACATGGACTTCATGGCCACCGGGACGGGACGGCTGTGAGGCCGCCAGGGGGAGCCGCACGCCCGCACAGAGCTCCCGAAATGGCGGCAGGGCTGAGGAGAGGGACGGGGCAGGTGGGAATGCCTCCTTCCCTCCCTGTCCCTCCTTGTTCCTCCCTGACCCTCCTGTCCCTTCTTGTCCTTCCTTGTCCCTCCTTGTCCCTCCTTGTCCCCTACCGTGGCTTCTCTTCATGGGTTTTTCCCGTCCGCCCGTTTCGGCGGGGCTGGTGCCACTGCGCCGTGAGGTTCTCCCTCACAGTACCGCACCAGCAGCGATGGTGGCCGCTCTAATGAGCCCACTGTCCAGCAGCGTTTAGAGGGGTAGCCAAGGCTGTTCCAGGGTTTTAGATTTTCAAGGAGAAGAGGTAAAAATAAATTTGGAAAAGGGATTAGAAAAGTTTTGGCCTGCACGTGTTATTTCAGCCTTGGGGACGCACATAACTCGCGGACGGCCTGTGTGGGTGTGTTCAGAAGTGCCATTGCCAGAGCAGGGCCACAGCCACCCTCCCTTTACAGACTGACACTGGCCCAATCCTCCCACAACACTTACTGGGGGAGTAACACTTTAACTTCTACCCCAAACTCATGAATATTAAATGTGCTAACACAGTTACGAATATTAGATGTGTTAAATGTGTTCAGTGAAGAGTAAGAATGACCCCTGAACAGTTGCACAAACAGAGTTGGCAGTTTTGTTCCTTATTAGTAAGTGTAACACAATGCATAATTTGCTACAAAGATAAACCAAAGTTAGACATCTAAATCTATTTATTCCCTGAATTAAAGTCAACAGATGAGGTCACAACTGTAGACACAGTTGTGTATACATGTTGTTGGAAGAAGGATGCAGCTTCTTGTGGAAACCTCTGCCATGTTAATGCCTTGTTCACAATGCTCATTAGCCCCCTGTTATTTTCATTTAGCATCATGAGCCACGCTGAAATGTATTTATTTTTTGATTAAAGGAAATAGTGCTGACAGTAGACACTGTCTGGGGGAAAAATGCTGTAGAGCAAAACATTACTGGTGTCCTGAGTGCACAGGGACTTAGTGGCTCTGCCCAGCCTCATCCAGCTCTTGCTGTTGTCCCTCAGGAAAAGGAATCTGGGAGCTGAGGGTGGCCACAACACCAGCCAGGTAAAGAGCTCACCAAGAGGACATGGTCCAGTGACCATCCGGCAAAGACATGGACACAACGTCAGCCCAGGAAACCCAAACAGCAGTTCAGGAACAGAATTAGCAGCAAAGACACAAACGAGTCACCTCTGTCATCCCAGCAGGAGAAGGACATGGTCAGGTAGGTTCAGAGGAGGGCCATAAAGAGGCTCAGGGGCTGGAACATCTCTGCTGGGCAGACAGGCTGGGAGAGATCAGTGTTCAGCCTGGAGAAGAGGAGGCTCCAGAGACACCTTAGAATTCCTTCCAGTGCTTAAAGGAGCTCCAAGAGAGAGCTGGAGAGGGACTTTGGACAAGAGCCTGCAGTGACAGGACACAGGGAAATGGCTTTAAACTGAAAAAGGGCAGATTTAGACTGGATATTGAGAATTAATTCTTTCCTGTGAGAGTGGTGAGGCCCTGGCAAAGTGTGCCCAGAGAAGCTGTGGCTGCCTCTGGATCCCTGGAAGCATCCAAGGCCAGGCTGGATGGGGCTTGCAGCAGCAAAGGTGTCCCTGACCATGGCAGAGAGTTAAAACTGGATGAACTTAAGGTCCCTGCAAAACCAAACCATTCTATTGTTCTATTTAAACCCCAAGGCTAAATAAAGTCCCTGTCCAAGAGTGTGAGTGGAAGCCCCAGCTGAGACTGGTCACACAATTAGTGCAGTCAGGGCCCTGACAGCTGTGGGAGAAGAAGGTGGATTTGGGATGAAAAGGAAAATACTAAATTTTTCAGGTGTTGGAGATGAGGTTCAGCACCTGGTAAAGGACAGGATAATTAAATGTTAGGAGTTTTGGGGTTTTATTCCCTGTGTGTCACTGGAAGTCAGTGTCCTCTGCAGCAGGCACTTCCAGCTTCATGCTGTATAGGGGCTAGAGGAAAAAATATTCACATGTAAAATTGCAGTGACTTAAATTTGAATTTTCACTGGAGGATACATTCCACTTGCACATTGAATCAGGCTTGTTAGGGTGATTTTAAATGGAAAAGGGAAAACCATCCATTAAAGGATTCAATTTCATGCTAATTTGTACCTGCTGTTTTAATTAGAAGTTGTGTAGGGCATAAGTAGAATTTTGCCCATGAGTGCTTAGGCTGAGGTCTGTGAGAACTACACATCACTCTCAAAATGAGGTGCTTGGAGCTGAGCCTGTGCAGTTTTGAGGCAGGTAAGAGGTCAGGTAATCCAGGTGTGGTGCTGTGCCTTGTTTCATTGCTGCCTCTGCCCCGTGTTCCTGCACATAAACCACACTGTGCTCACAGACCTGACCTGCCAGTGACTGCTCAGGGGATTTTTACATTCAGTTTGTAACACCAAAGACACCCTTGATGCCCCAAAATTCCCTTTGAAAGACAAAGCTCAACTCCTTCCAGTCACCCAGCCCCCTGCCCAGCTAGGGGCAAGACCAGGCCCTCAGCAGGCACTTGGTGGGGGCAGTGGGTGCCTCAGCCTGGCCACGGTCAGACACTGAGGAGGAGGAGGAGAGACCCTTTGTCATCATGGAAGAAGAGAAGAAACGTGACAGAGATGACAAGTGGGGAGATGTTGGGGCCCGAGAGCTTGGCCTGAGGGGACAAGCTGTGAATTCTTCCAGTAGGTGCCTGCAATGGCAGCCAAGGAAGCGTCCCCATGCAGAGCAATGAGTGCCCACGAGTTGCAGCAGTGCAAGGCGGCTGTGAGTGTGCTGTGGGGAGAGGGGGCACAGCAACAGCCCTACCAGAGGCAACAAAGGGCAACAGCCCAGGAGCTGCCCCCAATGGAAAAGGAGGTGACTGAGCCAAAGCTGAGCCAGCAAAGGCAAGGAAGTGCGAACAGCCAGGAGAAGCAGGCACATTCTCCTGCCCCCAGGGAGATGGTGCCATCAGCAGGGACACAGAGCCCAGTCCCTGCTCCAGACAGACCCTGCTGCCCCACCAGCCCCTCACCCAGCCCACTGGGAGCCCAAACCCCCAGGGAGCAGTGGGAAGAGGCAGAGCAGGGCTCAGTGCTGACAGAGAAGGAGAGTGAGGAGGGCACCTCAGCTGGCAGCAATGAAGACTGGGAATCCTACAGCCAGACTGAGCTTTGCCAAGAGTACCAAGGTGGGGCAGAGCCAGAGCTGTCCCAAGGAGAGTTCAGCAGCTCCCAAGACCTCTCCAGCTGCAGCAAAACAAAACTCAGAGAACTCCGAGATGATTCCACGGAGAAAGACAGCAGCAGCACAGACCTGCCACAGAACTGCTGTGCAGGTAACAGCATCTTCAGCTTCGGGCCCACTCCCTTGCTGTGGGAGGAGGAGGAGGACGATGGCTGGCATGAAGTCAGTATCCTGGAGCTGTCTGAAAGAGAAGGCAGGGCCCAAAGGCTGGCAGATCTTGTGGCAGATGGGCTGCCACTGCCCGTCCCTCAGGAGGGCTAGGTTGAGGGGCAGGCAGCGGAGTCCCTGTGTGCCTCGCTTCCCTCTCTGTGCAGCGAAGGCTCCGTGGGCCAGCAGGGGCCCGAGGCAGGGCCACAGAGCCAGGGGCCTGCCCCGCAGAGCCGTGGCAGCGCCTCAGCTGGCCAGCCGGGAGCGCAGGCCCACAGGCAGCAGCGCTGCCCCGAGCAAACGGCCCGGCTGCCTCAAGCAGGCGCTGCGGGCACTGTGGGCGCTGCTCTGCTGGCCCTGCCTGGCGCGGCAGCTGCAGGAGCAGCACCCATGGCCCTGCCCAGCCCGGGCCAGCCGATGATGGCTGCTCCCTGCGCGGGGCCCCAGGGAGCCACATGGGCGGCCTCAGCCTGGACATGGCTCCGCAGCCTCAGCTGCCCCGGCCATCCTGGAACATCTCCCCAGCACCCACAGGCACTGCTGGGCCAGCCCTAAACAGCACGCATGGGACACGATTGGTGCCAGAGTGTCGCAGACATTTCTCCACAGAAATCCTTTCTTTCGGATTTCTGTGTCTTCGGGAGGCCAGAAGCTCCAGAAGACAAGGTAAACAATTATTATCAGATGCTGTGGAATGCAACAGGAACACCTTGATTGGCTCATTTCCTATGTTTATAATTAAGGGCCAATCACCAGTGCAAGCTAGGGGACTGAGTCCTTGGCCACAACTTTGTTATAGATTCTTTCTTTCTATTCTTAGCTAGCCTAGCTGCTCTGGAAACCTCTCTCTATATTCTATTAGTATAGTAATAATGTATTATATATAATATCTTAATAAATCAAGCCTTCTGATTCAAGAAACAAGATTCACCATCTCTCTATCACCAGCCGTGCCCACTCAGGTGAGGTAATACCAGAGCGCTCAGCAGGGAATCCCAGAGTCATCGAGGTGGGAAGAGACCCTGACGCTCACCCAGTGCCACTGACACCCTGGCAGCACCATCATCACCGCACAACCACGTCCTCAAGGGCCACATCCGCACAACTCTTCAACGCCTCAGAGACGACGACTCCACCGCCTCCCTGGGCAACTTCTTCCAATGCCTCACCCCTCTGTCAGAGAAAAATTCCTTCTGATATTGAATCCGCACCTCCTCTCGTGCCATCAAAGGCTATTTCCTCTCATCTTGAAAGGATTCCGTGCTGGTCCTTTGGGATTATATCCCTGAAGAATGGGCACAGGTGGGAGCTGTTGCTCCATGGATGTGACTGCAGGACTTGGATTCATACCATTCCTCCAAAACAAATTAAAGTCGAGTTTAAGAAATAGTAGTAGTAAAAAAAAACCAAACTAACAAACAAAAATCTTACACAAAAAGTATTTTAAAAAATTTAAAGGAAAAAGAATAGGAATAAGAAGATGAAGCGGAAGAAATAGTAGTATTAAATTAGAAAGAATAATAGGAATGAGAATAGGAATAAGAAGATGAAGAAGAAGAAATAGTAGTAGCAAATTTAGTAAGAATAATAGGAATGAGAATAGGAATAAGAAGATGAAGATTAAAAACTAATCATTAATAGAAAAATATTAAAAAAATAAGAATGACATAGTAAGCATACCAAGTGAATCAGATTAATTTGAAGGAGAAGAAGAAGAATATTTTAAAGAAGAAGAAAGAATAGTAGTAGCAATTATGAAGAAGTAGGGGAAAAAGAAAAAGAGAAAGAAGAAGAGAAAGAAGAAGAGAATGAAGAAGAGAAAGAAGAAGAGAAAGAAGAAATAATAATAAGACAAAGAATATTAAATCAAAATGCACATCTACACATCTTCTAGAATCCCAGAATGCAGGAAAGGACCTTAGACAGTATCTACTTCCAACTGATCATCTTCTGAGTTCTCTCTCCAAGACCTCTTTTGTACTTCTATTTCCCTAGCTCCCATTTCTTGTTCAATAAAATCCAATAACAAAAAAATCTGATTTTGTTCTCCTATGGTCTCATTTGTGCCTTCACTGGGGCAGAGGCACCTCTCCCTCTTGGCAACTTAACCCTGGATGGAACCATGGGCAGGTTCCTTCCAGCCACAAGCATTCCAGGATTCTATCAGGGACTCCCTGCCCTTCTCTCTGCTCCCAGCTGCAGAATGTGCAGCAAAGCCGCCTTTGCTGTCTGCTCAGGGAGCCCAGCCAGCTGCTGGAGCCTGACCCTGCCCTGAACAGCTCCCTTGGCAGGCACGGCAGGAGCAGCGCCCTGGCAGCCTCAGCAATTGCTCTCTGAAATCTCTGGCACGCACTGCCATGGGCTGCAATTCCAGCTGCCAGCAAGGAAAAGATGCTCCTGCCCTTCAAGGCCAGATTCTGAAGGGGCCAAGACACAAGTGCAGCAAGATCTTACAAAGACATTTCACTGCCAGCCTCCATAACTTCATCCAGGGCTGTTTGAGCACCTGGATTGGGAAGGAAAGAAAAAAACAGACCAGGGGAGGGTCTTTGGCTGGGAGCTGCCACAGGTAGCGACCCGGGAAGGGAAAAGGAGCAGACTAAGGAAGGCAGGATGCGGGGTGCGGAGGTTCAGGGACATCACACCATAACCAACATGATCCAGTGAAGCCAAATTTATTATCTCTAACAAGACTATATCTATAATAAATCTCTACTGTCCGCGCGTCTCTAGCTAATACATGATTGGTTAATCCTAGCTGTTCAAATGTCTATATTAGAATGCTGATTTGATCACCTGATTTTTTATGCATCTTGCTGTGGTTGTCTGGCCCACCCATGGCTCACTTGTTTCTTACTTTCCCAAGCTCGCTGACAAACCTGCTGAGTCCTAATGACTCTTCTTGTTGTATCTCTTTCAAGGATATACCAACCCCATTTCTGAATATGTCCATTATTCATTGTTTGTGAACGTGTCCATTGTCCATTAGTACAAGCAGGCTGGATTGTGCATCGGCTGAATATGGCCATTGTCTAGCAAGAACTCCTGAATCTGCAAAATCTCTTAATATGAAACCATACTGAGATGACTGGAAGCACACAGGGAACAACTGGGATCATGTTGAGGAGAACTGGGACCACACTGGGGGCAACTGGGAGTGAGTGGGACCATGCTGGGAGGGACTGGGATCATATGGGCAGTGACTGGGACTGTCCCCTGCAGGGACAACTGGGTTCAACTGGGACCATACTGAGCGTGACTGTAACCATAAGGGAGTGATGGAAGCACACTGGGAACAGCTGGGACCATGCTGGGGAGAACTGGGACCACACTGGGGAGAACTGGGAATGAGTGGGACCATACTGGGATTGTCTGTTACCATAGGGGAGTGAGGGAAGCACACTGGGAACAGCTGGGCCCATGCTGGGAGCAACTGGGATCACTCTGGGGGCACTGGCAGCAGATTGGGAGTGATGGGGAGCAACTGGGATTACTCTGCAAGTGACTGGGATCATACTGGGAGTGGCTACACTCATACTGGGATTATACTGGGAGTGAATGGAACCTGACTGGGGTTACTGGGAGCTAATGGACCCATGCTGGGACAAAAATGTGGACATATTAGGAGCAATTGGGATCGGCTGGAAGGTACTGGAACCATGCTGACAGGACTGAAACTACAGCTGGGGCAACTGGGATCATACTGTGAGCAACTGGGACCATAATTTGGGCAACTGCCAAATCCCAGAAACTGTGATTGTGCTGGTGGCAACTGCAAGTAACTGGGAAAGACAGGGATCATTCCGAGGTGTCTAGAACCTTCCTGCAGCAACTGGGATATACTGGGAGTGTCTGAGACAATACGGGCCGTGACTGGAACCACACTGGGATCATGCTGGGGGCAACTAGGCATGACTGGGACACCACTGAGAAGGACTGGGACTATTCTAGGGGCAACTGGGATGATAATGGGAGGAACTGGGAACAACCAGAACTATGCTGGGGGAACTGGGATCATACTGGGATCACAGTGGAAGCAACTGAGTCCACGCTAGGTCAGAATGTGATCACACTGAGGGTGCTGGAATCATACTGGGATTGACTGGGAGTGGCTGTGAGCAACTGGAATTGTCCTGAAAGCAACTGGGGGGAAGTAGAAGAGACTGGGAGCATGCTGGGGGTGACTGGGATATACTGGGAGAGACAGGGAGCAATTGGGATCACACTGCGGGCACTGGCATTAGACTGTGAGTGTCTTGGAGTGGCTAGAATCATACTGGGATGAGAGTGGGTGTGATTGGACCTTGACTGGGGGTTACTGGGAGCTACTGGGCCCACGCTGGGAGCCAACTGGGCACATAATTAGAGGAACTGGGAGCAACTGGAATAAAACTGGGGGCAAGTGAACCACGCTGAGGGAACTAGGAGTGCCTGGCAATGACTGCCTGTATGTTCAGGGTAACTGGGATATAGTGGGGGTGTCTGAGACCATAGGGGTGGTGACTGGGACCACACTGGGAGGAACTGGGAATGTGCTGGGGGCAAGTGAGAGAGACTTGCCCCCAGGGGGATCATATTGGGAGCAACAGGGATTGTTCAGGGAGTGAGGGGAAGTGACCAGGCTCATACTCGGAGAGACTTGGATCATACCGGGAGTGACAAGGACTGTGCTAGGGGCAACTGGGAGAACTGGGAACACACTGGATGAAAGTAGGAGGAACTGGAAGCAATTGGGACCATGCTGGGAGCAAATTGCATCATCATAGGGAATGACTGGGAGTGACTAGGCTCATACCGGGAGCAGCCACTGCCAGCACCGGCACCCCCAAACGCCTTTCCCGGCCATGCCGCCCCTCCAGCCCCAGCACCCTCCATTGCCGGGGTCCCGGCAATCCCAGGCCCCCCCCCCTCCCCCTTGGGGTCCCTGCTTTGCCCTTCTGGGGCTCTCCTCTCTCAGAGCTTCCGCTCGGGGAAGCTGCGGCTCTCCCAGGGCTCCCCAGAACCGGTGTCCCCCCGCTGGTGCCGCCGCTCCTGCGCGGTCCCTCTGCAGCCCCGGCAGAGCTCAGAGGGCCTGGCCGGAAAGCCCAAACCCCCCCGCGGGGGGAACGCATCCCCCCGCCCCCCGCCGGGGCTCAGCTGCCACCCACACTGGGACGCAGAGTGGGCTGGGGGCACTCCTGGGGGACCAGAGGGGACTGGGACCCCCGGCACCAGGACCCTGAACCGCCATTGATGGCTTCGAGACCCCCCTGCTCCCCTCATCCTGCACAGGGACCCCCTGCTCCCTCTGGCTCATGGGGTGCCATCTGTGTGGGGTCCCCATTTCAGGCCCTGGGTAGCTAAGGATCTCCTTTGTCCTTGGCCCCAACATCTCCAGGTTGCCAGAGTTCCCCCTATCTGGGCTCCACGTTCTCGGCTCCCAGGGTTCCCCTTATCAGGAGGGGGAGTCCGACCCCGCAGGCTGCAGAGTCTCCCCCAGCTCCGGTGCTGCCCTCTCCGCTCTCCCAGTCCCAGCCCGCTGGGCCCAGCCGATTCCCACGTGACTCTGGGCTGACGATGCAGTGCCTGCCCTGGGCAGCCCATTTCCCCCAGGGAGGGTGCCACACCCTACCTGGCCCAGCACCAGGGCTCTGCCGCCACTCACACCAGGACCCCCAAAATTCTGCCAGCAGCCAACACTGGGACCCCCAAAATTCTGTCAGCAGCCAACACCGGGACCCCCAAAATTCTGCCAGCAGCCGCGCCCACCAGCATTGTGAGGACCTGCCCTTCAACTTCATAACTGTGGGTAAGCTACTGCATCTGTATGGGCTGATTTTCCAATGGGACACAGACCAAAAGGACCCCCTCTTAATTACAGAGTGGCTGTTCCTGGGTCACCAACTGTCCAAGAGCATCACCAAGCCGCAAGAGCTGATGGCTCAGCTGATCACGAGGGCTAGGGCTCGCCTGCGTGTGTCAGCTGGGTGTGATTTTGCATGCATTCATCTCCCTATCCAGACATCCACTGGGAGGATATCTTTGGGCACTGTGGAAAATTTATACCAGTCTAATGAGAACTTACAGTTTGCCCTAGACAGCTACACAGGCCAAATTTCAGTTGACCATCGAGGCCACAAATTTAATGTTGAGTTTAATTTGGTTCCAAAAGAGGTTCAAAGTCACTGCCTACTCAAAGCCCTGACAGTTTTTACAGGCGCATCTGGAGGATCCCACAAGTCAGTAATTACTTGGAAGGACCCTCAGACTCAGCAGTGGGAAGCTGATGTTTAGATTGTGAAGAGTTCTCCACAAGTTCCTGAGTTAGATGCAGTCGTCAGGGCCTTTGAGAAGTTTCCACAACCTTTTAATCTGGTAACCGATTCGGCCTATGTAGCAGACATAGTGTCCCAAGCAGAACATACAGTGCTCAAGGAAGTTTCCAATCCTGCCATCTATCACTTGCTCTCGCATTTAATACACCTGGTTTCCCACCGAGAGCAACCCTTCTTTGTAATGCATATAAGATCACACGCCTCCCCGACCTCCCTGGGTTTATTGCTGAGGGAAACCGCAGGGCAGACACCCTAGCTGTATCCCTGCAGCTGGCTGGCCTACCTAACATCTTCCAGCAGGCCAAATTAAGCCATTAGCAATTCCATCAGAATGCCCCAGGGCTGGTCTGCCAATTTCACCTATGGCGAGACCAAGCCAATGCGATTGTGGCCACCTGCCCAAATTGCCAGAAGGCGGCTTTACCATCATTGGGTTCTGGGGTGAACCCTAGAGGACTCCGTAGCTGTGAAGTCTGGCAAACAGATGTCACCCGGGTGTCAGAATTTGGGCGGTTCAAATACGTCCATGTGTCTGTGGACACCTTCTCGGGGGCAGTCTTTGCCTCAGCCCACACTGGGGGAAAAGCTGCAGATGCACAAAAACATCTGATGCATGCCTTTGCAGTTTTGGGGATCCCAGCTACCATAAAAACAGATAATGGCCCAGATTATACCTCCAAGGCGTTTGGTGAGTTTTTGCAGGAATGGGGGGTACAACATCGGATGGGAATTCCACACTCCCCCACTGGTCAGGCTGTAATAGAACGCACTCATCAAATTTTAAAGCAAGTCTTCGCCTGCCAATGGGGAGATGTCCAAGCTCTGTCCCCACATCTCAGACTTTGTAAAGCGCTCTTCACTATCAACTTTCTGAACTGTTCTTTTGACAGACTGGAGCTGCCAGTCCTGAGACATTTCCATCAACAGCAACATGATGGATTCAAAGAAAAGCCACCTGTCATTATTAGGGACCCAGACTCTGGGGAGATCCAGGGTCCATTCCAGCTTATCACTTGGGGTCGTGGACATGCCTGCGTATTCATGCCCTCAGGTGTCGGATGGGTTCCTAAGAGACTGATCAAACTCTATACACCAACAGAGTCTGTTCACATGCCTCAAGCTGTAAGCCCCCACGGACAGGAGGACCCCAATGACTATACGTTCGCACAGAATAGAAAACGCTGCAGGAGAAGAAGAGACTCCTGATATTATTTTTATTTTGTTTGCCTCTCCCTTAGTGAAATTCCATTGTTATGTTTGTTTTAGTATTCATTATGTGTTCTGTCCTCATTTTATTTCAGGCACCCGCAATGCTCCTCGCAATTGTGGATGCTGTCCTTCATGCAAATGAATGACAGCCTATTTTGCTGTCATTCATTTCCTGCAATCCATGTGCTTCAGTGTCTTATGCCAAGTCATCACTGCCTCCACCACAAAGCCTTCCTCAGCATGCAAGCTCGCCTTTGTCGCTGGGGTTACAAAGAACAATAGATAGTGGGAGAGCCAAAAGCAGAGAGCACCAGTATATAAAGGACTGGACTTTGCACCTTTTACAGCACCCTCTCCATGAACTGGACTCTGTCCCCTTTTGCAGTTTCCCCCCTCTCCTTTTAAAACAAAAAAGGGAGAGATGTAGTATTGTATGTTTTATATATGGGTTTATTGTAAGTTGGTTATTTTTTATAAGTTAAGAATCTGGTTTGACCCTTGGTTCCCCCCACATTCTCCGTCCTAATGGTTTGTTCCCCCCACCTGCTACCTGTCAGTCATTGTAACCTCCCCTTTCGAGTCTTCTATGTCAATCATCCCTCACCTAGAATATGATTTGTCCCCTGAGCCTTTTCCCTCCCCTGGGCTCCTCCTATTGTTTCTGTGTGTCCCTCGCTCCATCTCTGGGCTTCGTTCATTGGTCCCTCGTGTCCCCATACACCTTTCCCCTTTATCAGTGCCTCCCTAACGGATTTACCTGACACTGTCACTGGCCCCGCCTGGGTCAAATAAAGTGCCTTGGCATCCACATGCGTGTCCACTCCTTCCTTCCTTCGCCGCAGCCCTTGCCTGCCTCACCATGCCGCAGATGGAGCCACTACTCGGGGTTCTCGTAGAGAACCTGGGAGTGGCGGGATTCACAGTCTCCACTGGTCACTCTGAGAGCGGCCGGCTGGACCCGTCAGCTCCAGTAGCCGTGGAAGCGAGACTGCACTGGCAGATTTTATCTGGAAACAATCTTTGCATATAAGGAAATTTGGGGGAATCCCAATTTTGGCCATGGGTCCCTGGAGAAGGACAGTTCTCTCCCATAGGAAGGAAAGCCCAGAGCCCCAATGCTCCAGGGGCAGATGGGAAGCAGCCCTCAACATGCCAAGGTCAGCTGAACCTGTCAGGTGATCCCCAGGAGACCCAGCCACCCACACCTGTGCCATGTTCCCTTGGTTTTGTGGGACGTCATAGTGTCACAATGGTATCCTTGGTTCCATGAGGTCCTGGAGTCACAATGTTCCCCTTGCTTCTGCAGTGTCACAATGGCCCTGTGCTCCCATGAGGCAATGTCACAATGGCTTCACAGTTCCACAAAGCCCTGATGTGTCTCAATGGCACCTCAGCTCCATGTGCCATCACTGCGTCACAGTGGCTCCTCTGTGACACTCTGGGCTGCACGAGACCGCCATGGACCTTTGGTTCCTTGGGGCCCCTTAGTTTCACAATGATCTCCTTGATTCAATGAGGCACCAGTGTCACCATGGCCCCTTGGTTCCATGAGGTTCTGTAGTGTCACCATAGTTTCCTTGGATCTTCATTGTGACAACTGAGCCACAGTTCCATGAGGTTCCGTAGTGTCACCATGGTGTCCTTGGACCTCCATTGTCACAACTGACCATGTCTCCATAAGGTTCTCTAGTGTCACCGTGGTTGCTGTCAGAGGCTGGATGAGATCAATGTCCCGAGACACATTGGGATGCTCGGAATGGCCGTGTGGGGCCAGGGCCGGATCAGGCCTTGGTTTGTGGTGGGACAGAGCCCCGCCCCCAGCCCTGGCCTGACAGAGCTGTCAATCACACAGCAGGGGCAGTGCTAACCCAGCTCTGATTGGCCAAGCTGTCAATCAATCACACACCAGCAGCTGGTGATACCCTGACTCTGATTGGACAAACAACTGGCAGTCTCACCCCAGGGGTGGGCCCATGAAGGCCCAGGGGATTAAAAGCCAGAGCACAAGGCCAGGACAGGCTCTGGATCCTGCCTTCTCCTGGGGCTCCTGTGTTGGTAATGCTGGAACCCCAGCAGTTGGTACCTATGTATGTGTCTTTCTATGGATCTTCTGTCTTTCTGTTGTTCTCTATTTCTTCTCATTCTACTCCTACTTACCTGGAACATTTTTGGGTAACTTTACACATGAAGGGTTAAAGGATTTTAGGTTAAATGTGTGGAAATCAAAGGCACGGGGAATATTTCTCTGTCTGCTATGAGGCATCCTGATCCCCAGAGAAACACTGCCTTTCACCTTTGCCCATGGAGAGGACTTCCAGGACTTTGAGACAGATTAGAATTTACCAAAGTGTGAAATAGGTAATAGACAGTAGTATGGTATGTCATTGGGTGAGAAATTTAGGTTTGGGGATTTTTAGTGTGGTGTAGATAGGAGGTAACATGTGGAATTTGGATGTACTCCCTGTCTTCTTCTTCATCTGCTCCATGTTCTGCAGTGTTGGTGGCACAGGGTGATTGGTCAAGGAAAGCACAGTGCAGCGGTTATGTGGACAGTCAAGGGATGAGTTATTGGTCGTTAAGTAGAAATAACGTATGTTTTAAGAGTAGATTGGATGTCATAACTTTAAAAGACCTTAAACCGTACATTTTGGAGCCATTTTGCAGTGTTTTTCCAGCGTGCTGGGCCTCGTGTAGACAGCAATGCAAAACTTTAGATAAGATGAAAATAAACAAGAAGCTAAAGACTGAAAAAGTCCTGTGCATCTCCTTTTACCTGGCACAGAACTGCTATAGGAGGGTTTACCCCATCCACGGCGCCCCGGAAAGGCCCAACATAAAACAAACATCAATAACTGGTGCCCAAACAATGTTTGAAACAGGTTGGCTTTTTTTCATAAAGTTGTTTACTGAAGGGTGTTGTCTTAATTATCCAATCATATGAAATGTGCTGATTACATGACCAATGAGGTCCACCTGTAGCAAACCAAGATATAAATGAAAACGTTTGAAAAAACAGGTGGCTTTTATCCCTTAACCTTCTGATCTGAGTCCGTGTCATCTCTGATTAAACGGTGACATTTGGGGATCTGTGGGGGCTATTGGGGATCCTTTCTGTACCTCGTGACCCAACAGGATCTTCTCTAATAGACTTTGCCTGAAGCTCCCACTGTGCCCATGACAGGAACCCCTGTGAGTGTCTGGGACATCCCGGCTCTTTGGCAGCCTGGGGATTCCTGGGATGTCACTGTGGAGCCCCCGTGAGTGCCTGTGACAGATCGGTGCTTTTGCAGCCCAAGGTCTCCTGGGATGTCACCATGGAATGGCTGTGACTGCCTCTGACCACAGGGCTCTTTACCATCCCCAGAAAGCCCTGGGAGGTCTGCATGGAGCCCCTGTCTCGGCCTGTGACATTCCAGCTCTGGAACAGCCTGGAAACTCCTGGAAAGTCCCCATGGAACCACTCTGAGGATCTGTGACAAATCTGATCCTTAGCAGACAACCATCACCAGGACCCTGTTCCTATGGTCAGTTTCCATGGCAACCATCACAAACCCCCTGTTGCTATGGTCAGTTTCCATGGCAACCATCACCAGCCCCCTGTTGCTATGGTCAGTTTCCATGGCAGCCATCACCAGGACCCTGTTGCTGTGGTCAGTTTCCATGGCAGCCATCACCAATCCCCTGTTGCTATGGTCAGTCCCTTGGCAGCTCCATGGAGACCCCATGCCAAGGGTGGTTACCATGGACACCAGCTCAGGTCTGCAGCCACAGCCCATTGCCATGGCAACCATTGGCAGCCCCATCCCCAGGCTCATGGGATCCCAGAACCACAGAATTGGCTGAGCTGGGAGGGACCCATGAGGATCCTCCAGTCCAACTGCTGGCCCTGCACAGGACACCTCAACAATGCCAGCCTGGGCCTGGCAGCACTGGCCAAACGCTGCTGGAGCTCAGAGAGCCCTGGAGCTGGGACCCTTCCCTGGGGAGCCTGGGCAGGGCCCCAGCAGCCTCTGGGCAAAATCCTTTTCCTGACATCCAACCTGAGCCTGCCCCGACTCAGCTGCAGCCGTTCCCTCCACTGCTGTCCCTGGGCACCAGAGGGAAGAGGTTCCCACAGCCCCAGCCAGGGACCCGCTCCCAAGGCTGTTGCCATGGCCACCCGGGCTGGGACCAGCTGGGATGCTCGGTTTCCATGGGCCAGGTTTTGGAACAGGATTCCTCAAATTTCTGCTCCTGCTTAAACCGCGCTGCCCTTGCTGCCTTCCTGCCTCCTATGGAAAGCACAAAAGGCAAAGATCCTGGGCTGAGATAAGAACAATTTATTTGGAACACCAACGAAATAATGAACAAACAGAACAGAAACAATACTGATAACTGAAAGGATAAATAAAACTGTGTACAGGGAAAACTAACACACAACTCACTGGGTCTTCCTGGCCACAATTTCCCCTTGTAGAAAGGACACCCTTCTCTTCAGGGAGAGAGAGAGTCCCTTTCCTGCCCCTGGCAATGACCTGAGGTGGGAGTGAATGTAATGACAGGGCCATGGCCAGACCCTCATGTTCTTCAGTCCCACCTCATGTCATTGGCAGGGGCAGGAAAAGGGACAGGTGTCTTCTCAGCACAGATCACAGAAAAGCATGGATCACTGGGGCTCTTCCAACACAGGACCTCCAATGATGGATGAACTTGGGGCAGTGCACAAAAATCCTCCTGCAGTTGGGGCATTAGCAGGTATTCCCTTACTGGTGCCTCTGTTGGTGACTGGTCAAGTGAGAGCTCTGGATAAACCTCTTCCCACACTGGGGACACTCGTAGGGCCTCTCCCCAGTGTAGATGTGCCTGTGGGTGACGAGGTTGGAGTTGTGCTTGAAGCCCTTCTCGCAGTCGGGGCAGCAGAAAGGCCTCTCCTTGGTGTGAATCTGCTCATGGCGGAGATGGGAGCTGGTCTGAAACCTCTTCTGACATTGGGGACACTGCTAGGGCCTCTCCCTGGTGTGGATGCGTTGGTGGTTGGTGAGAGCAGAGCTGCAGCTGAAGCTCTTCCCGCACTCCCCACATTTGTAGGCCCATTCCCCAGTGTGGATCATCTGGTGGCTGATCAGGCGGTGGCTCTTCCTGAAGCTCTTCCCACACTCTGAGCACTTGTAGGGCTTTCCCCATCATGAAGCTTCCCATGGACCACAAGCTCTGAGCTCTTTCTGAAGCTCTGTCCACCTTCCTGGCACAGGATGAGTCTTTTCTCCTCAGAGCATCCTGGGCTGGGTTTAGAGCCCCTCCTGCTGCAGGATCTCTGGGACTTGTCCTCCCTATTGGAATTCTGCACCATGGAGCTGCTCAAAACAGCCTCTTCCATGAGGTTCTGCTGTGGGTATTTGTCCTCCCTGGTCTCCATACTCAGCTTCTTCCCTGGGGGAGGAAGGACAAGGAGAGGATGGGATTTGGCTCCGTGCCAGAGGGAAGGAGAAGGAGATTCTGCCAGTGCATTCCCAGCAGGACGGTGATGGCAGCAGGGTTGTCCTGCAGCCAGGGGCCATGTTGGGCTGGGAGATGGAGCAGTACAAAGGGGGAAAGGGGCACTGATTTCATCCTCACCTGCCTGGGGCTCCTGGGGCGTCTTCCTCTTCCTCGCAGCCTCCTCCTTCATCTGGCGAAGGTTTCAGGATGGGAAATTCTGTTTTGGGTTGAAACAAGGAATGAGCACACTAAATTTTGTACTGGGTTGAAGGCAAACCTGGGGGAGACTCAAAGCCAGAATTACAATTTGATTAGAAAATGAAGATCAAGGTAATGATACAGAAACACTGTCTTAAACTGACAGAGTCAGGATATAACCTGCCGCCCTGTTGGTCAGGGTGGTGGCTGCAGTCCCATTAAATGGTGGCTTCAGTCCCGTTGGAGTGATGAACCTGATTCTGTTGAAGCAGTGATCCTGTAGAAGGCTCTGGGCTTCCTCTGGATGTCCAGTGGTGGTTATGGAGCTCTTGTCCTCTGGGAATCCAGTAGCCAAGCTGCTCCTGGGTTTGAAAGCCTCACCTTATATCTGGGTAGGAATGCTTGGATCCTCCCCCTGGGCGGAGCATCCCACAATGGGATGATGGAATTTTATCAGTCCTGCAGTCCTCAATGGCCCATTAGCAGAAGATATCTCCCCTGGAGGGCATTATCACGGCTGAGTCATGGAAGAGATAAAGAACACTGCCCCACCTGTTTATAGCAGTTGATGAAGTTGGGGATTGAAAACATGCATTTGGTTCCATCTTGCATTGCAACCTGAAAAAGTGGGGTAATCCCTGCTTGGGGGGTGAACACCACCCCCCTTACCCAAACTGGCTCAGGTGTAAAACTCCCACCCCCGGGAAGGCCACACACACAGGGGACAATGTCACACTTGCCCTGCTCCAGGGGAGGTCTCTGTCATTCCCTTGAACTCTCCTCTTTTCTCTTTCTTTCCACTTCTCTCTCTACGTCACATTTACTGTTCAATAAAATCCACTTTGGATTTGGTCTCGTTAGCACCTTAAATGGGGCAGAGGCATCTCTCCAACAATTTTCTTAACCAGATTGCAACATTATTTTGGCACAATGAGTTCAGGGCACTGTTCTTTGACCCCAAGTGCCTTTGACAACAGCATGGTTCCCTCCTCTGAGGAGGTTGTGGTTCTCTCTGGAGGAACTCTTGGAAACTTGAACGCAGCTTCCTCTGAGCAACTTATGGGAGAACTGATGAGAATAATGGCTGTTGTGGGTGGCCAGTATAAAGAAAATATTTTGTTGTCCTTCCTTGAAAAGTTTGTTAAAATCACAGGAGGAAAGGGAGCAAATGTTACCAGTGAGACTGCTGAAAGCCCCACAAGAAGCCCAGCTCAAGTACCTAAATTACCAAATAACTTCTGAATTCCCAGGCTTGGATTCTTTGCCAAATGTGAGAATAATTTTTCTCTTTGTCCCTGTCACCTTTGTGACAGCTACAGAGAGCTTCCCCTTCCTTTTAATAATCTGTATTGGGCCAAATTTCCACTCTTGTTTTATCAGAACCTGCCAACAGCTGAGCTGGAGCTGTGCAGGAACTGATGAAACTTAGAATTGCCAAGGAATTGCTTCTATTTTCTGTTTATTCATGTTTGGGATTTGTTTGTGTTTGCATCACATGTGACTCACGGGAAGTGCAAATATTCATCAAAGTATTTTATGCAGAGTAGAGTTTCATTTCTGCCAAGTTTATTTTGTCCAGTGCCCAGGGGATGCTCGAGGGGTCTCTGTGCCTCTCACACTGGGAAGTGCTTGAGAGGGGCTTGGGGCGGTTGTCCCTGTCCCTGTCACCCCAGGCCATTTCCCAGTAGCTGTCCTTGTCACCTCAGGTCATTCCCCAGGGGGTCTCCATCATTCTCACCCCATGGAATGCCTGGGGGGTCTCCCTCCCTCTCACCCCTGTGCCAGGGGGTGCTCGTGGCAGTCTCTGTCCCTCTCAGCCCAGGGGATGCTCAGGGGTCTCTGTCCCCTCACCCTGGGGGATGCTCGGGGGGTCTCCATCCCTCTGGCCTCAGGCAATGCCTGTGCAGGGCTGGGGACCAGGGGCTCTGTGTCCCTCTCACCGCTGAGGGTGCTCGGGGCTGGGGGGGCTCTCACACCTGGGGAGGCCGAGGGGGTCTCTGTCCCTCTCAGCCCTGGTGTGACCCCACCCAAACATCATCGGGCTCAGAGGGACAGAGACACCCCCAAACCCCCAGAAGGGTTGAACCTGGGATTTGGTTTGGGGCTGAGGATTTAGGAAGGGGCTGGAACTGGGGCTGGCCTTGGAGTTGGGGCTGAGATTTGGATTAGAGCTGGGATTGGGGTTATGGTTAGACATGGGATTGATTTTAGAACTGGGGTTTGGATTGGGTCTGAGGCTAGACAAGTCTGGGACTGGCATGGTATTAAATACAGAACTGTGAGTGTGTCTAAACATGGAGTGAGACTGAGACCAGGATCAAGGGCAGGTTTGGGACTGAGCTCACATAGAGTGAGACAGGGGGGATGTTACGGTGGAAGGTTTGGGGAAAATCCTGGTTTGGGGAAAAACCAGCTGTGAATGCCTTCAGTTGGGGATTCCTGTTGCCCAGATCCATTTCTAGAAGTCACCTGATGTCCAAAAATCAACAGTGAATCAAAAAAAGTCACCAGAAGTTTCCCATTTCCAATCTCATCCATCTCGGGTTCTGGTGGTCCCCCGTATCTCAGGGCTGGTGGGGATCCCATGGGGACTGGGGACCCCCCTCTCCAGGGTCCTGCTTAGGGATTCTGGGAGGTTTTGGCATCCCAAGGTCCCCCTCTCCAGCCTCCCCTCAATCCAGTCACTTGGAGTTCTCCCTTCTTTCCACCACCCTGTCCTGGTTTAGGGCAAATTTGGTTGAAAACCTCCAAAAGGAGTTTCCTCTAGAAAGCAGATTCCAGTAGCCCAACCCCCAGCCAGTTCGGGAAAATATTTCCTTGGAGAAAAGTGCAAAAAACCTGTTTATTTTACAGGCAAAGCATTCACCAGCAAAACAAATGAACAATATTAAGCAACAAGACCTCTTGCCACTCAAAAAGAGATGAAAAACTCTCAAAGTCCCTCTGTGGGCAGTAGTTCAGCTCACTCAGTATCTTACCAGTCTCTTATCCGTCTCTTATCAGTCCCTCCAGTGCTGGAAATGGCACGGCCCAGGCTCTGCCAGGTGGGCCACAGGTGTGAGGTGCCTGTGGTGTTCTGGGTGTTCAGTCCAGAGCGGGTTTAAACAGCTCCAAAGAAAAAGAAAAATCACAGTCCAGGGAACTTCTCTGCCTCAGAGAGCTAAAAACTAACTGAAAGCAAAGGAGAACTCTGTCCTGCTGTCTGTCTGTCAGCAGACAACTGATATCTCAGGTTTTAAGTTTTTCTGTTCTGTTTTGGTGTGCAGCTTTAGCTTTATATTAAGTGTTACTGGGATCTTTTCACAGGGTGGTGAAGACAAAATAATCCTGTTTTAGCTGAAGACTCAAGGACAATCTCTTCAAACTTCAGGCCCAAAGCATAAACAAGGTGAAAAGAAGAGGGTGGCCAAGCAAGCAAGGAGGATTAAACTTCATAATTTGAAACTATCAATTGGGCAGTTAACTCCTATATGCAAATGGACTAAAACTTATAAAAATGTGAGATCTGGTGCTTTTCTTTTGTTTCTATCTTGGAGCCATCCAGGCAGAGCCACATGTTTAGCTCTGGTACTGCCAGGGTGTGGCCTTTTAAGGCACTTCAATAAACATCCACTTTATTCCTCTTAGCTCCATCTGGCCTCTGTTCCAGGTCCTTAAGTCATCACAACAGTCCAGGAGCCGGAATGTGGAGGAGTGAGTGCAGTTTCTGAAAACAAGCTGCAGCTTCTTCCTCCTCCCCTTCGCTCTCAGAACCAGCCTTAAAGGTGCAGAACTCATTTCTGGGCTAAACGGACCGATGGGGTACGAGCATCATGAAGTCACCCAGGACACCCCCCTGTCAGGGGGTCCCGTCCCCGCCTCATCTCCAGGCTGCCGGGGGTCCCCCAGCTCTGGTATAGCCCTTTTCCCTCTCTCCACCCCGGGGGTCCCCGTTCCACAGCCCTGCCAATGTCCCGCCCTGTCGGCACCGGGCCATCCCCATGTGGAACCCCTGGGACCCTCCCAAGGGGCGATCGCGGCTTCTCTCCCCCCGAAAAAGCTCCTCTTCGGGAGCCTGGGGATATCCAGGGCTCGAGTCCGGGATCTGCTGGCTCCGAACACTCTCCAAAAAAATCCTCCCCGAGACCCCTGGCTGGAGCCAGGGCGAGCTCGGCCTCTGCCCTCACCTGCGGCTCGGGGCTGGGGGCGATGCTCGCAGGGCAGGGGGTGCTGCAGGCTCGGCGTGCAGGCGCTGCGAGCACTGGAATTGTCCCACTCCTGCTCCTGCTCCTCCTCCTCATCCTCCCCATCATCGTCCTCCTCCTCCTCATCCTCCTGCTCCTCTTCATCGTCCCGCTCCTTGTCCACCTCCTGCTCCTCATGGTCCTCGTCCTCTTCCTCATCCTCGTCCTCCTCCTTGTCCTTCTCCTCTTCTTCATCATCCTCCTCCTCATCCTCCACCTCCTTCTTGTTGTCCTCCTCCTCATTGTCTTAAACCTCCTCATGCTCATCCTCATCCCCCAAATCTTCCTGCTCCTCTTCATTGTCCCACTTCTCGTCTACTTCCTCCTCGTCCTCGTCCTTCTCCTAATCCTTGTCCTCACCATTGTCCTTGTTCTCCTCCTGCTACTTCACATCCTCATTCTCCTCCTCGTCCATTGCCTCTTCCTCATCTGCATCCTTGACCTCCTCCTTGTCATCCTCCTCCTCCTCCCCAACGTTCTTCCCCTCCTCATTCTCGTCATCTTCCTCATCCTCCTCCTATATGTCCTCATCCTCCTCCTCCTCTTCCTCGTCCTCCTGCTCGACATTCTCCTCATCCTCTATCCTCTCTTCCTCCTCTTGCTCCTCCTCCTTTTTGTCCCCTTCCTTGTCATCATCCTCCTCCTCCACCTCGATATCCTTGTCCCCTTCCTTCTCCTCTAGGTCGTCTTCCTTCTCCTCGTCCTTAACCTCCTCCCCAGTTCCACCTCCTCCTCCTCCTCATCCTCGTCGTCCTCCAGCTCCTCATCTCCGTCCCTCTCCTCCTCCTCTCCTCCTCATCCTCCTCCTCTTCCTCCTCCTCATCCTTGATCTCCTCCTAGTCTGCCTTATCCTCCTCCTCCTCATCCTCCTCCTCCACATCTTTCTCCTCGTTCTCCTCATCCTCCTCCACCTCATCGTTGTCCTCCTCTTCCTCCTCCTACTTGTCCTCCTCCTCTTCCTCGTCTTTCTCCTCGCACTCTTAGTTCTCCTTATCCTCCTCCTCCTCGTCCTCCTTGTCCACCTCTTTCTCCTCTTCCTCTTCCTCTTCCTCCTCCTCTCCTCCTCCTCCTTGTCCTTGTCTTCCTCTTCCTCCTCCTCTCCTCCTCCTCCTTGTCCTCGTCCTCCTCTTCCTCTTCCTCATCCTCGTCGTCCTCGTCATCCTCCTCCTCATCCTGCTCCTCATCCTCGTCCTCCTCATCATCTTCGGCCTCCTCATCCTCATCGTCATTGTCCTACTCTTCCTGCTCCTCCTCCTCATCCTTTTCCTCCTCCTCATCCTAGTCCTCATACTTGTCCTCGTCGTCCTCCTCCTCATCTGCCTCCTCCTGCTCCTCCTCCTTCACATCCTCTTCCATGTCCTCCTCGTCCACGTACTTGTCCTCCTCCTCCTCCTCCTCGTCCCACTAGTCCTCCTCCTCCTTCTTTTCCTCCTCCCCCTCCTTGTCCTCTTCCTCATCCTCGTTCTTGTCCTCCTCGTCCTCATCCTCGTCCTCCTCGTCCTCCTTGTCCTCCTCGTCCTCCTTGTCCTCCTCCTCGTCCTCCTCGTCCTCCTTGTCCTCGTCCTCCTCCTCGTCCTCCTCGTCCGCGTCCTCCTCGTCCTCGTCCTCGTCCTCCTCGTCCTCCTCCTCGTCCTCCTCGTCCTCGTCCTCCTCCTCATCCTCGTCCACCTCCTCCTCCTTCTCCTCGTCCTCCTCCTCGTCCTCCTCGTCCTCGTCCTCCTCCTCGTCCTCCTCGTCCTCGTCCTCCTCCTCCTCCTCCTCGTCCTTGTCCTCCTCCTCCTCCTCATCCACCTCCTCCTCCTTCTCCTCGTCCTCCTCGTCCTCCTCGTCCTCCTCCTCCTCGTCCTCCTCCTCCTCGTCCTCCTCCTCGTCCTCCTCCTCGTCCTCCTCGTCCTCCTCCTCCTTGTCCTCGTCGTCCGCGTCCTCCTCCTCCTCATCCTCCTCCTCTTCCTCCTCATCCTCCTCCTCGTCCTCATCCTCATCCTCGTCCTCCTCCTCCTCCTCCTACTCCTCGTCCTCCTCCTCCTCTTCCTTGTCCTTGTCCTCATCCTACACCTCCACCTCCTCCTCCTCGTCCTAGTCGTCTTCATCCTCCACTTCCTCAGCCTGCTCCTGCTCCGCCTCCTGGTCCTCATCCTCAGGCTCCTCATCCTCATCCTCATCCTCGTTCCCCTCCTCGTCGTCGTGCTCCTCCTCCTCCTCGTCCTCGTTCTCCTTGTCCTCCTCCTTCTGATCATTCTCCTCCTCCTCATCCTCCTTGTCCTTGTCTTCATCATCTTCCTCATCTTCCTCCTCCCCGTCCTCATACTCCTCTTCCTCTTTGTCCCGTTGTCGTGCTCCTCCTCCTCTTCATCCTTCTCGTCCTCCTCCTATTCAACCTCCTCTTCCTCCTCGTCCTCCTCTTCATCGTCCTCCTCCTTCTCCTTGTTTTCCTCCCTGTCTTTGTCCTCATCTTCCTCCTCCACCTTGTCCTCCTCATCCTCCTTGTACTCCTTGTCCTCATTCTCGTCCTCCTTCTCATCCTCCTCCTCCTCCTCCTCCTTCTCGACCTCGTCCTCCTCGTCCTCATCCTCATTCTCGTCCTCGCCCTCTTCCTCCTGGTATTCCTCCTCCTCGTCATTCTCCTCCTCCTCCCCATCCTCCTCCTCGTCATTCTCCTCCTCCTCCCCATCCTCCTCCTCGTCCTCCACCTCTTACTCCTTCTCCTCATCCTCATCCTCCTGCTCGTCCTCCTACTCGTCCTCATCCTCCTCCTCCTCCTTCTCGACCTCCTCCCCCTCATCCTCCTTCTCCTCATCCTCTTTTTAATCCTCATCCTTGTCTTCCTCGTCCTCCATCTCCTTCTCCTCAACCTCCTCCTCGTCCTTGTCCTCCACCTCTTCCTCGTCCTTGTCCTCCTCGTCCTCATCCTCCTCCTCCTTGTCCTCCTTGTCCTCCTCTTCCTTGTCCTCATCCGCGTCCTTGTGCTCCACCTCCACTTCCTCGTCCTCGTCGTCCTTGTCCTCCACCTCCTCGTCCTGCGCCTGCTCCTCCTCCTCATTCTCCT